>NC_052018.1:97923273-98240773 GCF_015832195.1 Motacilla alba alba
CCATGATTTAAACCGGTTTTGCACCACTGCCTTTCTTGTTGGTCAATAGCTTCTAGTGCCAAAACCATGGTCTGGCTAGTGACTGATTAGAGTCATGGTCGCATGACTGATTTAAAATAATAGAGGATTCAGGTGCCCTAATGCTGCACCACTTTAAGGGCAAAAGACCTTCTACAACACGTTTTATCTTAAGTCATGGCATTTAAAATACATTTCCTGACCTTTGTTTTGGTTCTGAAGGTTGTGAAATACTCTGGTATAAGCAGGGGGGAAAAAAAAGAAAGGAAGAAAAAGAAGGAAAGGAAATAACAAAAAATTGTGTATTTAAACAATTCCAGAAGCACCAATTGCCTCCTGTGACCATTATGAGGTGCATCATCCACTTGGGGGATATGCTGGGCTGAAAAGCACAAGCCCCAGAAAGTCCCAGTGCAACTGCTCCATCAAAAGGAGGAGCACATTTGATTGAGGCCTCCAAAGCAGTTATTGACTTGTACCATGGCGAACATCAAGCCTTTATAAACAATAAAGCTACAGCCGAAATTATTTGGCTAATGGTTAAATTGGATATTTTGCACAGTATATAAATATCATTACATATACTTATTATTCCAATCCAGGAACAGCTGGATTAGTTAGCATTATTAGCTAACACAAGTTAACACTAACACAAAATGGGAGAAACCATTGCTTTCTGCTTATATTCAAAAATAAAATTGGGTTTTTTTTCAGCACCAAACTATGAAAGGGAAAGAACAGCTTCCGGCCAAGGAACCAAAGGTTTGGCCATAAGTACATGAACAAAAGAAATGGCTTTCTATTACAGGTGATAAAAATTGTACTCAGCATCTTTTGATATATATTTACTCAAAAGTTTTGTGAGCACAGCCCTCTTGTGGGCTCATTTGTGTTTGTGTAACAACTGGAGATGGGGAACATCTAATTCCTTTACCTGTTGAACAAACTTTCACTCCTCCAGGCTACCAGAGAATTGGCTGCAGGTATAATCTTTCATTCCCTTGCCCTGGAGGAACAGACCTGCTGCCAGCAATTTGTCACCATAATTTGGGCTTATTGTTCTTGTTCTGAAGTTTTATCTTATTTTCTTTTCTAAATGAAATACTTATCACGAAAAAAAGTAATGTGCTATGTTTGAAGTGTTCTTCTGATTTTCTTAAATCCTACCTTTTAAAAATTTTCAGCTGCATGAGGTTGAGGGTAGTGACCCACCATGTTGGGAAATAACTGTGCTCAGTACAGACAAGAACTTGAAGCAAAAAGTGGGGGCTGATTCATTAAGTTATGGCATCCATCTCCTCCTACAAACATAACCCACCTATTTAGCAAGGATTTACTTTTTACATAGTTTATCCTTCTGGTTGTTTGCCATAGTGATGTCCCCAAGCTCTCCTGGGCAAAACATTCAATACGCTGCTTAATATCTTAAGTGTATAATCCATAGGATGGATACTAGAGCTACAACTGCATGATAGACAGACCTGATCCTAGCAATCCACAAGTCTTATCCCTCTTCACTTCTGCAGGGAATGGCTAATAAGAATCCACAGGTAGCCTGTTCCCCATCCAGCACATAAGAAACCTTTAGATTTTTCTCTTAATTGGGAAGAAAAATACAAATTGGTATCGAGGAGTAAAAATATACCTTTATAATACAGAAAATATAATGCCATATATTTCCTAGATTTAACACTATTGTTTATACAAATATAGAATTAGGGAATGGTTCAGGCTGGAAGGGACCTTAAAGATCATTTAGTTCTAACCTCTTGCCGTGGGCAAGGACACCTTCCACTAGACCAGTTTGGGATTTTGAGGACCATGAAATCCAGACTCATGACTAACTTCAGTTTCTGAGAGAACCCACTTGCTTTGCCATCTGAACATCGCCTAGTGGGACTAACCAAGGCTGATAGCAACCCCACCTTCCAGCCTGTCAAAACCAATTGGGGACATCATACCCAATACAACCAAAACTAAGGGGGTCAGAATAAACTGTACATGTAGAAACTTCAAAATGCTAAAAAATAGATGCTTTTTTAATGCCAACACCTCTTTTATAATCTGCTTCACGCAGCTTTGATTCAAAGGTGAGTTATTTTTAATAGAACATGAGCAAAAGCGCAAATATTTGCTTCAGATGGAAAAAACAGTGTTCCAAGGGAAATAAGGGAAATTTCTAGAGAAATAAGGTCGTTGAAATGACAGGCAGGCGATAACTCTGCCTTCAACTAAGCAGAACAGTGAGGGTGACTTGTGCACAGATGGAAGCCTTTGCAGCGTTAGAGAAGGCAAGGCCTGGCGAACGAAAAAGCAGAAAAAACTCCGCATGGAAGTCTCAGCCCTGACCTGGATTCCCTTCCTAGCCCCAGAAAAGTCATAAGCTTTCTATCTTTAGTTTCCCCTTATTGCAAGTGAGGGTAAGACTCTTCTCTAACTCTTCACAGCTGCATAGGAAAAATAAGATATAAGCTGTCTTTATGCATGCAACACGGGAGACAAATAGATAAAAGGATTGAGAGTGGGTATCAATGTGAATACCAGAGAGGACAGAAAACTGGAAATAAACAGGACTTTTGCCACTGATTTCACAAGGCCAGGATTTTACCTGAAGGGACCGGAGGCACAACTAATACTGCACACTGTCTTAGGTCACCAAACCAACATCCACCCAACAGCACCAGTACTCTCCATTGGCTCTGCTGTCATGCCTCAGTGCTGACGCTACCCAGGTGTGGGGTGCATGACACCAACTGTGTACCCAGGGAGGCATCTCTAACACAGCACAGCCTTCTGACTCTCTCCTTACCCTGAAAGCATGGAGGAAAAGAGACCACGGCAGGGAGAGGAAAGAAAGGGCCTGATAGTCCTAAACAGGATGAATGGAAAAAGCAAGTGCAAAAGGACAGGGTGATAGTGCTTTTCCAAAGGAAAATAATAATCAGAAGCAGCAAACATAAACCACAAAAAATACGGGAGAATGAAATGGAGATCATCAAGACTGGGCGAGACATAAAGACACAGAGGAAGGAGAAAAACCACAGCTCTTCTCTTCCAGAAGGCAGCAAAGCCCTGTCAACTCTGCAGGGACAAGATTTTTAAAAAACCCATTTGTGCATGTTTGTGTGTGCACACAGGGCTGCATGTGTTCACAGCTATGCAGAGCACCCCCCTAGCCTGGGCTGCATTCTGTCAGAAGCACAGCTCCAACACCTTCTGCCTATGCTGAAATCAAACCTGCTGCACTTGAGAAGTCATCTCCAAGGTTCTCCCAGGGGGGACAGCATGGGCAGATGGACTTTTCTTTGAGAAAGGGCTCTAAAAGCACCCAAGAAAATTTCTGGCAATACCAAAAGCAAACAGCTTTTAGACACGTAGACTTCAGGGTTTGCTTCTTGCACTGGAGATTGCTGCACATTGTAGCCTTGATGGACACCTAAACAGCAACAGCCTCAATCACAGTGGACCTTAACATTGCTCTTTTTGTTTTTTTAATCCCAGCTCAACAGTAAACACTGCCTGCCCAGCCAGGTTAACTGAGCCAGCTGATGGTGATGCAGGGTTTTTGTCTCCCATACAACAAACATTGACTAGTACTTTCTATTTAGAGCAACCCTACATTGAGAGCAACTCCCTTCGATAAGAGACATATCACTAGATAGCATTAATCCCTGGCCCTTTTCTGACACAAGGAAACACAGCTTGCAGTCAGGAGATAAAAATCACTGCTCCACACAGATATATTTTTTTTAACCTTACATATCATGAAGAAACATGCACAAAGTCAGCCCCAAACAATACCGCTATATCCAGAAACCTGGTGTGCAAGTCCTTGAGGTGTGTTAGTCCTCCTTGGCTCCTACTACATTTAATAAGTCTGGAGAATTTTCCACATCTTTCTAGACCAGGAAAAAGGTCTTCAGAGACAAGTAAGAGTTTCCTGTTCAATATTTCATGTAGTGATTCCTCCAAAGGTGTAAACAGGAAAAGCGTCTTGCCATTTAGCCTGAAAATGAGAGCCTGCCATCCCTTCCCTTTATTGCGTTTATGCGTTAAGAGTAATTTAGAAGGGGATCTACCAGATGCTCAGGTACAAATGAGACAGCATAGGCTGTCAAATGACTGGCTGAGGTCCCAAAACTGGCCTACCCAGACAGACTTGGGCAGGAGGGTGGCCTCAACCTCAACTTTTCCCACCCTGTCCCTTCTGTCCCACCAGGGTCCCAGCAGGCAGCCTCAGTGGGAATCAGTGCTGCAGAAAGATGTGCTCTTCACCCTGAATATCTGGACTCAGAAAAGGTTTGCTTACAGCAAAATCTAAGCATTCCCCTTACACATTTTTAGGGATGATACCTTTCGGGAAGACAAAAATTAACCCATTGGGGCACCCGCTGCAAATTTTTTTGCGTTATTTAAATGGTGGCTCTGATTTCCAACATCCCATCAGCCCAAGTGGGGCTTCTTAGGGAGGGGAAAGCACAAGCACAGCCCTTGCTCTGCAACAGCCATGCTTAATTCCAGCTCCATCACAAGCAAAAATCCTGAGCTTGTGTCACAAATATCAAATGGTTTTTTTAGCTAACTGACAACAGACGCCATTCGGAGTCAGCATATTTCGATTACGGCACATTGTTCGTAGTATTCAAGAGCCCGCTCGCCTTGCATTGTTGTTCAACACCAAAATTAAATTGCAGTATAATTAGCTTTGCTCCAGCTACACCTTTCTGTCTGGATGGATGTGATACCTGAAAAGCCTGTGTTGGGTATAAAATGTGTTCCTGATTATAAAATGTTTGCTTAATCTTGAGGGCACCGCCTTGTTTTTTAAGGCCCTCTGCAAGTCACGCACTCCAGTACGTGCTGCCCGTTATCTCTAGAAGGCTTAAAACTGGAATCCCCGTGATTCACATTTTCCAACGCTCATGGCCAAACCCGTCCGCAGAGCAGTTCCTCGACTTTCTCCCATTTCACAACAAGCCAAATGTGCAGCGCAGCAGAAGCGGCCGCATAGCTCGGCTCTGCAAGCCACATGCCAGTGAGCCAGTGGCCACAAAATACACCGAGCCCCCACTGTGGGAGAGAGAGGCCGGTGAGCTCCAGGGGTGGTTTGCCAGGCTGAGGTGGCCGTGGCTCCCTGACGCCTCCACCCGCTCATTGAGGGGCAGCTTGGAAGCACAGCTAGCTGCCAGAGTCACACAAAAATGTTGGGCTGAGAGGTCTGTGTGGTCACACTGCACCTCCCAGGGAGCTTTGGGAGTACCCAGTGGTGCCTGTAGCAGCATAGGGCTCATGGCATAGCCCCACATGGATCCGTGCCTCAGGCCAGGCAGACCTTGGGACAGGCAGACTTCCGGACAGGCCACCACCTCACAACTGTTTCCAGTCCACCCCACAGCTCTGCTCTTTCTGCAGAAGACACCAACAGCACTGCTACCTATTCCATCCAGAGCTTCAGTTTATCCCCTTCCTCCTTTAAATACTTTTTTAAAATGGTAATTAGTGGAAAATAGCAGAAGAGGCTAAAACCAAAGCATAAAGCCACCAAAAGCAAAGTTTACCATCAGCCTTCCCATTCAGCATTGTACTTTCCTATGACACCAAACAGAAACATTTTACTTTCTTGGCAACATGTTCTTCAAATTATCCACAGAGTGATATAATTACTATAACATATCACAGCTCATTCTTAAATATCTTCTATATATACCTTGCTATCACTAGATGACATATAAATTAAGATATCAACCCTACCTGACAATAAGGGAAAAGGAGAAGAAAATCTCAGCTCACAAGCACCTAATCGTCTCGCTCCAGAACCTCAGGGACAGACCTGAGAATTCGCATCTCCCCTCCTGCCTCACACTGTCCGCAGAAGAGCATTCCCCACCCCTGCCCCTCCAGCATTGCTATATCACTTCTCACCCAAAGGATCTCTCAAACACTTGTCACTGAGGGCCAAACGTCGGCTTGACGCGCACATGTGCATTTAAGAACAAAATTAATCCCCCTGCACGTACTAGTCATGTGCATACCATCACTCTGGCTTTACAGAAAATAGTAATGAAAAAGAGATCCCTCACAGGAGTTAGATTAATGTAGCAAGACACGTCTGTACATACCCTGCTTTTTCTACATAGCTGTGCCACGAAACACTGCCACGAGCCTCACAGACATGGGGAAAGCACAACGCTCCCACAGTAGGTGGAAGCCACGCCAGTAAAACTGGTTGCACAACAAGGAGAAGGGCCAGGAGCCTCCAGGGGTAACACAGCTGCAAAATCCTCCAGGCAGAGAGGGGTAAAGGAGGGAACTATGCTCAAGCATAGTGCCTAAGCTGCCACCAGTGCACATGAGAATTTCATCCCAAGCATCCATGTGAATATCAGGAAATGACGGGAAGCTGCCTGCCACCGACTCACACATGTTCGAAAGGCTTCTCTCCCTGTCACCCTCCTGTCACAGTGATGCCCAGCGGTGCCACTCAGATAGGGAACCCCTGTCCATGTCAAGTGCTGCCCAAAATGCCTGTGTGAACATGAGCAAAGGGGAGAGTGAAGCTGTGACTTCAAATTACCTCCTGGTGACATGGCTGTACCCATCACCACAACACAGCAGTGACACTACTCCCTCGTAACACTGCACAACAGTACACAAGAGAAAATGTATAAATCACAAGCCACTGGGACATTCCCCTCACCAAAAAATTTGGCCAATTCTACCTATGCAAGGTAACTCCATGATGCAGGTGCGAGTGTAGGAGCTTGGAAACCAAAGTATCTCTGTGACTGCAACCCAAGAAGAGGAGTACTCTATACTGGTTCAAGCCTGAAACCAAAGTGCCTCTTACTGAGCCTGCAGTGTTTGTGTCCTCCCAAGGCTTCTAGCAAGGAGTTGGCCATGGTTAATACTAACCTCACCAGATAAATCCAAATATCAGTAAGCAGCCACTGACCTCCATGCGAGAGCACATGCCTTAGGTTACTGCTGAGCACCAGCAAGCAGGCAATATCCCAGCTGAGGCCAGGAGCTTCCCTGCACACCCCACCCCAAAGCAACAGGTACCACCAGCCCAACCAAGGGTCAAGAATTTATTGTCCACAGATCAAACCCTGCTTGCACTGACAGAGCTGGCCCAGGTTCAGTGCAGGCCAAAACACCCATGAGACAATAGGTTCTACCATTTCTATTTGCACAGACACTTGTAGCCCAGCACCCCAACAAAGCCACGGGATTTTAATCTGCTCTTACCCTCCCTTCTCCTGAGAGCTACACAGACTTAAATGGAGCTATTTAAAGCCAGTGTTAAAAACACCAGCAATGGTCTGACCTCAGCAACAAAACTGGACCAAAACCAAAAGGCCAAATGAATGAAAAGAAAATTACAAGGTAAAGTGTGCCTTCCCTGAATGTGTGCCAGCTGCAAGACTCTTACATTACATCGATGTAGCTTTCCAAAGTTTAAATACAATAATTTTCTGTATTAAGGGCCCAGTAACCCTAATGGAGGCATAATTAGGCATTGATGCCATGCCCATAGGAGAGAAGCTTGAAAAACTTAAATAAACTGTGAATGGCAGGATTAATACTGCAGCTTTGCATTTTGTACAGCTGTTTGAATACAGTACACTGCCTGTGATGGCATCAGCTGTTGCTTTACTCTGGGTCAGTACTTCTGAAGTTAAACAGGCAGTTCTTTTAAGCAAATAAAGAATGACCTCTCTTATTGTTGGCCAGTTTACTTCAGCAAAGAAGGTCTGGGTGCATATTTGCTTTATAATAAAAAACAAAACAAAAAAACCAAAAACAAAACCAAAAAAAAACCAAAAAAAAAAAACCCAAACAAAAAAAAAAAAAAAAAGAAGAAAAAGAAAGCCAAGCTGCAAACAAAATAACTGGCCAAATTCAAAGTCCGGTGATGCTAATAAGAGAATTTTATTTTACTGCAATGGCTCTTCAGGATACTAGGTAATGCAGTTTTGGAGATAATCTGCACAAGTAGGAATATCATATAGATGCCTGGAGAGTCCTTGAGAAAACAGCTCACCTCAGTACTGATTGAAGAGGAAACAAAATACTTTGGTGAAATAGAATTCTGTATTTCTAGGAAAGGCTCCAATAGCAAATTGCTTACTAATGCAAGAAGCCTTGCAAATTTTATTATGAATGAAAGGAGCAATGGCAAGCGTGTGACATGCCACAGCGTAGGCACACATGGCTGAGTCAGTAAAAAGTAAATAAATAGGTTACTTATAAGCTCTAGAAGACACCTGAAAATATCTCTAAGAGAAACTCAGGCTCAGTGAACTTCAAGCCAGAATATAAAACAGCTCCAAAACTACCTTACCATTATTTTTTTCCCACCAGGTAAACTAGCTCTCCTACAGGCTATTATTCAATCTTGGCTTTCTTATAGGAAATATCAGCCGAGAAAAGTTAATCTAGATTTCTTCACTGTCTTTTAAAAATGACTTACCACTGGAGAGTGAAGAAACTATCTAAGGAGCATGTCAGCCCGATGCCAAATTCACCTGGGAAACACAATACCTAAATCACCCTCCCCCTGCCACACAGCCTGGCTGAGCCCTTGTCCCCACCACCTCATCCAATCCTTCCCCAAATCCCTGCCACCACAAAACTTTCCAGTTTTTTCCCCAGGCAGCGTTAATGACAACATCGCTGTCGAGCTGCGGGAGCAGGAGAGAGGAGAGTGTGGAGCCCTGGCTGGGGCAATGGAAGGCACCAGCGGTGAAGTGCTGCTGTGGAGATGAAATATGCCTAATGAAAAGCTTACCTAAAGCTTGCGGGGAGCCAGCACCCGGCTGGCCCAACCTCTCCAGAGCGTCGGGCACGAGGCCGACAGGACGCTCGGGAAAGACGAATTAACTAAAAGTTAATGTGGATGTTCTCATTCAAAAGAAAAGTGGCCTACTCCAAAGGGGATTAGGCTAAAGTGAACTAAGGCCACTTTACTTCTGAATGAGAGCATCCACACAATAGTCCAATGCACTTTAACTAATGCACTTTAATTTTACACCCAATCAATTTGTCTTACCTCTCCTGAGTGTCCTTGTGTGGACAAACCCAGAGATTCATTGAGTTTTGAGGCCAGGCAGGGAACATTAGATCAACTCATCCCACTCCCCATGTGTTATGGGCCATTGCCTTTCACAGTTATCCCTTTACTGATCCCCAAAACTTATGGATGACTTACGTATAACCTCTGACAGGGGCAGGGAGGAAACATTTCCTCAATGGCCTGGATTTAAAGATGCTTGCAAAATAAAATCCATTTGCAAAATAATAAGCCACCATAACTTTCAGGAGTCCATCCTGTTGCCAATAGAAGAGGCCAAATTTGGGCAAAAATCCATCCTACCTTCTCTATGCCCTGCAAGTTCATAAGAAAATGGCAGTCTCTGTATTATAGCTCTTAAATCTCTTTTGTTTTTTAAATTGCAAACAAATCCTTTGCCTATAGGGCAAGCCCACTTTTTTTTTTTTTAATTCACCTCACCAACATTTAAATTTTCAACATTTCCCCAAACATCTGCAACAAATCTCAGACTCCTTTTTCCAAAACATAATAACCCCCAGAAACCACTTGCTACCTGCGCTATTGCTTTCATACGCACAATGACTCACATAGGCCTGAAATCTCCACGTCGCTCTTTACGTCTTGGATACATATTTCTCAAAAATAAATAAATTAACCCACAACAGCAGCAACCAGTAAGGCAACTCAAGGAGTTGAGCTCTCAGGGGCAATGGGGTTCCCCAGGGCCAGCAGCCCTCCTGCTAACAGAGACCAAGCCCCCACTGCCACTGCTGAGGGACTGAAGCTTTCCAGGGATCTCATCTAAATTTAAAAAAAAGAAATCCTGAGGACACTGGCCTGATGGGATTCTGCTCTCACCTATGCTCCAAGTTACATCTCAAAGGGCAAAAATAAGTGAAACTGAAAAGGCAACCACACTAAGCAGGCCAAAGAAGAGCTGTAGCAACTGCGGAGAAGCTGTATTTCAGACGCATCACAGAGTATCAACGGTGGGTTAGATATGGAGCCATTAATCAGTGGTGTAAATACACTCAAAGAAGGCCAAACACAAAACGTGTGCTCTTTTAGAGCTACCCCCCTCTCCAAATATTGCTACAACTGCAGAAAAAAGAAAATATAACAACTAATTATTCCCAATTCGCCATGTAAGTCAAAGCCTGCTCTGAGAAACAGAGCACGTGGAGAAGGTGCTACACCAAGGACATGAGGTGACACTGCAGCACACCCCGGTCTCTCCTTCTCTCGCACAACCCTCACCAGGAAACAATTCCAGAAATCTTCAAAAATGTTCCTGACCAGAAACAACTCTCCTTTTTATTTTCTTAAACTTGTTTAGATTACACAAAATAGATCCTAACTGCATGCTCTTGTGACCAAAAAACCCCAAACGCAGAAACGCAAAACAAAACAAAAGAAAGATTCCCTAATTTAAATAAGCTGTGTCAGATTTCTAGTGCTTTTTGAAGTAGTATTTATCAGCACGATGTACACTTACTCATTTTGATTGAGAGCAATATAATCTGATTTTTTTAAGGTCTAACATTGCCCACGCGGGGCTGCAGTAACCCTTCTGCACGCAGAGCCCATTACCTTTATTGTTACCTGCGGACCAGCAGCCATAGAAAAACTCAAACCCTCAGCCATAAAGGTTAAACTTAAGGTAAAGCTCATTTTTTCACAACTTTAAAGCCTCCAAGTTGCCCCAAAATAATAATCTACGGTCCCTAATGCAGACATGGCGAGCTCTGGCTTACAGGAATGCCTTGGGATACACACGCAAATGTTTAGGATCAATTCTGAGGTTAACTGGGGTTTAAACTCAGTTCTGTCAGGTCTGATGTTGAAAAGAATTCCCCCAAAAATCTGGGAATTAAACTATCTTTTACAACAAGAGCTAACTTCACTTTGGAAAACTTTACATGGAAATTATGCCTGATCATGCAACTTCAGGAAGGCACCTTTTGGGTTCTTGAATGATTAAAAAATAAAAAACGAACTCCAACTCCAAGGATTCATTAACTGAAATCATAAATTAAAGAAAATATATTCAATCTTATGTCTACACAACAATGTATTTACTCACTTAAAGAAATGGAAGCAAAGAAAATCTTATTTTGCTAATACAATTTCAGCCACGATGTATCAGAAGAAAACATGTCTGGAACAGAAATTAATCTATCCTATCTTCACATAAATAGCCTGCCTAACAGGGGCATGGTAACAGCTTCTAAATATCACAGCAAAAAATAATAAAAATTACTTGAAAACAAACAAAAAAAGGATTCACTGGCTCAAGGTGACAAAGTCAGAGGAAGAAAATTAAATTTCAAGTCTTTTAAACATAATTTTATTGGTCATCCTCAGAGTCATACTTTGCTGTAACTCTTTTATTATGCAGAAATGAATTCTACCTTGCACCCTCTGCACCACATCTATTATTTTGATGCCTGTTTCTTCAATATGGGAGCACGTATCCTAAAGGCAGCAATATTTTTAGCTCTCATCTTTAAAACCATATATGGTTTGAAAGTACCTGTGAAGAAGTCCCAAAGTGAAATAGTATTTCTCAGTAACTTTTTCCCTAAGGCACTATTGTTGTATTGGCTACAAGGTATAGCTAATATATTTGAGAATTTGGAAAGTTAAGTCTAGTCGTAACCAGTCGATGCCTTGAACAACTCTACCACTTTCAGCTATGTTTTTTATTAGATTCCAGTTTATGATTCTTTCTTTGTAAAGAACATATTTTAAGTAATTGTTCAATTAAAAAAAAAAAAAGCTGCTATCTGCATTTTTGTTAGAGCAACTCCTCAACTGCACACATTAAAATAAAATCTATTGCAACATAAATAGAGGTGTTGCTTTATTATATATGTGTGTATATATGTGATATATTATCACCCAAGAAGGGCCATCTAAAACATCACAGTTGCAAACATTTAAGACTGTAACAAAAATGACTGAGACTCCAGTATCGGTTTACTATCCTTCAACAATTTCCTTGACAGTGGAGTCAAATAATGTTGAAATATGGACCTTCTTGCAGGAAGTCTTATTTCATGTTCATTTTTTGATCATTTCCCTCATAGCTCCTATAGGAATTTGGCTCTTCACTGATTTGCGTTTAAAAGTTTCTGCATCTGTAATTGTGCTTGTGGATTATTAAATCGCAATTTTTGTCAAGCAATGCTACTGTGGATGGGCTCAACAAGTTGATTTTCAGTAAGAAAAATACAGTTTTGTCCCTATAAAATCTATCCTACGCAGCTAATGCATTTTACTTGAATGTGGTGGGTACTTTGTACCATATTTTCCTTAAAGGACTTTCTAAAGGCTTTTTTGTAGACACACTCTTGTAGGAGAATTTTACTAGACTAGAGCACCTGAGTGCCAAGGTAACGTGGCTTCAAAAAAGCGGCCCCACGGTAACAGTTTAGGATTACCTACGAAACTGAATTTCTCCTGTCAGACTACAGGCAGTCTTGGGTTTTTTTTTTAAATCAGAGGGAGTTTTCCCAAACACATCACACAACAGCTGCGTTCTAAATCTTTCTGGGCTCTGCCAAACACTGAAAATTTAAACATGCAAATGTTTGAAAAGCTAATGATTAAAAAAGGTTTATTTTGAAACTTTTGAGGACGACTGCAATTCTTCAGCTAGGTTTTTTAAAGTCCCGGGGTCTGGATAATTTTGAGTTCAACTCTCCCCAGCAAAAAGCCCAGACTCCTGCCTTTAACTTGTGGAGCTGTGACGGTAAACACCAACTCTGCAGGTCTCACCCTGGCAGGCAGTGGGGTCGAGCCGGTAGGAGAAGGATGCTATTTTAGTGACCTAGTGCCACTGAGCTGGTTAAATCACTGAACAATGGTTAGTGTTATAGGGCTTTACTTTGCAAAATCTAGCATTAGTGTCATTGCTTTCTATTAACTGGGGGGACTTAAAGGCACTGGCTTTGAGGGGCCTTTAGGGAAAAAATAAATAAGGGGAAACCAATAAATTAAAAGAAAAAAACACCCTGTTAACTGTAACCTTTACTACCACAATATAAGAAAATGTAATTAAATCCATAATAAAAGCTTTTACATACTTACTCTTTTACTACTCTCCCAAGCAGAACCGTGGGCAGGCAGGGGACCCCACGCCCGGAGCCAGCCCCTCGTTCCCACCGCCCGGCCCTGCGCGCCCGGCGCATCCCAGGACCGCGCAGCCATAAACGCGCCCTGCGCAGTCACATCCTAATTAGCCGCCCCGGCGACCAGCACTCAACACCTTATTATTGAACCATTAAGGCCCCGATACTGCCGGCCGCGCCGGGGCTGGGTTTGGCTCCGGAGTTTACCGGAGGGCGCGGGGAACTGCGCATCCCCCGGTAAACCGCCCCCGCGCAACCTCCGCGCCGCCCGCCCGAGCTCCTTGGGCTTGATCCGCCGCCTCATAGCCCGGGGGAGAGGAGGGTGGGAAAGCGCACTTTTGCACCTTTTCCCTTCAACACGGAAAGAAAAGCCCCGCTCCCCGCGCAGCTCCGCGGGTGCGGACGGGTAGGTGCGGGGCTGCGCGCCCCGCTGCCCGGAGCGGAGCTGGAGCGCCCCGGGGCGCGGCCGGGGTAGCGCTCGCACAAGCCGGGCGTGCCGGGGCCGAGCCCCGTGGCCCAGCGCGGCCGGCCCGCGCAGCGGGAGAGGGGACGGCACAATGTCCGCGCTCCGGGCAACAAAAAGGGGGGCGCGGGGTGGTGGAAAAACACACCGACCCCAAACAACCCCAAAACTGCAGTTCCATTTCTTTAGCTTTCACTTTAATAAAATAATGATTCGTTGGGAAAATGGGGTATAAATCTTCATTTTGGAGGCAATTAAAGTGTTGATTTCATTCGTGCCCCTGAGCAATTCTTGTAATTTGCTCAAATAGCTTTATGTACCCAGCACTCCAGAGCTTTTAGAAACCCATTTTCTAGTTAGACTTGTTGGATTACAATTTTTATTCAACATTAGTGAGCTGAGCTTCCCTCAGCTAGACCCTGGCTGGAGGGTTCCCCTCTCTCTAAGGTGCTGCGTGGGGCCAGTGGTTCCCCAGAGCATCCTCACCAGCCCAGGCACCTCCCTGCCACACCACCCTACACCCATTCTGCCAAGCTTTTCTCCTGTACAGCAAAACCGGGTGGGGAAAAAAAAATCCCTTCAAAACAACCTACCTATGTGCACATAAACCCCTTTCTAAAAGTTCATGCCTTCCTTCGAGCCTGCCTCCCTTGTCACAAACCAACAGCCTTCGGTGGATAGGAGAAAATATTTCAGATACTGCCCACACTGCAATGCAATGCACCTTTATGTCGGTGATCTATAAAATAACTCCCAGCTGATAGTGCCAGTGATAACAGCAAAGCAGCTGAGGAGACTCCGGTCTGCTTGGCTGCGCCTTGCTTGAACAAAAGGAAACCTCCAGAGTCAGGAGCAGAGCACTCCTAACACTATATTTACGTAGCTGATCAAAAAGAAGAAATAACTTGGGGGCTTTTACCAGGGATTTCTTTTTTGTGCGTGTGCTTGAGGTCCCCTCTCTCGCAGGCAAAGTGCTGCTACCGCTCGTTTCAGAGCAAACAAATGGACCACAAAAACCCCACCGTTTCACCCAACTTGAGTAAAAGACAAATCTCAGTCACTACCATCATCCAGGAGCTTAATTTAGATCTGGGCACCTTCTGCATTTGTCCCAAGAGCTCCCATGAAAAGGCAAGGATCCCAGTCTGCACCCTTTGGAAGGAGTAAGGATGGGAGAGGGGACAGCCAGCTCTCCCGACTCAGCTCACCCGCATTTCCTACCCCGCTGCAGCCGACATTAAAGGTCTGAACCATCCCAAACAAAACCTGGACAACCGTCACAGCCACACGAGGCTTTGCTGGCTTGGCTTTGACTATATTTATTCTTTAAAGAAAGGGTTTGAAAACTTAAAAGATCAAGGAAAAGAATTTAAAACCTGAATCCCATTTTATTTTCTCCTTTTTTTTTTCCTATTAAGTAAAATAAAATGGGCGCGTTTGCAGCAGGCAGGCGTGCACAAAGCAATGTTCACTCAAGTCTAAAAGCGTTCGGCCAAGGAAAACTGACAAGACGGACTAATGAACCGTAGAGACGGGAAGAAAATAGCCAGTATTTGCTAGATTTCAAACCCTCTCTGTCTTCTCTGGACCACCTATCTCGGATTTTATTATTATTTTGGTCAACGACTCCAGCCCTTCCTTCCTTAAGCTACCAAGAAGCCAGTGATTCACAGATAACCACTTCGATTATTGGAAAGGGTAAATAAAATAAAGACAAAAATTAAAAGCGACAAGAAACAGGTCGAGTTTGCAGGCGATGCTTTTACAAGCTCATCTCGCCAGGTCGAATCTGGGAGCAAGCCTTAATGAAGCAATAATAGCCACATTATTCAAAAATTTTCATTTCGATGGAAATTTATCTAAAAGGGACTTAATCATATGCAAATAATAAAAGGAGGCGTAGTGACCCAGCAAGCGATCTGCATACAAATTTTAGCATTGTGCAACATTGGCGAGATCATACCTGATCCGTTAGATTTGCTGATCTTGTTATGTCTTCACTGTCCGATTTTGATCCACCCTCTCTATCGTCTATGACCAAATCGATAGGCATTTTTCCTTTCAAACAGCTAATATACCGGTGGCAGAAATTGTCACATAATTCGTGTACCTACATTATGACAGAGGTCAAAAAAAAAAAAAAAAAAAAAGAAAGAAGAAAAAAGAAAAAGAAAGAAGGGGGGGGGGGGAAAGTAAGAAAATATAATCAGGAATATGTAAGTAAAATTGACAAGTGCAACCAGTCTCCCCCCTTCGCCCCTGTGACATCAAAAGTCCTAAATAGGGGAAACACACTGCAATTATCCCCCTGAGACCTCTAGACGCATCCAGAATTAGGAATAACTTTCTTTTCTCACAAAATAGAGATATCCCAGAAAATTGACAGTGACAAGATGATTCACAGGCTACAACATATTCAACACCCGTGTTAAATTCATCTGCTCCCGGAGCTGTGGCCATTAGAGAGGTGACCTGCATGGGTGACATTTAAGGTAAACTATTTAATTTCATCCAGTTATTTCATCATAAACCCTTTCCAAAAGGGTATGAGGACAGAAAAAAGGATTAAAAAAAAAAAATCCACAAGCACTGTGCTGAAATACATTATAGGCATCCATGCCCTAAAATCCCCAGTTGCTCTGATACATTTGTACCTGAGCTGCCTTTATTAATGGGCAGATTTTAACACATTTTGGTAGAACGAGAACAACCTGACAGTTACGGTTAGATAAAGTGACTGAGGCTCACAAGAAACTTTTCAACTATTTAAAAACCTCTCAAAATGTTTATTTTTAGAAGAAAGGGAATTCTCTTCTAGGCCAGCTATCAATGACACGTAAAAAATCCTCAGGAAACCCAGAGCGCACTTCCAATTCAATGTGAGCTCGGATGACACCGCCTGCTTAGAAATTAGCATTCTTCCTCCTAAGATTTCTAAAACAGACAACAAAATAATCCTGTGTTCAGGGTGCAATCTCTTTCTTCTGCTCAGAGGTGTACAATATTCCCAGGAACAAGAGACAGACAGAGCTATCAACTCTGCTTTGTCTCTGCAAAATGTTACAGGACAACCCGCGCCCCGAGCCTGACCCGCAGATGCCTCTTAAAAAAAAATAAAAAAGATTCTCCCTTCCAACTAACTGCAACCAAAGTCTCTTCTTCACCATCACCAAGAAAAAACAATATCTATTTTTTTTAATCACAATTTCAGGGGCTTGACTGAACTAACCCTTTTGAGTCTCATCTGCGGCACCACAGAACTGCAACTATTTATACAAAGCCAGCAAAGTATTACAATGAACACAAGGCCTGGGCGTTCAAGAGCTCAGTTTTAGAGGCTGAAATTGTAATTAAACTGCGAAGAGAAATGGACGCCAAGATTGGTCTTGACACTAATTACCAGAAAGAAAGACATTTATGCAAATTTACCAGAAGCCTGAACTTCAGCAGTACTGAAACGGAGGAGAAAGACTGGGGCGGGGGGGGGGGGGGGGGGGGGGGGGGGGGGGAGTGAAGGTAGACAGAAAGAGAGAGAGAGAAAGAGAGAGACAAAAATTACCTTCTCTAATTCCAACAGATGAAACCTTAATACTTGTATGGCTTGAATCATCTGCAAAGACACAAACAACATGAGCATTAATCTCATTCCTGGATTTGGGGATATTTCCCACAGCCACCTCGGCCACACTTTGTAGCTTGACTTTTCTCTAGTAGTAAATAAAAAGTTGTTTTGATTTATGGCAATAACACTAAAATTTAATAGCGGTGGCTTTGTGCGCTATTTAACAAGAAGCGACCTAGAGTTAACAAAAAAAAAAAATCCCAATCGCAACGAAGCAACTGAATTATACGGATCATAAACATTTCTTAAAAAAAAAAAAAACAACAACCCTCTAAACTCCACCATTGGCTCCTTGCTTTGTGAAAGCAGGTACAGGACTCCTACAGTGGAAGCAAAATATTTATCCTTAACGGGGGAAGAAAAGAAAGAGAGAAACGACCTCATTTTCAGTGAATTTGCCACTGGTGCATCTCCAGCCATTGTAATCCTCTCTGTTTCCCATCGAGCTGCTTAAAAGGTGCGTGGAGGGGCTGGTTACAGTGGAGATAAATCCACGCTCCTCTTGGGCAGGCAAGCTCACCATCAAACCTGCTAGCTCCTCTTTGGATGGGGTCTTCCTTTATGTATATCCTTATGGGATTTTTTACTTCCAAGCAATTACCACACCATGTTTACTTGTAAATATAAAAGTAATCATTGTAACAATTACGATTTTTAAAAATCCATTTGAGAAATTTTCAATTTAGCACCACCAAACCACCTCTCCAGATGACACAGAAGTTTAAAAAAATAATAAATAAATGGAAAGGGAAGGGAGGGTGGGGGTGGTGAGAGGAAGAAGTGTTAACTCTTACCAAGTTATCCAGTTCAGGATTAGAGGAAAAGAGGGGTTTCTCTGCTCGGATCTAAATGTAAGAAAGGAGGGAAAAAAAAATAATAAAAATGAATTGAAATATGGAAGCAGAAAAAGCAGACGTTATTATTTCTTGCTTCATTACACTGTCGGGTCCATTATGTAACCTTCCGTGCAAAGCCCTGACTGCTGGATTTAGTACATCAGCCAAACACTTGAGCAAATGAATCAAATACACTGAAAAATACCTATGGAGCTTCCCCAGCAGAGCCCATCCTGGCTCCTGGGAGCCGCGCAGCGAAACTCCCGGCCGGGCACAGACCACTCCACTTTATCCATTTTTTAAGGGGGGTAGTGTAAATGCCGAGATTTCCTGATTTTTTTTTTCTCGTGTTTTGTTTTGGTTGGGGTTTTGGGGATTTTTCTGTTTTGGTTTTTATGCCTCTTTCAGTAAGAGAGGGGGGAGGGGGAAACGCGCATCTTTATCTCAACAGAGACTTGTTTTTCTTGATACGATTTTTTTTCCCCTCTTATTTTTTTTCTTTTACTGTTTTCAACCCGGTTTTGCTGACCTGTTTGGCGAACACTGCTATGTCTTCATTGAAAGACTCAGAGGAGCAAACATCGCCTCCCGCTACCCCGGGCTCCCTGGGTGTGCATGTAGCTAATTCACATTTCTCAAAAATCAGTGCTAAAAGAGGGAACAGGGGGTGTCTGAAAGAAAATACAATAGTCACACACACAGGGGGGGGGAAATATCATAACGAAACAAAAAAAACTCCAAACACAACAATAGTTAGTCCCACAGCAGCGTGCATGGGGAACGGGGCACCCACAGAGGGGGCTCCGGCACCCCCCGCCGCCTCCCGCAGCATCCCGGCCCCTTCCCACAGCCAGCCGGCTGGCAGCCCAGCATCTCCCCGGCCTTTCGGCACTGTCTGGCCACAGATATTGTTAATACAACCTTAGGACAAGCCAAGAATAAAACCCAAGCCGGTTCCAGCAGCCATTTTGAATTAACTTTCCTTGTCTTTAGAAAAAATAAAATAGAAAAATTAAAATCCCTGGGCATACACTTCTGCCTCTCATGCTTTTAATTCCCGCTTTCTGCTGGAGAACTTGTTGGGAGCGAAAGGGGAAAAAACAAACCCAAACCAACAGAAAAGCATAAAAAGAAAGAATCCCTATCCAAATGGGGAAAAAACAAAAAAAAAGGATAGAAGAAAAAGCCCTTAAACCCACCCAACAGACCTCCGACCCACTGGCCAAGCCCGGCTGGCTCCCTACCGCCTACCCGGCCCCCGCCCCCCGGGGCTCTGCAGCCGCCGACCCGCGGGGGAAACCAGGTGCTCCTGGACAATCCCAGCCTGGAAAGCCTCCTCGAGAGAAAAGCAGCGTGGGCATCTGGTTCCCTCGCCCGTTTAATAATTTAAATAAATAAATAAGCGTGGGTGCACACACACATATATATGTATATTTATAACAAGGAGGTTTTTTTTTTTCCTCCCAGGGTTTCATACTTTTTTTTTTCCTTCTGGGTACCGTACACCAGCGACTTTTAACCAACCCTCCAGATTTCAGATAAACCGATAAAGAAACCGAACTCTATGAATTTTAGTTTCCTCCCCCTTCTCCTCACTGTCCTGAGAGTGATTTTTAAAGGCTCTTAAACTTCCCTTCAAACTCCAGCTGGGCAGATACATTTTAAAAGCATCTGTGCCCAGTGTAACAACCCCGTCAGCTCCCATCGAAACGGCCTAGAAACTGCTTTACAAGTTCCCACATTGAGAAACACTCAACGCTGTCGGATAAAAGATTTTTTAAAAAAGAAAATTAAAAGAAAATTTTATAATGAAAAGTCTTGAGAGAAGCAGATCTTGAGTTCTCTCAGCACAAGGAAAGACGAATAAGGTGGAAAGTTGGGCAAAGCTCTCCAAACTCTCCCTGCTCCAAAACTCCGTGCACAGATTTACCACCGGCCGCAGGTTGTGTCCTGGGAATATTATTTACCGCCTCTTCCTCCTCCCGCGGTGATGCCTGCCGCCCCTTCAGCAAGCTCCTTTTTCCCCGAGCCCACGCGGCTCCCCGTGCCGGGGGGACCCCAGCCCTCTCCCCCCTGCTTCCCAAAACAGTAACGACACTAATTTAAGAACGCGGCCCTTTTACGCGCAGCGCTCCCCATCCCGCCCTTCCCCTCCCCGCGCAGCCCGCGCTGTCCCCCGCTCCATCCCGCGCAGCTTGCGCGGAGCCCTGCGCGGCACCTACCCGTAGATGGCATCTTTATCTCTCTTGAGGGCGTCGTTGACGGAGGCGCCCATGGCGGGGGGCATGGCGTTGGCGTGGGCGGCGTGCGGGTACTGGTGCGAGTGCAGCGGCGGCCCGTGGTTCAGGTGGTGGACGGGCTGCATGGGGCGGGCGCCGTGGGGGTCCCCGTACATGGTGGTGGGGATGCCCACCCCCTCCATGCCGCCGTAGTGGGGCAGCTCGTCGTACTGCGGGGCAGAGAGAGCAGAGAGGCGTCAGGGGGAGGCGGGGGCAGCAGCTCCGCTCCCCTGTCCTCCCCGGGGATGAGCCGCGATCCCCCCCGAGCGCGCCCGGGCTCCGCCGCGCCGGCCCTGGGGAGGGAAAGCCGCCCCGGGCCGGGAGCAGAGGGGGTGGGCTGCTCCGGCCCGAAGCCCTCCGAGTCTGGGGCGGAGGAGAAATAACAACAACAATATTAATAATAATAATACAATAAATAAAAGTGAGAAAATCCCACCCTAATCCCCATCCCCAAAGTTCCCCAGCTCCCGCCCCCCCACCCACTCCGTGAATGGAAGTGGTTCCCGGAATCCAAATTTCCCTCCGCTAAACTTTTTCCCGCTGATAAGAAGTCAGGTACCTCACCCAGCGAGGATGCAAAAAACTTCAGCAGCGGTAAACAAAACAAAACCAAACCAAAAACGAGAAAGAGCGATTTGCGGATTTCCAGCAATTCCATGCGAACATGACTTTTAAAGCCGAAAAGCTGGAAACGTTCGCCCGGGCTCTCGGGATTTTGGGAATGCCTTTTTTTTTTTTTTTTTTAAGGGTTTTCTTTGTTGAAGATTAAGGACCGAAAGCTACCGCAGTTCCCAGGCAAGCGGGGGAAACGGCCACTTTTCATCTATTAAAAGCGAAGGTGTGAATAAACACTTTTAAAGATCCCTGACACTTGCTTGGATAGAAAGAGTAAAAGGCAAGTTGTCAGCAGAGGAACTTTCTTTCCCAACCAGCTCTCGGACGGCGGCAGGCAAATTAGGCAAGAAAACTCTTTCCAGGGCTTTTCTCCTTCCCCAAATCCCTGTTCACCCGACTACAGCTGATTGATTTTTTTCTCAAAACTCCAATTTAGGAGGTAATTAGAAGAAAAGAAAGGAAAAAAAAAAAGGAGGGGGGGAATTGCACCCAAAATAGAAACAACAATACACATGACAGTGAATGCTGGTAACCTCCAATGCAAATTAAAGTCACTTTCTTTCTAAAAGAGTAGGGGGAGTTTGCCCACTGCACTACACTTTTTGGGACAGATTAAAAAAAAAAAAAAAAAAAAAAAGACAGAAAGAAAAAAAAAGGAGTGAGCAAAAAAGCAGGTAAAAAAGTTGTGCTTACTCCCAGCCAGAACTTATCTTCTGAAAGTGAAGCGTTATATCATCACTAACACAGCAAAATGCTCAGAGACATGCACACATTCAAATATTTCAAGCACTGGTGATTTTAAAAAAGACATTGGTAGGACTAGAACTACAAAACCAACAAATACAGAGGCTTGGACATATTCACTTACATGCCTGCATGTCATTAATGTATAGAAAGCTTGCCTCTTCCCCGAGAGCTCCGGGATGGGAAGTAAAAGAATCAAGAAAA
This sequence comes from Motacilla alba alba, assembly GCF_015832195.1. Classification (NCBI taxonomy): domain Eukaryota; kingdom Metazoa; phylum Chordata; class Aves; order Passeriformes; family Motacillidae; genus Motacilla; species Motacilla alba. Next base: position 97,945,243 of record NC_052018.1, read on the forward strand.
TAGCAACATACACAGGTTTTAAGCCTACAAGTACAACTGATAAATCCTCCCGCTGCAGGACATCGCTTTTTGCCCCTACTCCAAAAAGGAGGGGAAAAAAAAAAAAAGAAAAAAAAAAGTAACTTTTTTTCGCAGCGTCTGTCAGCCACGTTTCAATATTATTTCACATTTAAAATCCATTTTTTTTAATCATACGTACCCTTTGCGCCATCGGCCTGCTTGCTCCCTTCCTACTTCAACTTCTAATATATCCTCTTTAAGGCCAGTGTGAAAAGAAAGAAACACGAAGTTCCCCCCCCTCACCCCCAAAAAAAGGCAAAAATCCCTTAGCGTCTCCAGCAATGGAAGCAATCGAGTAAAATCTTCGGCTTGCTGGATCTCAGCGAAGCGATACGGTAACTCAGCATTAAAAAAATGAGAAAAAAATTAGAAGGAAAAAAAAAAAAACCAACTCTCCCTCCTTCCTTCCTTCTTTTTTCTTTCTTTCTTCCCTCTCTCCCTGTCTCTCTCTCTTACTCTCCCCCTCTCGTTTCCAAGACAGCAGCGGGGCGAAAGCAAATATCCTTTCCCCAAATCAGTTTTTTTTTTTTTTTTTTTTTTTTTTTTTAAAGTGCCCCTCAAACCCAACTACCAAGTCTCATGGCTTTTTGCCACTCCGGCTGTCAATCACAGGCGAGGTTGTCAAGGTGGTGAATGACTGATGATGATCCGCTGCGTGTGCTCCCACCGCGCAGGACACCGCGAATGTTAATTTTCGAGTGCGCTCACCCAAAAAAAAAAAAAAAAAAAAAAAGAAAAAAAAAGAAAAAAAGAAAAAAAAAAAGAAAAAATTTAGAAAAAAGAAAAAAATTTAAATCGAGGGAGGAGGAGAAGGAGGGGGAAAAATTAAAAATTAAAAAGGCTCTCTAACGCGCCGGCTCTCCTTTTATTATGGTTATTATGATGATGATGATGATGATGATGGGGGGCTTTTTTTTTTTTCGCTCCTCCTCGGATCGCTCCTAATTCCTCGCCGGCGCCGGCTCGCTCTGCCCCTGCGCGGCGGCCGGGCGAGGCTGGCGGAGGCGGGCCGGGCGCGGGTGCTGTGCGGGGCGGGCGCGGGAGGAAGGGCAGCGGGGCGGGATGGCGGGGGGGGGAGGCGGGGGGAGGCGCTGCCGCCGCCGCCGCCGCCGCGGTCCGAGCGCTGCTGTCCGTCCGCCGCCGCCGCCGCCGCCGCCGCCGCTCCGCCCGAGCGCAGCGCAGCGCCGGGCTGGAGCAGACTGCGGGAACCCGGAAGTAGTGGTGGCCATAACAGGTCGCGTCTTACACAATGCGCTGGGCGGCAGCAACTCCGCCACCGGCGCAGGGGGGCGCGCCGCCCGCCCCGCGCCCGCGCAGCGCCGCGGCTTGGACACACCGCCCTCTCCCGGCCCTGCCCTCCGCGCCCCCCCGCGCGCGCGCGGACGCCGCGTCCGCACCACCCCGGCGGCCGCGGGGGCTCTCCCGTCGCCTTTGTCTGGCGGCGCCGCCGCCCCGCGCAGCACCCGCGCAGCGCCCCGGGGTCGCGCCGCCGCCCGCCCCTCGCCTCGCCGCCCGCCTCGCCGGGCGCCCCCACTTCCCCGGCGGCTCCCCCCGCGGCCGCCGGCCGAGTGAGCTCACCCGGCCCCCGGCCGCCGCCGCCGCGCCGCCGCCGACCAATCAGCTCCGCGCCGCCCCGCGCCGCGCCCCCATTGGTCCGGGCGGGAAGCGGGGCTCGGACCGGCGCGCCGCGGTGGGGTGGGGGGGGACGCCCCCCATCCCCGTTCCCGGCTGTCCCCATCCTTATTCCCATCCCCATCCCCTCCGCCGAGCTCCGCCGGCGCGTTGTCTTGCGCGGGGCTATCTCTCCCGCCGGTGCCTCCATCCGCCGAGCTGGGGGTCCGCTCCCTTGCGTTCAAAAGCACAGCCATCCCTCCCCGCAGCCCCGCCGGTCCCCGCCGGCCTGGGAGCGGAGAACTCGCCGTGCCCCTTCCTCCCCTACTTGCGGGCCGGGCTGCGCCGAGCCCTGAGCGGGCGCTTGCGGGGACAGCTGCCCCGACACTATCGCATCTTCCGCCCGGGCAGCGGGGCGGGAGACGGAGAGCCCCCGGTACAGCGGTCCCGACTGAGCTGCTGGGGAGAACGGGGGAGTGACCGGGGGAGTTCCTCTGGTAAATCCTCTGGAGCAGACGGGACGCTGTTCCGCTGCTGCCGGACCCCCGGGGGCGGTGGGGAGCGGCTCGGCCCCCGCCGCCACGTCTCAAACTTCGGGGAAACGCGTTTCGATCGCCCCCCCCCCACCCGCCCCTTTTCCGCTAGGACCAGCTTTTTATCCCGGCGAGAGAAATCCAGACCTCTCAGGTAAGAGCCGTTTTCATGCACTGACCCGCACCCACCCACCCGAGCTACGCGCGTGGGGTTCATTTCTCTGCGATTTCCCCGGGGAAAGGCGCTCGGTAACGATTCCCCATCGCAGCGGTCTCTTGCAGGGGGTGGCTATGACCCAGCTCCCAGGGACGCGTTTCCTCCTCTTCCCCTCCTCTTTTCCTTGCCCCCCTCTCCCCCCTGGAAAAAAAATTAAAAAAAAAAAAAAAAAGAAAGAAAACAAAACAAACAAAAAAAAGCCCCAAAAGACCCTTTTCCAGCGTCTCCACTAGGCCTTTATGAGCTTAATTCAGCGCAACTCAGACCGAAACACTTTTACAATGTAATTACAGCCCTACAAATTGTTTGCCCAAACCTCATCCTGGATAAGGATTTTACAATTAGTAAACAGTTATTACTCTTAGGGCTCACTGTGAGGAACTGCTCAGCTCGCCTCTCCGCCTGTGAGAGGTCGGCCAGAAAAAAAAAAAAAAAAAAAAGAAAAGAAAACTGGAAAAAAAAAAAAAGAAAAAAGAAAAAAAAAAAGGTAATCCGGACAGCAACTAATCATCTATTAAACGAGAAAAAGTAAACGGCCAACTCCGCGTTATCCCGGTAAACTCCTGCCGCGGCGGATGCGCTGCTCTGCAGCGGGACCCGGGCAGCATCTCACCCAGCTGCCTTTTTCGGAAAGCAACTCCGTTTGGGGTTTTTTGTTTTTTGGTTTGTTTTTTCTTTCCCCTTCCAAAAACTTGCTGGTTTGCGGGAATATATTTAAGCTTGCCCATCGCCTGGTGGAAAGGGTGAGGGGCGGGGGGAAATACGGATAGGGAAAAAAACAACAAGGAAAGAGCGAGGGGGTCTGGTGGGTGCGGCGGGCCGGGCAGCAGTCTCGCTGCGGAGCGCGGAGCTCTGCGCGCTCCTACGCGCTGCTGCGCGCCCCCCCCCCCAGACCGCGGCTGGGCCTTTGGTGAAGGGATCCGCCGAGCGGAGGCAAAAAAAGGCGTCTGGGGAGCAAGGAAGCCTCCTCCACAAGGTGGAATCTGGGTCCGTTTGCTTATCGGATAATAAATGAGGCTTTTAATCAGGCTGAATTTCCCAGCTTAAGGAAAGAATTAGTCATACCTAGGAACAATCAAATGGTTTCTAGCTGGCTCCCCTGCCGCCTTCCTAGCAGGGATTGCGGGGGGGGGGGGGGTGCGGGCGGGAGAACGGGGGGAGAATTAGCATCTAAGTGTGTTTTTTCACCATCAATACTGAAATTTGAAAACTGAAATAGGAACAACCAGAAGAGCGAAACAAACAAGAAACCGCAGAAGAAAACATTGGAAAGGCGGCCGGGAGATAATCCAGGAATGCTTCAGATAAGGAAAGGCGGGGGGACTACACGTGCGGAGATACCCGAAAAGTCAGAGCCTGATAGAACGGCTGGAAGAGGGACAGGGGGTGGGGGGGAAACCCGCACTTGTTTAGAGCCTATTAAAGGTCACATCAGGCTGGAGGGTGGGGTGCGGGTGATGATAAAAGGAGTTTAAGAACGAGGGGTTTAAGCGCGCAGATGAAGCGCAGCGCCAGGATTTGGGGGGTTTGTTTACTGGTTCCCGATGCAGAAAACAAAAGAGCGGCGGGTCCGTCCGGAGAGTGAGCCCGAGGTCAGCCCTGCGCCCACCGCCGGCGCAGCTCGGGCCCTGGGTGCCGCGGCCGGCCGGCGCCCCGGGAGTCCGCGGGGGCCGGGGAACGGGAGCTGCCCGTTCCCCCACGGCCAGGCCTGACGCTTGCAGAAGTTATGGAGGGGTTTGAGTAATTAAATGGAGGGCTTAATAAAATATTTCCTAATAAAATTTAAGGTTGTCTTAAAAGTTTCCAACAGCGTTATATTTTTTTTTCTTAAATAAAATTAACTGGGAAATTGGTTACTGGCCGGAATTTTCGAGACTTCAACGGTGACAGCAGTGCCGGCGGCGGGAGTGAAGGCACCCGCACACAAAAGGAGTCTTTCAGGGACAAAAGTTGCCACGGCTGCCAGGTTTTCCCCGCGGTGACACCTCGGGGTAGCCCGGGCAAGGCAGCGCAGAGCCGACCTGAGCCTTGCACTTCCTATTTCACATTACAAATAGAACATTTCAGCCTAAAATCCGTAGACTAACCCCTGGACTGGTAACACCATCGTGTTGGTGTTGTTGAAGGTTTTTTTTCTTGCACGATTTCGGTTCTACAAGTTCATTTTGGGTTAATTTGGAAACGCTGCTCCGCGCCGGGGTTCGCGACGGTCCCTGCCTTTGGCCCATTCGCCCCCTGGCACTCCTGTACTCCCTGCCTATGCCAAACCCTCTTTCTTTCCTGTCGATATTCCTGTACTTCTCGTTGAATTAAATAATAATAACAGTAAAAGAAATTGCTGTATAAAACTGTGGCTGCTTTATTTAAAAAAAAAAAAAAAAAAAGAAGAAGAAGAAGAAGAAGGAAAATAAGAAAAAAAAAGAAAAGCCTCTGGGCTGCTCTGCATCCCAAGGATTGAGCTGTTGTGCCGTCTACTGGGAGACAGGAAAACTACAACCAGAAACGCTTCCAAGTTTTCTGCGAGAGAAAAGTCCAGTTTTCGGCAATTTGAAGGGGCCAGAGACGCCCAAATCTTTAGTAGAAGAATAGCGACCCGAGACAGAAAAGTCGTAGAGACACTTATTTTTTCCTTAGGCTACACCTGTATAATTGCATAAAAACTCCACTCTTAAGTGTTTAGGATTTTACTGACTGCAGACCGTGGAGCAATGATATGGTGAAGATGGTTTAAGTTTACCCGTGAGAGGCAATTGGACATTAGCTAAATATGTAGGAAAGAGGAATTTTTTTTTTTAAACAAGGGGAAAATATTTGCGAATGGTTTAAAAACTTCTCTCCCCGCGACCAGCCGGCTGTAGCCTGCGGGCAGACGGAGATCCCAATTCGGGCAGCTCCCATCCCGATGATGCTCTCGGAGAGCAGCGGAGGCAATCACTTTGATTCCAGTCCTTGGTGGAGCAGCAGGAGGGGAGTTTACGCCGGCCCAACGTTAGTCTCGGTTTAGAGGAAGCAATGACGTTGCTGTTCTAAGTTCCCGAACCTTTGCCCGTGCCCGAGCCGCGGATGCTCCTAGGCAGATGCCGCCTAGCCGGGTAATTCCCCTCTCCCCTCTCTCTGCCCACTTGCTTCTTCACTCCCATGGCCCCTGGAATGCTCTCCTCAAAAATAAAAAGCGCAAGAAGAGATTTTTAAAAGGGCGGGGGGGAAAGCTTTTGTGGTGGGTTTTTTGTTTGGTTTTTGTTTGTTTGGGGTTTTTTTTTTGTTTTGTTTTTTTGTTTAGAAAACCCCCCAAATTCCAAACTTCTAATACGAACCCTTTACTTTTATGATGCGAGAGCCGCAGAAGGGCTGTGAAATGCAAAGTCTTTGTCTTATTTACAGACAGTGTCAGCAGCCGACTGGACACGCAGATAAAAATCTAGTGGTCTACGTGAACTCCAAGGAATGTTTTAAAGCAAGGATCTCTAAGCGCCTATTCTCAGTCCACACATATGCCCGCACGTCGCCTACAAAGACGGAGACACCCACGTAGCCGAACAATAGTGGGGATTTCTTTTAATAGGTTAAATGAAGGTATAAGCAAATCCTCCTGCCACTTGTGGCACACCAGCTCCGACTGCTCTTTGCCTTCAGAGCCACTTGCCAGAGTTCAACTGAGGGTGACATTAGCCTAAAATATTCGATACTTTTTCTTTTCTTCTGGAGACTTTTCCCACTCCTTCTGGGCTAAATTTAGCTCCCAGTTCATCTCTGCGGGTAAAATTGCTGTCTTTGAAGGAAACAGAACACTGCCTAATCTTTTTAGTTTTATTTTATTTTATTTTATTTCAATCAAGAAGACATTACAGATACTTTCCTCAGCGTACATAAACCAGAATTAAATGATTGCGTGTCCCTAGTGTAAGTCGAAGGACATCTTCTAAAAAGTTGAACGAAGTATTTTACCCTTTCAAATGAGACCGAAAAAACTTGCAACATTGTACAAGAAGCAAATTAGTGAGTAACAAAATAAAACCTTAATTTGAAGCGACATAGAATTGAATATTTGTTTTTGACAGTACCTCGGCTGAACTAGAGCAAAGCGGAGTTTTGTCAGAGCTTTTCTATTTGATGTTTCCCTCCAAACTAATTTTCACTATTACTCCATTCCTATTACCTAAGTCCATCTGCAGCTCGGCTAATGAGCCCATTTACTGCATTAGTTCGGCGTGCCTCTGATGCCGATCGCAGAGGATGGGCACTCATCAGAGCGGGGATATGGGGCTATTCAGCTCGGTGGGATGGGAGGGAACCCGGGGTTCTCTGCAGGCTCGGAACTCTCGGAGGGGGCTTCCCGCAAACGATACCATCTAGGAAAAAATCGAATGAAAGTTGATTACGCTTTATAAATTAGAAAAACAAAGGAAAATAAGATGCAAAGCCCTGTGCCCGGGAGCGCGGTGCGGGACGTTCCCGGGATCCCCAGCCCCACCAGCCCGATGGCGCCGGGTACCGAGCTGTGCCAGGGCTGCGAGGGGCTGGGGAGGCAGGGGAGAGTGTCAGGGTCCCTGCAACCCCCGTCCCGAAAGTTCCCAGCTGCCCGCGGTTCCCCCAGGACAGCTCCGACCGCTGCTATCTGCATCAGGGGGTGTATTATCACAGGCTTTTGCATAATTGCATATTGACTTTACTAAATGGATCTGCGGAGCTATTTAAACATCCCTCTCTTCCACCCGCAAACAATTCTCTCGGCAAGAAAGAAAAAAAATGCGGGAGTGGGGGGAGCTGCAAAAGAGCTTCTAATTGCTCTTGCTCCTTCATTTTGTAGCATTTCTTTGGGCACAAGTGGCTCAACTGTATGTAGTTTGGATCTAATTTGGTGCACAACAGTGCAGGGAAGCAGAGAGGAACCGCAGTAGCGTGGGTGACAGCAGGATGGGTAGCCGTCATTCACTTTGGGGTCTGAGAGGGGGGTGCATAGTTACATGTGTCTCTATGAACTCCTGTGAACAATTTCTGGCCAGCTATGATGGCTGTTAGAAAAGCCTCTATGGTACGTGTGTGTGCATGCACAATGAAGGACTGCTCTAAGGACAACTTATGGAAAGCCATCCTTGTTTAAAAAGCCTCCTTTTTAAAACCTCCCTTAGGTCACGGGAGCTCAAACGTGGCACTCCCCTTTCTCTACACCTCCCCACTCACAGCAGTGCTCCACAAGCCATATCAGCCCCAAACCAGAAAGCTGGGCTTTGTCTCCAAGAATAGGTGTGCTCATCCCATTGTCACCCCTCTCCATCCTGCAGAGGCAGCTGCCCTCACCCTTGAGTCTTGTAGGGGAAGGCAGCCTCCTCCCTTACCAAGGCTGGGTTCCCAAGGCAGCAGCTGTGAGAAGCAGGCAGGGAAGGGGGGAAAAAGTGAAGGAGAGAAGGAAGGGAATCAGGGAGGGAAGCAGTGAAAGCTGCACTTTCCTCCAAGCAGAGCAAGCATCCCCTCGGAGGGGCCCCAGACCCAGGAGCTGCCTCCCGAGTCCTGGGCCTCCCACGAGGCAGCAGCAGCATCTCCCCCTCCACAGCCCTGCAGCCACGGTGGCGGCAGCCTCTCATCCTGGCTTGGCCCCTGAATTATCCATGCTGGCCTTGCAGGTCTGCCATGAGGGGACAGAGAGGCACAGGGACTGGGCCAGGCCCAGGCACTGGTTTCAGATGAGAAATTCCAATGGTCTGGGGATTCTGACTGTCCTTCATAATGACATAATGGCAACAGTCACTTTCTGTGGCTTGGTTAAAGGGCTCATATGCTCATATGAAAGATCTGTTGGGATCTGCAGCTCTCAAGAGGAAACTGCATTCAGAATAATCCACCAAGATTTATTAAGACAATGTTTTCTTCCAGCTTACCATGCCAGGGCACTATTCTTACCTTGAGGATGCCAGCTTTGCTTGAAAAGCTGTAATTGCACTTTGAAAAGAATGCTTTCCTGCTCCTATGTTCAACTTAGTTGTGGGAAGAAGACATGAAATCAGATAGACATCCAGACTTTGGAAAGTAAGTACTTTTTACGTGGAACCAAAGAAACACCTCATAGAATCATCAACTCAGCTCTCCTGCAATGCTATTTCCTTGCATTTATCAGAATTTAGATCAACTGAGTACTGTCTCTTTTAGCTAAGAGGGCTTTGAGGAGGACTATCCCGCATTCAACATTTAAGTTCAGATTTCTAAAGACATTTTGTCTCTTCTCTCAACACAACAGTGATCACAGTCCGTTGCAAATTTGGAACCTAATTTCTGCAAGAGATACTGACCATCTTCAGTGAACGTGGACATTAAGTCCCACTTTAGGAGTTGCCTACCAACCAACTTATTGCATGTCACTGGGATTAAGTTCCTAAGTCACATTTTGAGAAGGGTTGTATGTGAAGGCAGATATGCATCACAGCACACATAGACATGACCAAAGTAGCTCTGAATCCCACTGTGGTGGAGCTAATTAAAGCATGTCAGAAGGCTCTACCCACCCAAGCACTTCCCTGGGGATTTTGGGGACACTGAATTCTTTGCCTCACCCCTCTTCTTGCCTCAAAATACTACTTTTATGGCTGTGCAGATGCAAACATGATCAGAACAGAGTCAAGTTTATGAGGTACCATGCAGATGCACTAAACTATCTATCACTTCAGTCCCCCTCTCCATTTCTAACATCCCTTTCAGTTTGATCTTCCTCAAGTGCATCCCCGGAAATGAGACCACTCACCCAAATAATACGTGACAGCTCATGGTTTAGGGGGTGCCACTGTAGCAGCTGAACATCTTATGAGCATATGTGCTTGTCAGGAAATCCTCATTCCATGAGCACTTGAAATACAGAAAGTTTTCAAGGGCCTCAACCAAAAAAACGTGATGGTGCAAGAAGCAAAGGCGAGATGCTTTGCCTCTTGGGCCTCTGCTGGAAGACAAGCTGTTCCCACCCCTCTCTTCATTAACTCATAAACTTTTTTAAACTCAGAAACTTTGGACCTTACCCAGATCTCTCCCCCCCACAGAATATCTTGCTTTAAATTATTTTTCCAATATCATCCAAGATCATATTTTTCCTTTTATGTTTCCCAGTTGAAGTTTATTAGAGTTGCCTACATTGCTGATCAGTTGTAACCCTTTCTATTATTTTCCTGTCCTTGCCACTATTTGAAACACTTCTTATTTTGATCCCCTTCAAATTCTATTACTGTACTGCTCACCTCATTTTTGTACCAAGCCCATTCTGTCTTGCATTTATTGTCACCAAACTTGAGGACACAGCTGTTCCCTCTCCTCTGCTGCACAGCACCACCAGATCCACTTTTTATTCCATTCTTTTCCATACACAGTTTGCCTCTCTGCTGATGGAGAGACCCTTGCTGGGTTTAGCCAGTGCTAGCCACATTGTCCTTACCATTAGTGTTACATTTCTAGTTATTCTTGCTTCTTTCCAAAGCCTTTGAAGTCATGTAGAGACAATTTGATTCATTAGTACACTCAGCCTTGCAGTAACTCTAGCTTCTGCTTTAGTTTCTCTATTAGAAGCACATGTCGGGTGTGTAACTTGAGGGAAAGCTCCACCCTCTGACTTCCCCATACAATTCAAATTCTGTTCTGCCTCACTCTACTCGAAGGACTGGTGGCTTTCTGCCTGGGGTTTTCATACCTGGGAATGCCACCTCCTCCTCCTCCTCCCTCCCTACTGGTATGACAAACTTGTGAGCAATATGCTTTCTCTTTCTGAATGTCTCTGCGCTAGAGACTTTTGCAGCAGTTCCTTGTATTTGCAGTTCATGTCACATTTTTTCAGAAGAGCTGTAATTATCCCAAATATTTCCTTAGTGACATCATGTAGGTTGAGATTCAGCAGCAGCACTTCACTAGACGTCCTTATGTCACCTTCACTGTCCTTGTTGGGTCAGGAGGTAGGTAACTACCTAATTTCTTCTTCTGGCCTCTGGGATGCAGGGCCAGGCTCCTCCCTGAGGGACCACTTGAAAGAGTCTCTTGCCTTCTTGACTTCAGGTGGCTCCTCCCAGAGCTATGTGCGACATAGTACTCTCCAAAAGTGGCAATGTTGGCACCAAGAATACAAAGTATGGCTTGACACACATTCCCTGTTTGGTCTACTGGTCTGCCCTGCTGCTGTGCTATGTCCCACAGAGGGTTTTCACCTTCACTGATTCCTTTTTCACTGCTCAATGGGTTTGTGAGTTCCTTCAAACACACGCCAAGACCATCACAAACAACCACTAGCTCTCAGAGGAACTTTACCTCATAAATGTGTTAAAAACCCCCAGTGTTTCAAGTAAGAGACCTCCTAAGAAACTCCATCAAGGGACCACTTGCTGCTCTGGGCATGTAGTTTATTCCATTCCCTCTTTCCACTTTCCAGTGCTTTTCAAAACGTTCTTCTTACCTGCCTGTCTCTTAATACAGATTTTGTTTAGGACGCCAAGCCAGCCTGCCTCATGTTTTCCCTTGGATCTGTTCCCTGCTTCTAGCCAAGGTTGCCTGTGGATCCTGCTTTGAAGTTCTTTTGTGACACATTTTCTGCCACTGTTGACTCTTCCCTGGGCTGACATCACCTTGGGGGTCCCTCTCCAGCAGGCTGAGAATCACACTGCCTCTTTGATCAAAATGAAATCCATTTACAAGCGCCCAATGAGCTGGCACAAACAGATCCACAGGTTTCTAGACAAAACTAGCTGACATAAAAATATGCCAGTTTTAACTTCAGCTGAATTCTTAACCTAGCTAAGGTGAACCCAGAATTAAAAAAAAAAAAAAAAAAGAAAGAAAGAAAGAAAGAAAAATTAATTTTATGAGCACTTTCTGTTTGTTTAGCTCAAAATAATCTCTCATCATCAAAATTGATGTTGAGATCAGGTTAAATCAAAGTAAGTGTCCATATAGCAGTTTATCTCTGTATTTTAGACAGTGAACCTAAAATTATGCTTGGAAAAGGCCTTTATCTAGAGACCAGCTGGGCCCTGATTATGAATGGTGCTCAGCTCCAGCAGGTCTGGGTGAAGAGAATAGAAGCAGATGGATCTCAGTGATACTGGAAATCAGACTCAATCTCCAGTACCTATGGCAATTCAGCCTGCACATCCTCCAACCCGCAACAAAACCCAGCTCTCAATGCTCTTCCAAGGAGCTGAAGTGGGCAGTCTTTATGTTAGAAAAGTTCATTTTTCTTTGTGATTATATCTTGAGACTCTTCATGTGTTTGTGAAGTTATTTTCCTGAACCCAATAAACACAGCAGTTGTCTAGCACAAAAATTAGGAGTTTCAGCCCAAAACTTTATCTCCAAGTTACTAAGTTTTTCCCTTTCATGTACTTATAACTATTGATCGGTATGTCAAATCATCTTCAAAGGAAGGAAGGAAGGAAAGTAGGAGGAGAGTTTTTGCAGCCAGCTGACTTTGTGCAACCCATGTTTTCTTTAAAACTTCAAGTCCTCCCACAAGGAGGACTATTCCAACCTCAGACAAGCTGTGGAAAACAGTTTGAAATTAAATACATTTGAATACATATGTGCTCAGTTCTTCACTTCCCAACTATTTCCCAAGAGGTTTGCTGTGGTATCTTGAATCCATGTGCATGCCAGATGTGCACTGGCACTTGTTCCCAAGCTACCGTCCTCCTTCCTATGCAAGGTCATCTATCACCCCACCAGTTTCTCACCTGCAGGAGGAGATAACCTGAATTAATTTTGATACTGTCTTTTTTTTTTTTAAATTATTTTCTTTGCTGTTGAGCCTGTAATTCAGTTTTGCTGCCATAAAGAGTTAACCCCAGAGGGGGAAGCTATGAAACAATCCCTGGAGGTATTTGACTGTATTGACACAGTGGCCAGGTTTTAATATGCAGGTTTTCTTTTCCCCCCAAGACCCAGAGAAATGATGGGTTATTAAATAGCGTTGGGATCACTGTTCTCTTGCCAAAAAGAGGGTGCAAGCTTTCATGGTGGGAAGAAAGGTCTGGAATAAAGAAAATTTGGGCTCCAGCATCATAAGGCACCAGATAATCAACCTGGTCCCTTCACTTTCTCACCCCATGGGATCTTATTCCCAGGCTGGTTTTATGTCAGCACAGGGACACAAAGGTAGAATTTATGGCCACTAGTGTGCATTAACTCCTGTCCTAACCAGTACTAATTAGCGATAATTATGTGGGACAATGTTAATTCTTTTAGCAGCATTATCGCTGGCCTTACACTTCTGAAAGTGCCTTTGGGTGAGGCAGCTCACTTTGAAGAGATATTTATGTGTGGAATAAATATAGAGTAGCTAATACACTGTAAATTTACACCACTGGATAGCAGGCTTTAAAGGAGGTCTTTGGGTACAAAGACAGACAAACCCTTGAGTAGAACTACTCAATAGAAAAGGTGGCAGGATCACCCTGTGTGATCTTGGGAAAGTAATTTTGATCTGGCATTTCTTTTCTGTAAAATTGGAAAAATAATATGTCCCTAACCCTCTCAAGGGTGTAATATTTATTTTCTCTGTCTTGCCAATCATTCTCTTTGCTTTTAAAAAATATTCTCCAAACCCTAATTGTTTCTATGTGTTTGCAGTATAAGACATAAAAGACATAAACCCATCATATATTTCTATACTGTATTTTCCCCATTGTGCTGTACTGTTAACATGAGCACTTTGCTGTGCAGAGGTTTGGCTATTTGCTGAAAGGATGAATTAAGATACCTAAAATGCTTCAGCATCTTGGCTGAGTGGCACTGCAGAGCTGGAAGGTATCATTAGGCCAAATGGCTCTTTTCTGCAGGAGTGAGAAGCCCAGATATTTTTCAGAGGATTAAGGAAACCGAGTTCACATTCCTCTGTGACCTCCATCCTGCAAATATAGGGCAGGAGGCCACAGCTTTGAATCACAAACGTCCCTTCGCTCCCTTCAGCTTGGGTATTTCTCTCCTGACTGGGATGTCAGCATTCATCTTGGGAAGTCAGGAGGCATCAGATGACCCCAGTCCACCCCAGCATCAACATCTCTGCAGTTTAGCTTCATATTTCTCCTTCCAGAGTCTGCACAGTCACCATGAATACTCAGCAACACGGTCCTGGATGATTGTGTTGATGTGCTGTCTCCTTCAGCAAGGGCACTAAGTCAGGAGGCTTTGCTGTCACACCATTATTGTCCAGTCCCTTTGACCCCAACAAGGGGCTGGTCACACCAGTCCATCAGGTCCATAGAGAAAGATCCCAAAAATCATCTCAAGGTGCCCTGCCCGGCAGCAGAGCTGCTGCTTCTCTGCATAACTGGTATGAACATCAAGCCAGGCCATCTCTGCCTCTGAGGGTTTCCCATCTTTGGGAGGACCCTTGCCCTCACGTCCCTCCTGCAGTGTCACTGGCAATAGGAGACATTTGTTCAGCCTCTCCCATCACTGGCATGTCATCGTTTTTCCCTGGTTACGGAGCAGGCAGATGTCGCAGCACAGTGCCTGAGTCTGCTCCTGCAGCGTAGGGGCACTGATGATCTCTGGGGCTTCAGGGATGATCTCCTTAAGACACCCTGAAGAGATGCTTCTCCCCTTCCTAAAGTAGTAGGCTGGGGCACCAGTTCCGCTCACCACACGGGAAATAACTATTCCAGCCTTTTTTGCTGCTCATGCAGCAATGCTCTTGTCAGGCTTGGAGGGCTCTAACCTTAGGCAGGATGCATCTTCTCCAAGCTGCTTTCTCCAGGACCCGTGTATTATATTTGAGGTTGGTTTCATCCTTTCCCTGACCATTTGGCTATTTCAAATCTTTTTTCTGAGTGTTTTTCTCAACATTATGTCCAGTAAACTGGAATCAGAATGCACCACAAATGGCTTTTTAAATAAGTTATCTTTATATCTGCAGATGTATGCCAAGGTACTTGACCCTGAATAAAGCAATATTCCATCTGCTTTTATGTTTTTTAGGTAAAAGAACAGGAGTCTTGTTTGACCAAATACAGCAATATGCATCAGTGCTGCACCTGGACATTGGGCTGTCTCCTCCTCTGCATTTCCCGCCTCCTTTTACAAATAAGAGGCAAGATTCAGCCTTTACAATCAAAATGAACTTTTGCACTCACTTCCCTCTCAATTCCTAAATTTTAGACTTAATTAAAAAAGAAAAAAAAAATAAAGGGAGGGAGACTGCAGTTTCAGCAAGTTATTTTCCTTTTCCACTTTTCCCTGTTAGCATATGATGCTTTCTCACAGAATTTCCCCACAAATCAACATCTGAAAAGGCTCAGGTGAGGGCAACAGAACAGCTTATCCTCTCATTTCCCCCAGTTTTAACTCACTTACAAATGTAGTGACTTGATTTATGGAGCTGTAAGAAGTGGGACCAACCTCTGTCCTTCCCTACTCCCTGCTGAAGAGCCAGGGAGAGACAAGCAGCTTCCAAGAGGCTTGTTGGTTTGTGTTCATCAACAGCAGCTGTCAGACAGCTCTTACTGAAGTTCCCCATCCTTTCAAAACCATCACAGCTTTCTACTTCACATAGAAATATGCAGCAGTTCCGCTGGTATAAAACATGCATGAATAAAAATTTAATCTAAGGCTATCACTGCTCTAACAGCAATAATTTCTCTTAAAGGCTCAATACAAAGAATACTAAATACTGTCTATAAATAAGATTGTATTTAATAGGGCAGAGAAGCAATTTAATAAGCTTACTGGTAAAATCTTCTCTGCCACTTTCAACCCCAATATAGGTCTTTTTTCCTGAGCAAAACTGGCTTGTTACAAGGAAAGCTTGGGCCCCAGTAAACTGTGATTTTTTAAGGTGAAGTCATTCAATTCAAGCTTTCCTTTCCAAAAGGAAGAGGAAAAATATCTACTTAAAGGAAATATTAGTTAATCAGAGGACATCCCTTTCATAATAGAAGCTTCTAGGGTATTTAAAAGCACATTCTAATTATAATAGTTTCCTAATTATCTGCCTAACATCTCATTTTTCTGTCTAATCCCACTTTTAATTATAGTGTACCTTTTTTTGCCCATCACACAGCTGAAGTACTCTATTTTACTGAAAAGAAATCCTTTTAACTGGCGATGTCAGAGAAGAAATATTGTCAGTGCACCCAGGAACGTGCATGCAACGTCTGGGAGGGAAATGCCTTTCCAGTGGTTTTGGATAAAGCACCTGGATGTGCCCTTTAGAAACACTACCATTTAAAGCTTTCCAGGTTTTCTCAAGTAGAAGAAAATGCTCTAAATAACAGTGTGCTCTGCAGCTGTGTCTGGCTGCAAAAGTTTTCATGTATTTAGCTTTTTTTCCCAAACTCTTGCAGCTTGGCCTCCCTACCACTGATGTTCCATGGGATCCCCATCACCAGCTGATGGTGGAATAGGATTTGGCCTTTGAACCAAGCCAGCATGCAATTTGCAGAAAGGAAGCAATATTTGAGCTATGTTATCTATGAGCATCTGGTCATCAAGATCTTGCTTAGCGATTAGTGAGCAAAGAGGAAACCCTATGGAGGGGGGAGAGGAAATCCCGCATGCAGGGTTCCCATTTCCAGCCCCGCCGTGAGTTTCCTGCCCTATCCTCCAGCAAATCTCAGTTCTCCACTTCCCGAGAAAAAAAAAATAAAAAAATTACCCTTCAGGGAAGTTGTCAGGCTTAATGGATGTTTATAAATCACTCGAACAAAAGGTGCTATGTCAGTGAAAAGTGCTCATCCCGATGATTATTCAAATGCTCATTAAAATGCATTTTGCTCTATCCTTTCCCTTGCTTTGTGTGGGAGGCAATTGAAAGATTTAGTCTTTGTGGGAAAGTGGGAGAGCTTGAACACTTTCCTTTGGGTGTGGGAGCGGCAAGTTTGGGGAGTTAAGGACCTTTGGCATGCAGGTAGGGTTTCATCCAAGGCCTCTAGGCTCCCATCCAGTCTGCAAGCTCTGACAGACCCAGGACTGGTAAGTTCCCTCCAGGAAGACAAGCCAGCGATTAATGGTACCAACCCCTGTTCAAATTTGCATGTATCATTTCCTTAGCTTTTCTCCTGATGGAATTAGGGATCATCCTTTAGTGAAAAATATTCTTAATGTGTATTTAAGCATTAAAAATGAATATGTGTGTGTGATAAAACTTACGGAATAATTTATAAACAGCTAACGCAACGTGAGATATGAAAGAGCTGGCTGCCCTGCAAACCTGTGCAAATGCATGTATAATGCCAGGATGCTTCTTCCCTCATGGATGTTTCATTATGTCTCTCTGACTCCTTCATGGCAGCTTGGTCTGCCAGGGTCTGCTGGCTATTCCAGGTTTTAAAAGCTGAAGAAGACACAATATATCTCTTCACTGCATCAGACAGCCGCTTGGCACTAAGCTGGAAGCCTAGACACTGTATTTTTCACCCTCTGCAGCTCCATGAAGCTGCATGTGCAACTGCCTCCCCTCAATAGCAGCCATGATGAATGGGAACTTTTTCTTCTGCTAACTGAAATAGCTTACTGCATTAGCTCTGAAAATGAAAAATATGCATTCCCTGCGGAGGAGTTGCTTTCCAAAATGCGAAAAATTTTATGCTTCTTGGGCAAAACATTGCTGCAAGTAATAGTTAACACTGTTTCTAATTAAAGTGCACTTACTTGCTCCTATCATCCTGTTTAGAGGACGGGAGATGCTTTTGCAGGGCACGATGAGTGATCCCATGTGAAGTTCTCTCCATTCACCCTTGCAGCTGTCACATAAAGCATCAGTAGTGACTCCTCCACTACCATTTTGAGTTCTTCCTTTTTCCCCTCCCCTGGGGGTTACTTTTTCCGTCTTCTCCTTCCTTTATGCCAGGCAAACCTTCATTGCCACTGCAGGCAGCTGCTGGGATGAACTCAACTTCCTCTGGTGTCTTACACAACCACGTGAAATGGCAATTCTCGCACCTCCTCTGCAAAGGCTGGAACAGACCGTGCAAAGCGTGAACCAGGGGTGAGTCAGGTTCCATGAATTTCTCTCTTCTGTGCAAGCCCAATCTGATCCTGACCATATCACAACCTTTTCTCTGTACCCATCAGCAAGCAAGAACCAAACTCGGTATCACCTTGTGCTATAGTCAGCCAACAAACTGCCAAGTTTCAAGTATTTTTTTATGTTTTTTTATTTTTTTTTTTTTATTTTGCAGTCAGTGCCTTTTTTTCCTCTGGTCCTTTAGTGCTTCCCTTGTCTTGCTCATGTGCTGTTTAATCTTTGTTCTTGCAAGTTTTGAAGTGGCCTTCAGGGCTTGCCCCTCTCTCATCCAGGACTTGGATGTGATGCACACCAAAGAACTGAAAAGCAGGGCAGACAGTGTCCATTGGAGCCTTCCTGCCCTACTCTTCTTCTTTTTCATTCATCTTCATCCACTACCCCCTGTGGTGTACACTGACTCTGCCGTGTCCCAGAAGATGGAAGGAAGTGCTTCGCTCAAATGTTGCCTGACTCATTTGTCTTTAATAAAGAGATTGTTTAGTTTCATTTTTCATCACCTTATTTCTCAGCTAATTCAAATAGCATCTGCTGGGCATACCAGTGGTAAGACTGGCTGCTCTCTTAGCAAATCTAATTGTTTAAGTCAATTATACTGGCAAGTGAACTTTTTCAGCAGGGTAAACTATCCTGTGCCAAGGGCTGATGCTCCACGAGACTGGTGAGCCTCAGAAAAGTGCCACCATAACCTGATGAGATTGGTGGACTGACAGTAAGAGTATGTGAGGTCAAATCTAGTCCCACCAGCATCCCCAGGACAGACTGAGGTTGTTTAGGAAAGGCTTAAAGCCCCTGCATCCCCTCGCAGATCTGCTCCTGGTGTGCCACTCCAGCGAAATCTTGCACTTGCACACATTCTTCCTTGTCAAATAATTAAAATGCATCGGGCAAATGATGGAGTAGCAGGAAGATGGGGATACTGAGCACTTCAAGCAGTGGTCAGGAATTTGTTTTCCCATCCCCTTCAGAGATATGCGGTAGAAATTTAATGGTCACTTAGAGCAGAACTTCCCTATAGATTCTCCTCACTGGCCTAAATTTCAATTAAAGTGCTTGGTTTGACATACAGCACTTTGCTAACCCAGTTGTGCTTTACATTCCATATCTAAGGTCTGAAAACCTGGCACTCAGCTCTTTGGAAGCCTCACCTATGCAAGAGGAGCTGTAAGACGTTCTAAGCTTTTTTATCGCCCTCCATGACCTTCAGGTCTGACATCTTTAAATGAAAGAAGTTGGTTTTGCACAAAAAGGTGTTAATAAAATAAGTCTTGTTGGCACAAAATATGAAGGGTATCTTCAACTCTGGAAGGATACAAGCATGCAGATGATATTACTGACAACTAGACAAGAGTAACAATATATCTTCCTCATATCGCTACCTTGCTGTGGTCAATAAGATTGTGATAAACTCTGATGCAGACTTATCCACTGCTTAATTATCTAGAAATCAGCCCCCAATGTAATGTTTACCTTTGTGTAGCAGCTTCTGTCCCCCAGCAATGAGAACAGCATGGGCCCACCACTGCCACTTGTTTGGAGCAAGGTTTGGATCCTGCTCCTCACAGAGGACAGCTGAGCCTTTGCCAAAATGTAGGTGCAAAAGAGATGCATGCACCAGAATCTTCAGCCAAAAGCTTGAAGAGATGTCTGTTGTGGATGCAGAGGCAGGTACAGCAGAGCCCACAAAAGCAGATGCTAAAAAATCATCAAGGGCATGAGCTGAAAGTGCAAATTGCTGGGTTTTTTTATGCTGTAAGTTCCCCCTTCAGCCCTACAGCTTTCATTGCAAAACAGCAGTAGAGGAGGTAGCCCTAGGTCCTGCTCAAGGACTGCTTCTTTTCTCCTACATCCTCTTGATCCTTCTCTGCCAAGTCTCTTGAGGCAGTCTGAGGTCATCTCCCATCTCCCTGTTTGAAAAACTACTGCTAGAGACCAACCCCTCAATTTGTTCCAGGACTTGAGGAGTGAGATGGAATTTTTTTCTTGCCATAAAGATATTTAAGCATAAACTCTGCTGGCAGTAATGTATGGGTTTCCTGGCCCTATCTGCATTTAGATACATTCTGTTACACAGGATGATGCAATCCTTGTCCATCCCAACAGAAGCACAAAGAAATTCCTTTTTTTTTTTTTCTTTATGGTTGGAGATGCTTTTCTCAGAGATCACAACTTATTCTATGTGTTTGTTGTTATCACTATGTGATATGTTCCCTTAGAAATAAAATCCAAAGAATCTTAGAAGAAATAAATACCATCATTTCTGCTCTTAAACGAATAAATATCATTAAATCCCTCTTATTATCAGTCCAATTAGTAGCTTGGAGGCCCATTTTCTTGCAGAAATCGGGGTGAGATACTCTTTCAACAAATCCCCAAAACCAATAATCTCTAGAATCATCTGGAAGTATCACAGTAAAAACCAGACTCACCCTCATTCATTTTTCCACTGTAAGCAAAGGTTTGCCGAATGTCATGAGAACTCACATCAAACCCAATGGCTGTTGGTCACTTCAGCTGTTGGAGCAACCACTTTCCCTACTAAGTCCCAAGTTTGTACCCATAAATTTTGTCCGTGGCTAGAATTTACAGATGGCTTGGTTGCCTGGGGGCAGGGCGTAACATTTCCACACGCAGTCATTTCTGCTTTGGTAAATTATTTGGAAACTATGCTTCACATTAACAGATGCTTTTGAAAATACCTAAAAGTTGGTAGCACTTCCAAGATGGTATCCAAAACTAATCCTGCAGTAGAAGACAACTATATGATCCTCAAAATACTTCACATTTTTTCAGACAACACTGTCTTGACCCCTGCTCAGTGTAAATCACTGGAGGAATTTATCCTAAGTACCCCTAGATCTCATAACATAATCCCTGCTGCTTTTACAGGCTCAGGCTCTTCTTTCAGGATGGACAAACTTTGTATTGCAGGAGTGTGAGCAACATTGTTTTCCACCACCACAGAAATTCTCCTCACTTTGCTAGATTGGCATTGTTTCTTACAACCAAATGAAACTAGACCCTCGCTGAAGACTGAACTTCAAGGGGGAAATTCACACCAAAAAAGAACTGGAGAAAAAAATCCCCTGTCCCTCTCCGCATAGTGTGACAGACAGGCAGGATTTCCTTGATGCTCTTTTTCCAAGGAAGGGTTGGAGCACTAGGAGAGGCTCCAGAGGCAGCTCTGCAAAGTCCAATCCCCAAAATATGTATTTTCAAAAATCAAACTCCAACTAACAAAACTTTCTAGGAAAAAACCTTACTATTACAGATTCTGCTATAGAGAGGTACCTGTAGAAATATTAGAAGGAGCTACAACTAATCACTGCTGTTAATCACTGCTTTTAATAATAAATTTGTCCTTCTGTGGCTCTTTTCACCCACAGACACATTAAAGGACTAAAGGACACCAAGATCAGCTAAGCATCACTGTGTCTCTCCTACTGATGGGGCCAGAGCAGTTTGAGAGATCTGGAACTTGGCACCAGGGATAAAGCAGTAACTTGCCGGAGATATTAAACTCTGGAATCAGTGCCAGAAGCAGAAGCCAAACAAAGCCTGCACTGGAATCAATTTTCAGGCTTTTTTGGGATGGTTCTGTTTTACTTATTTTTTAAAACAAATATGTATTTGAGGAACTGTGTTCATTATGGTGGTTTACTTAACCAGAGGCAAAGCTCTGTCCATGGGTAATTATATTTGGGTATCCCTTCGGAGCCTCTGCTGTGTGGCAGACTTCACCCAAGGAGCGTTCAAATATAAACACTGGAACAAGACATTTTTTCTGAGATCATGTTTATTTTTTGAGAAATGCTCCTGATTGAAATGGAAAATGCTCTCCCATCACCCCTAAGGCCAAGAGTCCCTTCTTTTTCATGCTGGCCCTCATTATAGACTGCCCCCCCCCAACCCCCAATAAATCAGTTAACGCACCTATTTTTCATAATACATCCAGCTGCCTTAAAAAAGCCAATGAATTATTCTTGGTTTTAGTGCAACCACTGAAAATATTTCAAAGTGAGAAGGAATTGACCCAACCTACTGTGCACATTATTTATTCAGAGGTAGTACAAAAATGAGTCCCTGATGTTACTAAAACAAATCCTAATAAGTACAGAGAGCATCAATTACAGGCTTCCCTTTATAATCCTATATATCTCTTTCCTTTCTCGAGATAGTATCACATGTGAGGGGGCACTGTGTTGGCTTTCAAATCTATTGAGCTTTCATAATTATAACCTCCATTTTAACCTCTTTTATAGGACACACTATACCATTTCACGTTATGTTCCTTGAATCCCAACCAACCCTAGGAGAAAGTGGCTTTAAAGCTCAGTTCTGATAAGATGTGCATAAAATGGGAAATATTAAGCATTCACAACCTTATGCATACATTACATCAGGGTGCCAAGCTCAAGAAAGAGCAAAGCAAAATCGATCTTGGAGCCTCACTTGGACTTTTGCTTTTAGCTCAGTAAATATTCAGCATGCACATAACCTGACATAATGGAACCAGGGAAATATTAACTGCAGTGAAATAGCTGGATTTCTTTTTTTTTTGTCCAGTCTGTATGGAATGTCCTTCTATTTAATCAAAAAGCTTGGAATGATTCCTAATCTATCATAAAAAATTTTAAGGACATGATTAATTCCATTGTTTAAATGCTGTTTTATTGCCATAAGAAACTCTCATAAATGATCCCACACCTTTCCCTGTGATAATTTCCTTTTAAAGTAATATAATAATTAATTTTAATTAAATATATGTAAAAGAAGATATATTTTGAAAAATGCTTCTCCCTTGTCGCTTGCTAATATGGTGAAAAAGTGTAAACCTTGGAACATTTAGCATAGAAAATATTAATTTTTGGTAATTTCTCAAGGGGACAATTTATTAAATGAAAGGCTTTTAACATTAGCTAAAAGCAGCCCTGTAAATCATGGGTGTCATCAAACTGCTTCATCACTTCATTAATTTAAAAGATTATTATATGCGTAACTGACATAATTTTGAACAATGTTACATGGTTAATTTATTAATGTAGAAAAGCAGAAATGACATGCTGAATTGATTTATTATTATAATTGTATAATTTTTGGACTTTTCTCTGTGACTTTCACCAACAGAACAAATGATTCCTGGTGAAATCGTGCCATTATTTAATTTTTTGTTCTTTATTTTTTGAGGCAGGGCTACTCACTGATGTCTGCAAGGACTTAAGAAGAGGGGGTCCAGCATGGCTCCTTGGTGTTAAAGCAGAAGCTGTTGAAAGACCTCCTTTACAACCATGTCATCTTGTGGTTTTTAATAAATTTAAAGCACTTTATACCCCTTTCAGTTGTTAAAAGAGATTTTAAAGTTACATTTAAAGTAGTTATGTTAAAAACCTGATTCTGAGTAAGCTTCCTTAAAAGTGTGTATTCCTAAGATTTTCATACACACAGAAAGATGATTTTGGGTAGTGGAGTTTGCCCAGCTCCACTGCAGACCCCAGAGCCTTGCACAGCCGAGCTGCACAGTATTTTTGCTCATAATTATATTGGTGAGCAGTTAGTGCTGGCTTCGTGCCGACGATGAAAATATAATGCAACATCATTTCTGCATGGAAAGTACAGTTCATCTGGTCTTCAAAACCAGTATACCACGTTTGGGATTTATTTTTAAATTGAAATGATGTGTGACTCTGGAACCCTGCAAAGCTGGTGGAACACTCCTTGTTCCAGCCCAAAGATGCATGTGCAAGGGACAGGAGGCACCACTGGAACTGCCTTGCCTCTAAAATGAGGAATAAGGCTAAATCAGGATCTGACTAAATGGAGCCCCAGACCATCACTTGAGCACAGCTTCATGTGTTCCTCCATGAACGTTGCTAACTTGCATCCCTTTAGCAGAGCTTAAAAAAGCCCAGCAATCCTGCCTGGCATCCCAGGGCTCTGTGTCCCAGTGCTGCAGTGCTGGCTTTCTCAGGCCAAATTGTCCAAACCTATCAGCAAATCCATAACCCAAAGTTATGGGTTTTGCCCATAACTGGGCTGAATTCCTCAGTTCCACACATGCTGCATGGCTGCAGTGTGTCTGAATCCAAGTTGTGTGGGTGCCCAGGTGACTGGGAAACACTCTCACAGTGTGTTTACACCCTAAGAAACCTTATGTCACCTTCAGTAACACAAGCCTTGGTACAGGAAATCCTGTAAAGGCTCACTACAGGTACATCCTGCTTGGATCAGCATTTATGTTGCATGGGGAGACACTGGCAGGTGCCAAAAACCATGCCAAGGGTCAGGCAGAATAACTCCAGCCTGAGCCATCTATGATGCCCTGGTTAGACTTCCAGTGCCACTCCCACTGGACACAGGTCCCCATGGGTCCATGTAACCACTAGCATGGTACAGATAGTACCATGGGTCACCTGCAGTCTCACTTAACACTAATGAGGAGATCCCTGAAAGTTTGTGTCACCACCAGCCTCACCTAATGCTTATATTAAGCAGCCAAACCAAGCCTTAGGGCTTTGATTACAAACTGAAAGGACCAGGAATGGAATGGATACACTAACATCAAGGACAAATTGGTTTTGTTAAAAGCCACTGCAGCAGCTGCATTGAGTTCCACTGTACTGGTGTGAGCCTGAGCTGTGGGCACCTACCTCAAGCCAGGAGCCTGGGGATGGGAGTGGGGAAATGCAGGCTGGGAGTGAGGAAATGGGAGCTGCTCACTGTGATGCTCATGTGGGGTGTAAAAGCCTGGACATGTACCTAGACTCCTCTCTTTTGTCCATTTTGAGTTATCTTTAGATGACTAGACACCCAAGTCTGGCCTTTAGGAGGGCTATCTGAGGTGCTGGTAATAAGGACAACAAAAAGCAGAGAATTTCACAGTGAATAAATTTAAAATAGAAGTTAAAAACTGGACCATTCCAGAGCAGTGGTTAAGGTCATCCATCATCAAATGGTGTCACAAGAGCATTCTGGGCAATTACTGACAATTTTTAAGAGAGTATTTTTCTTTCCCTGTAATCTTACATAATGCCTTTCATATGTAATACCTTGAGCATATGCAGTATGCAAAACACTCTACCAACTGTATACAGACAGAAATCATTTCGCCATTAAGCACAGCCATGGCCAGGGCTGCAGAATGGTGACCAGATGGTCTGAGAATAGCACAGGCTGCAAGACTAAAGAGCTGGGGAAAAATTTTAGCTGGGGCAAGCCCAGACTCTTATGAAAAGCACCATGTGGTTTTTAATGTGCACGGAGTGAAGACAGGACCTCTGATTTTAAGATACTACCCCCCAAGATGTAAATTATCCAGAAAGGCATCCTTCATGCCATGAAGTTTCAGCCCATCACTCACGTATATTATTTCAGTGCTCACAAGTTATATAGGGATATTATAAATCTCCAATTATCTCTGACATGTCCACAGTTGACTTTTATTTTTGATGATGTTAATTTTTAATTTTTTTTCCTAAGGGTGTCACTAAGGACATGGGGAAACAATTTAGGAGATTAAAAAAAAAAAAAAAAGAGGAAAGATTTGAGCCAAATGCTTTCTTACAGGAAACATTTATTTGCACTTGAGAGTCTCATCTAACAAAGTTCCTCCATATTTTCCCACAACAGACAGGAACTTGTCTGCATTAGCATTTTAAGAAATGAATCCTAAAGACCAGCAAGTGTCAATACGCTGTCACAAGTGAGATTGATGGCTCTTAACAGAGCTCTTCTCACATGAGTGCAAATAACTGTCTTTCAGTTCATCACAGACATTTTGGTCAACACAAACTTTTCAAATGTTCACATGGCCTTTAAAATCCTTACAAAAGCAAAACAGAGGGGCTGGTCCTGTCTTACCACAATTAGTGGCAAAATTTCTCTTTGCCTGATGGAGAGAAAATGAGATCCTAATTATGAGCAAATGGAATATTGTAATTTTCTGCAACCTGATCTTACAGATCACATCACAAATAGAGAGCTTAAAAGGTGAGCTAGAGGGAATTTATAGAGAACAACAAATTAAAAAAAATTTCAGACACCCTATGTGATCTTGACTGGAAGTGTGCTGGGCAAAAAGAACTGGGTTTGATCTGAATATTTAATGCTTCAAACATCTGCTAGCCTTATTACAAAATTGCACTTTGGTTGTCATAATTAACAACCACATGATGCTGTTCTACATGTGATATTCACAAAATTAGAAAAAGATGGGGTGGTGGAAGCACTCAATTAATGTAATTTCTGGATGTTATACAGTACTAGTGTGTGACTCTCTTAGCTTCTCCCTTCTCTCCTGAAACAGATGGATCCTGTTTTGTTTTGTTGGGTCTTTTTAAAGAAAGAGATTTTTTATTTATTTTAACCAAAGTGACAGCTTGGTTACCGATTTTCTTTTAATGCAGATTGCCACTGGTAATGTCAGCAGCTTGAACATGAAACAGTGTCCT
Organism: Motacilla alba alba; assembly: GCF_015832195.1. Classification (NCBI taxonomy): domain Eukaryota; kingdom Metazoa; phylum Chordata; class Aves; order Passeriformes; family Motacillidae; genus Motacilla; species Motacilla alba. The sequence goes on from NC_052018.1 coordinate 97,971,088, forward strand.
CACGATGACTGAAGGAAATCTGAAAGCCTCTCCCACTCTCAAGCTTAAGAAGACAAATCCAGACATGCAACAAAAATGAGAACAACAGAGTTCAACTAACAGCATAAAGCTGCAAGGTTCAGTGTAACACTGGCTATGCCCATGGAACAGAAGTGTCCTGGATTACAGTCACAGGCAGTAACTTAATCCAGATAATTAACCATCCATAAACCTCCCAACAAGAACATGTGCAAAGTCAATGACACAGTTCAGGGGTACTGTAGCCTGCCAGAAGTGGGGGAAAACAGGAGGGTAAATAAAAAAAAATAAATTTTTGGTTTCAAGTATGTTCCTGTAAGAACAGGGTAAACCCAGAAATACCAGACATCTTTGGTGAAAAACAAACAACAAAGACCCATCAATATTGTCTCCCAACATTCCCCTCCTTCAACCACACTTAATAAATCAACCTTTTCAGACCAAAAATACTACAATCCAAAGAAACTTCTGACAGCTATTTGGTTTTGGATGCCCCTTCTCCCAAGACATCAGCACCTTCCTAGCTAAGCCAGTCATGAAAAAGAGAAGTTTGCAAGACACCAGTGCACTAGTTTTTCAACGTAAGTCTGGATGTGGTAGACATTCACCACTTCCCCACTGTTGGATTCTCCAGGTGCCATTTCCACCAGCACTGGAGACCTTTTGGCATCAGGTCCAACTTCTACCCAGCTCTTCCAGCAGAGCAGCCCGCACTCAGCCCCTCCAGCCCCAGGGAAGGACTGGGTCTTCAGTGGAAGTAGAGGTTGGCAATAAAAGGAGGGGTTTGCTGTCCAGATGTTTCACCCCATGGCTGGCAAATACACTAATGATGCATGGACTTCCATTGATTCAGCTCCCAAACAAGGCATCTAAGCTGTGGAGAGCAACAGTGTCGCAGTCATTAGATTTGGCTTGGCTTGGACTTAGTCACTGACGTCACACCTAATGCTACCACCTGTTTCCCCGCTTTCCTTAGTGGCAAGGTATTCACATCTTTTCCTCTTCATATTCATTCCTTGCTTTCACTACTCATTTTCTTCCTTTCTCTTTCCTTCTGCTTCCCTCTTTCCCAGTTTCTCTTTTTTTCTCCTTTCATACTCTTTCCTCTTCCACCATGACCACTTTATTTTTCCTGAGTCAAAAAGCTAATGTAAAAATCTGACAGATAAAGATATTGAGCTATTTAGACTGATCTTAAAAAGACAACACCTGTGGATAGTCACATCCCTGAATTCTGAAATTTACCAAATGGGAGATAATTTGGGGGAAGTATCCCTGTATGAGGCTCTTGCTCTTACATTCCTTCCAGATGTTGTGGGTCCCCATAGCAGATGAGACACTGGGTTAGATTTTTAGTTTTGAACCAGTATGGCTTTTCTTATGCTGTTTTTTGAACGTAGGAATCAGATGTTAGCCTCTTTATAGTGGGAAAGTTCTCTGTAGTGAACCATAAGAAATTGAGATGAGTGTTGTCCCTGAGGAATCATCCACACCATCTGTTTGAGACAGGATTATGTTTCCTTAAACCCAACCTTTACAGATGTGTCTCCTACAGCGGTGATTCCATATAGTTACTGAATATTCTGCTCCAGTGCTTAACTGGTTTTGGTATGAGGAAGTTCTGTAATATCTCATTTAAATCTCCTTTACTGCATATTAAGCTGATTATAGCTAATCCTTCCCTTAAAAGATATGGACTAAATTCTCATTGCCCTCTCCTTTCTACTAACCTTGCACCGAGCAGAAGATTGTCACCACTCTCTTGCTAGCTTAAAAGAGTCACATACTATCAACTTTTCTGGTAATTTCATCCCAATATTATAGAAAACTTAAATCTTCTTCTCTCCAGAGCACGGTGTGCTCTTTCTGCCTCTGCAAGAGGCAATAGGGCAGGCTCTGAATTGTCTGAGAGAAAATGACAGAGTCCATAAAGTAGGCAGGATGCCCAGAGAAGATTTATGGCCAAGGCACTCAAGAGCTGTGTTGTCTGAGTGTTTCTCTTGGAAAGCTCTGCTCTCGGGGGCACAGCCAGCCCTTACCCTGCCCCCCTGGCAGCGGGGCTGCGGTACCTCTTCTGTTCCTCCGGCAGGGTATGGATGGGTAATTAGCCTTTTTTGGGAGGAGTGCTGGAGACTACTGGAGGCAGAAGGGAAAACAAACATAAAATAAAATCCAGGCAAGAGGGTAATATTTCCATCATCAAAGCCGACATACTGCACTGTGAATCCTTTGAGCAGCAGAAACCTGATGTACAAACCCTGCTGAAAGAGAAATCTTTGTATGAACCTTTCTTGTAGGATACTTTTAGACTTTGGCATTTCTTTTCACAAGGACAGTTTTAAATCTGGAATTTTTAGCAGGCATCCAAGGCCGTTAGGTCATGGGATATGACTTCTGAAATGGAGGCCAATGAATTTCACCTACATACCTCTACAAACATATTTGCCGGGAAAAGTTTGTTCACAAGTGGGAGTTTCTATAGGAAAAACTATAAGCTTGGGAGAACAGACAGGACACCAGGCAGCCCAATTCCTTGAACTGCTGGACTCTGACACCAATAGAAGAGTGCTCGGAAAACTGTGTCCTTTCCACTCTGTCTCACTTGTACTATCCTCCTGGACAAAGCCACCAGTACTCACTTCTCCAAGCTAGACCTAGGCAGACCCCTCTGGGACCTTCCAACAAACCGAAACTCCTCAGACCTGGTACCTAGTGTTGCTGGATGGACACCGAAGCATGTTTCCTGGTTTTGCATGGAGGTGGGGAGGATTTTGCTACGAAGGAAAGTTAACAAGAACAGGGGAGAAAGACTGTAATAAAGCTGATACAGCCTTTTGATAAATTTATTTAAAATCTCTGCTTCTCCCCTCTCCTAAACAAGGACTGGTAATGCTTGGTTTTATTTTTCTCATGAAAACTCACACTGAGATATTTACTCTGGGAGAAGATAGAATGAGAGAAAGAAACAGGAGATCCTGAATGTATTTTGGATGGTCCAGTGTATTTGGATTTGAATAGTTTTCTCTCTTCTTTACAATTCAACTAAACTTCTTGTGCCTTTTCTGTTCAACCTCCCAATCAAACAACATAGGTATCGCCACAGCTCTAGTGCTGCTGCTTAGGAAGGAGATGTCAATTGACGATCTGGCTTTCTTTTATTAATTCCTTTTTTTAAAGGGTATTTCTTTTCCCAGGAAGGACTAGTGAGGCAAGGGACACTGCCATCAGAGAGTCAGAGTATCTAAGCATAAGCACACAAATGGTGGAAAGCTGCATATCCTTTCTCTGCATTTCTGTACCTTCCCACCTCTTCCACAGTTTCCCTGTTTCTGGTGAGAGAAATCTCTCCCAGCTCTCCTCCTTCACCACTGTTTCCCATCTCCCTTTCCCTTGTCTAAAACTCACTTTGGGGATGATCAGCTTTGTGGCTCCTTTCTGAGACACTTTGACTTTGACCATTAGTAACACTGCCTGGGAAGCTAAAGGGGAGCTGGGGGTGGAGAGGGAAAAAGGCACTGATCTACACAGCTGTGCAGTCCATCCAGAAGATACTGGGTTAGTGGCTCATCACTGAATTCTTTCAGTGAAAATCACTACAGAGTATGAAAGTGTAAACTCCTGCCAACCATCAAAGAAATTTATTGGCCAAAGCAACACACACGAGCATTTTTATGCTTGAATAGTGATGCTTCTGAAGGGCTAAATAAATGTTCAAGTGTAACCACAGTTCATCCATATGTTGATGGAAAAGAAGATATCGCAGAATTCAAAACAAACCAGCAGAACAATAAAACCAACAAAACCCTCAGTTCTGCCTCCCTTCCCCACAAGGTTAAAATCTCTTCAAATCAAGAGAGACCACATGGGCAGACAACTATGGGAGGCTTTACATTGATGTTTTCTTTCTTTGAAAAGGCTTTAAATGCTTTTTTTCATGTTTTTACAAAAGCTTTTACATTTTCTAGGGGTTCTCTTTCTGTCTGAATGCCACCACTAGCAAAGGAAAGGAAATTCTTCATGTCCTTTTGTTGGAATTATGTTGAAGGTTTCATGAGAAAATTCCACATGCATGGAGCCCTGCATGAGCTCCTATAGATGGCAGGGAGGGAAAATCAATCCCAGCCAAGGAAAAGAACAGATGTTTCATTCATAGCTATATCAACAAAGTGATATTAATCAATAAGGAGATCCATTCTTTACCCCCCACAGCTCATTGCCTGGCTCAGCTGGGCAGAGTCCAAGGGGATTCTTCAACTCGTGCAAGTGGGCATGAAGCTGGTCTCAAAGTGCAAGCCAGGCATGCTTCCTACCAGCCTGTGCTCATGAAAGGCATCCAGCCTTAACCTAGACATCCACAACTAGTCAGACTGGTGATTATTACATTTAGCATCACAGCTGGTTCAAAGAGAGCTTACCATTAACCAGTACTCAGTGCTTTGATGTCCATCCCCAACGTGCTTTTTTAATGATTATGGAGTTATTAGGGGCCTGCAGAAGACATTCCCCAGAAGTTTCATGGACTCATCCAAAACTCCTCTTACATCTGAGCTGCAGTTGGTGAAAGCAGAGAGAGATGAGTGGAAAAAAAAGTCAGTAGCTGGGAAATGGAAGGAAGGGAAGGATTAAACGAAAAGCTCTGCCAGGATGTAGCCATGGGGAGCTAATTCACCACTAGCAGATCAGCTTGAGCGAGGACTAAGTTTAAAGGGTCAATGACTAGCAGACAGCTGGCACTCAGCTGGTCATGCTGTTGTGGGGTGTGCTGCTCCAGTGTTGGTCATGAACAACACCAGGATATGTTCTGGATTTTTTTATTATTAATATTGTTTTTTGAAGTGACTTGTAAAGGAAATTTTTCCTCATCACACGTGAAAGCTGTTCCAATTCCCTAAAGTAAGAGACTTGGCAAGTCAATTACAGGGAAAGTAGAATTGCCGAAGCATATGAACAAATTTTAACAATATGCAAGTGTAACTTTTATTGCCAACAGTAGATGCACATTGGAATTTGAGGGGGGGGGGAAGAAACCGTGATGAAGTGGCAAAATGCAGTTGTTTTTCTTTATCTCCAGAGAATGCTGTGGTTTCATTTGCAAATGAATCATTTTGTTGTGATTTATTCACTTTGTAAATGGATCTGATTTATTATCCCAGGGGATTTGAGAGATTTTTTTTTTTTTAGTAAAGCAAGTTATCGAGCTGGTTTACAACCAGAGGCAACATAATTGCACCAAAATATTTGAAGATCAAGTTAAGGTGTCACCTGCCGGAACATTTTGGCAATGAAACAGAATAAAATCCAAGAATACAAGAACATAAACAAAAAAGCGAATAACCCCCAAACCGAGAAATAGATAGATAGATAGATAGATAGATAGATAGATAGATAGATAGATAAAAACAAGAAATAGAGAAAAATAGGATTTAGACAAACCAAACACAGACCCACCAGCTGTTTAAAGAGCCTTTAAAGGAATACTCTCCCTTGGAGCACTCTGTTCCTGGGCACTATAATAGCAACTTTGACAGAATAATTAAATTGTTTAATAATCAAACCTGGATCTCATTTATATGTCACATGAACATTGTAAAACAGAATGTATGGGAAGCGTACTGTAAAATAAGATGTGGTTTTTTTCATATCATAAGTTTGCTGGTAATCAGATAGTTCATATCACAGGAAAAAATGTTAACACTTACCAAAGAGACTTTATACAGCCAGCAGATTTGCTAGCTTGAATAGCTTTCCTACCCTCTCCGTCTTTATTTTTTTTTTAACTTTCCATCCCACTGAGAACAAGGAAGTTGTTCCAAATCCACATCTCAAGACTTGGTGGAAAGATGGTGCAATTAATTCAGGAACTCCTGTACCTAGCTGCAGAAGAAAGCTTTCCAAAGATGTAATGGTTGTGCTTAAACCTATACAGAATCTATCATTTTGGCAAGAGTTTAAAAGTAGAGGTGGGCCTGCTCCAGACATATACAGCTTTTCTCAGGAGTTTTCAATATCTTGCTTCCCTTCATATGTTTGTGGCAAATGAAATGAATATGGAGGATTTCAGCATCACTGCCATAAGGAAGATGCAAAATTTTGCTATCTATTCTCTGCCTCAGAAGTACTCCCTTCAAGACATCCACTACACAAGATGAAACCCATGCAGCCAAACACAAGTCTACAGCCATCTCCCATTAACAGAAATATTTTTGTTATGAAGCAGCTTTTACTCTCAGCACAGAGGAATGGACCAATGCTCAATTTTCTGTGACAGAAGAAGTGATTTGGATAATGTGGCCACATCTCCTGGCAGGAGAGGTCTCAAAGTTTATTTTAGCAGCAAGTGGAACACCTCCCACTTAGAAAGTTAGTGTTCCTGCAGCAGGTTGGAAAGAGTTTACAATAGGCTTTGATGCCTTTGCTCAGCCACATTTCCTCTTCCAGGATTTGTTGGGAAGAGGGGGAGGGAGAAAAGAGAATAGATTCCAAACCCTTTACTATCTCTTCTGAACTTGTTGTCTTTTGTAAGCCACAAAGAACAGATTTTCTTTTGTAAATCCTTAGTAATTAAATAAGTACTTAACTGGCTATATTCTTCAATGGTCTTGTTTCCTCGGTTTTGCCTTTGACGGTCATATTTTGCAAAGGCTGCTGAGATGGATGGGCACCTTACCCTCCTTAACGCTAAACCAATTGATGCCCATGCACACTGCATGAAGGAGGAAAAGTTTCATTAATGGCACTTCATTAAGGAACTGTGCTGGAAAGCCCTAAATGTGACCAAACCAACCAAAATCCAGAGCGAGCTGTCTATTAGGAAAGCAACAATGGCAGTTTCGGAAACTAAACTCTGGCTCCACTGCAGCGGATTAGGAAGAGTGATGGGATTAGTGTTTAATGACCTGGGTCGAGAGACAAAGGGAATTTCGACAAAGAGGCTTAGATATGGAAGAATTAACACTCTCTATCCCAGCCATGCCTCTGATGACTTCCAGCATTCTTTCCTGTCTCTGCTGAAGTCTGGGGCGGGGAGGGGGAAAAAAAAAAAAACCAAACGACTAGGGGGGCTTTAATATCTCCTTATTCTTTTCTTATCACAGTTCTTTCTCTTTTTAAAGAAAGAAAAGATAATTTAATTTTTCTTAACCAATGCAATAAGCAAAGTTGCTTAGGGCTCGTGCCTCAGCACCCTGCAGATAATTGCATCCCTAACCACATTCATTGTGGATGTTACAGACCTCTCTCTTTCTATATTTCTATATTTTATACATCTCCATATATATCTATACACATGTAACCATACTTATGCAGATAAAGCACATAGTTTTAAAATTACTTAGCACAGAATTTGCCTGCAGTTGCATGGACTTGAGAAATACTCCTTGATTTGAGGTTGTCTTGCATAATGAGAAGCAGGGTGAAACAGGCAAGCATTTGCTCATAGAGTTAATCACAGGCTTTCCCAAAATGACATGATTCAGAGCAGGACATGAATCAATGATTGGTAGAGTCCAGAAGCCTGACTTTGCATACAGAAGGTGTAGCTCCATTGAAGGAGCTCTTGATTAACCTCAGCATAAGGGGCAGAGAATGCAGAGTAAGTAGGAATTGTTTAGCAGGGAAAATCTCTTGAAGCTAAAAACAATTCATTAAAAAAGCCCAGTAACGAAGTTGATACCCCTCAACTATGGCACTGAGACTAACATATTTGAGCCCTGAGCAGCACTCCAGTCTCTGACCCTTTGGGCACTAATGTCAAGGAGACACTGCTTAAATAAGTGCACTGCAAGCACAAAACACCCATGAGGAATGAACTTAGGGGGACCTCTCCTGAGAAGTTATGCACTTCTGCTTTGCTCCAGGAGCCTTCCCAGCCTGCTGAGCCAAGGCAAGCACCTGCACTTTTCTGAACCAGGGACCTTTATAGCTGCTGGTCTGTGTTTCACAGAGGGAGAACCATCCTACAACTGTTCAAAATTTTCCTGCACTGTAAACCAACTCAACATGTAGTTGTTTTATTTTTTAATTTAATTTTTTTTCCTAAACCAACTCAAAGTGCTCACAGAAAAGCAAGGTATTCATTTCACATGTTAGCCAATATGAAATGCTCCCAGAGTAGCTTTAGACTCCAAGGTATTATTTAACCAGTGTGGTTTAGTAGGACAATGGCAGCCCCCTGCTGTAATCCATTCAGGGGCAATACCATCAGTCAGTGTGAAATTAAATACATTACAGGGTAAGAGCTTAATGTGTTTTATAGGCAGTTGTTCATCCACATCAAACTTTAGCTTTTAAAATCCTAACATTTGATCCCACAACAGGAACCATGGCTCGAGAATGAGATTGGCACATTTGCTCTGCCAGCAGGGCAGGAAAAGCAGAGCACAGTATTTAGTGGGAAATGCAATTGCCTGAGAGGGGAAAATGATGGGATTGAGAGAGCTCTGCAGAGCCACATAGCTTGTAGTACATACACAGGACTGGGAAGAATAAATACAACCCCAGCTCTGTCTGGCTATGGGTCATTAGAATAAGTATTACCTACCACTGTGTAAATGGGTTTCACTTATATAATAACAACAACAACAACCAAAACAATAATAACTACAAGAGGGTTGTTATTTTTAAATTCATCCATACAGATTCTGGTTCTGAAAACATACCCAGGTATGGAAAGATGGTAAATACAAACGCAGGGCTGGATGTGTATGGGTTATTAGAATCAGTGTTTCCTACCACGGTGCATGTTGGTTTTGCTTATAGACTTATATATACATATAAAAATAACAATAGGGGCTTTTTAAATTCATACATGCAAGTTTTGGTTCTATAAACTGTTCTAAGGAAAATCCTTAAGTCCCCAAGGATTTTGGTGGGACTTCTTGCTTAGGCAGGGGGTATTCCCATGTTGGAGCCCACAGATTCAGGACTTTTTGCTGGCTGAGTGCTTTCCCTTGACCTAGCCGCTAGGTCTTGCATGGAAGTTATGTTCATCCATGCCCTAAAACCCAGATGCTCAGGCTTCCCCTTGCCACAGAAACATCTTAACCTGTGAAAATAGTTTGCAGGAGAAAGGCACAGAAAACACCAAACAGAGGAGTCTGTTATATTCTGCTCTCGGTTACACTTGCTTAATGCGGGAGTAAATTCTATTTGTTTCAGCCGAGTTACTCCGGATATAAATAGGGGTAAGTGAGATCAGAGCTAGGTCCTTAGAGAGCACTCTGCCTTCTGTGATGCTGCTTCTTAAAATGAAACACTGATAAGACCCAGTGGTAAAAGAATTATTATTTAAAATATCTTCAGAGCTATCTGTTGCCCAAAATGGCTTTTAACTGTTGAAAGAACAGCAAACATTTAAAAACGCATAATCTGCTCTCAGCACCGGCACACAGTGCCAGGAATATTCGTCAGCCTTATGTTTTTGGATCATATGTCGCAGTGGATTATCTGACACTCCATGAACACTGCCTGCTTCCTCCAGTTGCGGCTACAAAACTTGTTCTCAGGCATGTATGTCACTGGATGCTACAAGCACCAAGAAGTGGACTCTGCCTTTACAGAAATGTTATTTAGTGTATCTCCCCAGTCCATGAGTGAAACGACCCCTTATATCCTGACAACACCTTCCCTGTTTGAGCAGAAAGACCCAAGAGCAACTTTGATGAGTTTTCTTTAGTGATGAACATTTGGATAACTCTTCAAAATGTTCCAGGGCTCCAAATGCTATTAATCCAGTGGTGTGAGCTGAGAGTCATAAGCTCCACACCTAAAGAAAGGCTTTATTGCCTAAGGTGAGTGGGTGGGGAACTCTTTAGGCTCCGAGGGGGTCAGTGAAGATACTAGCAAGCACAGCAGCTGACTGAAGACAATGGGGGAAGGGGAAAAAAAATCAAGGATTCAGGGATATCAAAAGAACAACTGGATTTATTTGCAGACCCATGTTGCCTAGTTAAATGTTGTCAAGAAAGAGAAGTCTGGGATCTTCCTTTGTGGAACATTTCATCTAGTCGGAAATATTTAAATTCACAAGAAAAAAGTCCTATTTCTTTTTAGTGTCCCATCCTGATGCCAAGATTAGTCTTTTAAAATATACTTCATTGGTCTCTCTTTCCTTTCAACTGTGTATGATGTGCTTTCCTGGGAATCATGTGGAAAAGCCAAGAGGAAGAAAACCTCTCTGCCACATAGTCACCTGCCCCTTTTCTGGCATGATTCCTCCTCTCTTTCCACTCTTTCCCATCCTTCCCTCTGCACAGTCATTAAACCACCTAAGGCTCAGCCCATCCCAACATCAAAGCTCTGGAGGCATGGGAAACTCATATGCCCTGTATATTCTTCCTGAAGACACCCTGCTTCTCTGATGCCCAACAGCAATTTCCACACATGCCTTGCGCTCCTTGTCAATGCACAGGGAAGCCCAGATTCAAAGGCTTTGAATTTCCTTCATTTCTCCTCATCTCCTTTCCTGAACTGGGAAATCGCCAGATTAAACATGCCCCGAAGGGCCACCAGTTGCCCTTGCTTACATTCCATTTCATGTGCATGTTCTCAAAGATGATGCCACACAACACAGTGGCAATTGCAGCTCGTGGAAAGCTCCCAGGAAGGCAGCAGTGGACCAACCAGGATGTGGAAAGCACTATTTCAAGAGTACCCAAACCTCCTAATCCTGTGAATCACTTACCCTGCTGCCAAGAAGAGCAAAAGGAAATGGCTGCTCCTTGAATGGCTCATGGCCAACAAAATCTAATTGTACTTTTTGGGTCCTCTGCTAAGCTGCAGAGCAGGGTGACTCGGAGACTTGATATGGGCACCCCCAGCCATCACAGCAGGGTTGGCTCTCCCAGCAGCTCTTGGGTAAGCCCAACTCCAGCTGAGACACAGGTCTGACAAGAGCCTAAGAGCCAACCCCTTGGCCAGCCCTATTTTGCTTCATAGCAGGGAGGGAGCCACGTCCTGACCCTGTATGTCTATTTTCCAGGATGTGGGAATAAACTGTTAAATTTTCTTCTCCTAAAGCACATTTTTGTATCCACCAAGACGTCCAGGTTTGGTGTCTGAAATCCCAGCAGGCTGGATCAGCACTGTCCACTAGTCATTAGCAGAACCAGGGGCTCAGAGGCACTAGTTGTCAAGACTTTGGAAGTGCAGCTTTTGGAATTTTTTTCAGTGAAATGTGATAATTAAAAATTAAAAAAAACAAACAGAAAGAGCAACTAATATATTCTAAGACAAACATAGATTTTTTTTCTCTGCAAACAGGGAAAAGAGTTCCCCCAAACTTATTTGATAACAAAACCTTCAAATATGGAACATACCTATTGGGGGGGAAAAAATAGCGCTAGCAAATATTAATTGTCAGTTTTATCTCCAGCTCTAACACACTTTTGTCTCTAATATCTGAAATGCCTGATCATCCGGCAGAGTTTCTAATGCAAGAGAAACCTTCAAGTGCCAATCAAAGCTGGGTCTTTCTCCAGCTGCAGGTTCCAACACTGAGAAATTCCTGGGAGGAGAGAAACGGCCTCAGGCTCTCACACCAGTTCTCCCACCTCCCACCTCAAATTGCCATCCCACTCTTAACCTTGTCCCCTCAGCATTTCTGGGTGGGTCCTGAAAACATACGCATACTTCTTTGCCACTCCTTGTCTCAGCTGTAACCTGTAGCTGTCTCACCCCAACCATGACCTCACCCCAACGCACAGGTGCACCTTGGGGCTTTTTGGGAAAAAAACTATATTTCTCACAAAACAGATGTCTGTGCCTGCAGAAAGGTAAGTGGAAAAGTACAATGGAGTGATCTGGGTCCAGACCCAACACCATTATTTGTCCTCCACAGCTTTACTTGTATATATCCTGACAGCACCTTTTCCATGAACAGGCCTACTCAGAGCTCTTCAGTAGCTGATTTCAAGCTATCAGAAAGCAAGTCCTCTCCAATCCCAAGCCACCCTCATGCCCAATAAGTTTCAGTACTTTTGGGTTTGGATGGAAACCTCAAAGCATTATTCAGAGAGTCAGAAATGAGAAGACAAATAAAACAAACCAAACATTTTTATCAGTATGATGCTGGGGACCATGGTTCCTGATTTTAGACTCTGACACAGGATATACCTTACATACTCTTCACTGTGGAACTGTGTCAGCAGCATAAGGTTTCTGCCTGACTTGGTGTAAAGGGGACCAGACCCATGTCTGTTAAGTAAAGAAATAACAAAATTATTCTGGCTTTCCAGTGGTGAAACTAAGAAGGTGATGCAGCCCTGAATTAAACCTGGCAAAAATCCACAATGCTTGTTTTTCTCCGACATAGAGAACAGAAGTGCTGACATGAACCCACCTCTACATGCTCTGCCTCCTTAAAAAAACACGAAAACAAAACAAAACCTCAAAAACAAAAACCAAAAAAAAAAAACCAAACCCAACCCTCCAAAAACCCCAAACCAACCAAACAAAAGAGAGAAAAATCCTTTGTGGTTTCTCCACCAACAAGCAGTAGTAGAAAGCTGACCTGCTTTCAAGATGTTTCTGGCCAAATTTTGGTATCTTCTTAAACCTGGAAATCCCAGCTATAGAGCTTAACTATTTACTATCCAGAAAAAACTCACACCTCTGAAATTTCTTCTATCCTTCACTTTTCTCAAGCCAAAGAATTACGTGAGTTCATCAAGCTGAAACAAAGTTTATAACCTGTCTCCATGACTGTCCTGTCTGGATATATTCTTCACATGAGCTTGCTTTCAAAAAACCAATAATGGATAACATAAAAATCTAAGTGGGAGATTTTTGTCTACAAGAACCATAAAAATACATCATACTGTAGAAAGAAAAACTGAAATGCTACCCACCACTTCTTCAAACACAGCAGTTTCAATGGGTAAATATCTTCAGCTTTCCTACAGTCCCCAGAGGAGAAATGTTTTTCTCTGGGGCAGACAGAAAGATCCAAGGCCAAATAAATGATACCAAAGCCTCTCAACAAAAAATGAGCTCTGGCTTTTCTTTATGGAGCCCTTTCAAAGCTTCAGCTGCATTTAAACATCTCCTCCTCATCCCCTCCATGTTTCCCCCACTTATTTCAGCTAACAGATGCTCAATCTCCCAGCAGCTGGCTGAAATGCCAAACAAGGTTTCCTCTTCCTAGAAATGCTTATCTGCAGAGAACAAAGCAGCATCTTGTCAGTCACATTTAGCGATGCCTTGAGGTGCTCTGTTAAGCAAGAAATCACCAAATACCAGTGGCTCTCTTGTCTCTGGACATTATCCTCTGTTAGTGTACTTGTCTTTTCCCAGCATAAAATGTTTGTTGGCAAGAGTGAGCACCTACACTTACATGGAAGGCAGACTCACATAGCATGAGGAAGGTTTTTTCCCACCCCCCACCCCCCTTTATGAATTGCTGTCTTTGATCCATTTTTCATATGTTTCCCCACACAAGTGCACAAAGACAAATATTCATTGTAATATTTATGAACACAGCCTGATAGTTACTATGGTTTCAAAGAAAACAGGAAAAATGGGCACAAAACTGGATGCGCTTCACATCAGGCAGCCATAGGTATGGCACATGTTATAAATTCTGTTCAAACTCACTCACTTCTTTCGATGAGGTAAGTGTTGATGTTAGACAATTTGGTGGGGAGCATTTATTTCTGCATTTATTAAAATGTCAGTAACAGCAGGAGTAACACCTCCTAAAAGGCTTGCAGGTGCTTGTCTTCAAAAATGCAACATTTGAAGGAGATGAAAAGGCACAAACTACATTTGAAATGATTCACCAGTGGTTGGAAAAGAATAGATATATTTGGGTGTTTAATTAATGCATGTGATGCAAAATTGACATTGCTCAAATCCAGGGGACTGCCCAAACTGCTAAATTTCAGCATGTCCAAAATGCTGTGGTGAATTAAAGCAGAAAAGAAGGCTTTGTGCAGATCTCAACGTGTTGCCAAAACAAAACATTTAATTTATTCAAGGGATATGCTTTCGACATACCCAAATGCAGGTGAGCGCTACCTCTGAAATGTGAAGTACTCAAATGAAAAGGAAAGGGATGAAAAATATATCAGTAAAAATGTATTCGATACATAAAAATAACTCTGCAGAGGTCAGGCATTAAGCAGTGGAGGCAATGTCTAGTGGCTACAGATGAAGCCTTGGGCTCAGGCTGGTACCACAGATTTTTCCATTTTGTCTCTCTGAAAACCTTTCAGGAGGCTACATGCATCCCCCTTTGCTCAGTTCTCCAAAGTAATTGGTAAGGCCGGAATAAGACGTTGGCTTGTTCACATCAGAAGGAAATATAAACTGAGGTCAAGGAAACCACAACATCTGGAACGTGAGAAAAGGATTTACTGTTAAGGGCTTAATGAACTCTGAAAATAAAGTTCTCAACTTTGCTAATTTGTTTGGGCTTCGAAGGGGAATAAAACATAAAACTGGAAGAAGGTTTTATAGCTCTCCCAAAGAAATAAGAACTACATCTGTGCTAAAATTAGCAAAACCCAATGACAGTAGGGAGTGTGTCACTATTACTTAGCCGATACTAGGAAAAAAGGCTACATTGTAACTGCTGGCTGTTTATGTGCAAATTATTGTGGGAAAAGAGGAATTATGGACTCTTAGGTTTTGCAGCTGTGGGAAAGACAGTATTCCCAAGCTGGTGGGGGATGGGGCTGGGTGGGGATATGCAGGTTCTTGCAGGTAATAACAATGTGGCTAATGCCAATCACTCAGTATTGGATGGATGGAAGGATGCATCTGTCCTCTCATTTCAGTTTGAATTAGGAATGTGTACGACTATAGCACTGATTCAAACCACGAGCTATTTTCATGGTGTGCAAAGCAGAGATCCATTCAGATGAAACGAAAGCTGGAAGATATATATTTAATGCATTCCAGGCACCACACCAGGCACTCAGTCCATGGGAACCAGATGAGAGCTAATCCCAGGGAAACCCTTCTACAGCGCATGCACAGGGAAGGTGGCAGATCCTCAGCATTAGCTGTCTTGCCCTATACATTCATTATGACTTTGCTGTCCCTGTGCTAAAGTAAACAGTAGCAAAGCATAGCCATTTGAGAAGCTGACCTCATCAATTTCTTGGGCTATTTCTGTGGAGCATCTCATACCTTCAGGCATCAGTTCTTTCCTTCATTCCCTCAAAGAACAGCATTTAGTCCCCAGTGAGGCCAGGGACAAGAAGCTGGGTGAAGACACAGGTACAGATTGTTCCCAGGGAACTTTTACAGCAGCGATGTGTCCTTTTGAGATTTTACAGCTCACTCCCACAGAGTAGCGAATGCACTTGCAACTGTCAACACAAAGAGCAAAATCTTCTCTTGCAAAACTGCCACAGATTTGATCCCAAGTCTCCTCACTGTGCTAATCAGATTCAATTCTAGTGTTTGACCCCCAGGAACAGGATCTAATTAGGATTGACACATGCTTCCCTTCTTGTAGCAAGGGGCTATCTTCTGCCAGATAATTGGTACTGTAATAACTATAGTGATCCAGGCTGAGAGGTCAGTGGAAGGAGAGCATATGGTGCAGCAACTGGGTGATTTCCCTGACACAATACTTTGACACGATTTTGGTGGCATTTATCATGC
The DNA here is from genome assembly GCF_015832195.1 of Motacilla alba alba. NCBI lineage: Eukaryota > Metazoa > Chordata > Aves > Passeriformes > Motacillidae > Motacilla > Motacilla alba. Next base: position 97,986,715 of record NC_052018.1, read on the forward strand.
TTTTACCCCCAACCATCAATACAGCTGAGGTGTGTTCACCACACAGATCTGCAGGCTGCAAATTGGCTGTAAAAAGGGGAGTTGATACATGGCACAACATAATTTTCATTCTGCTCCTACCTGGGAGATCTCAGTTTTTCTATAAGCAGCAAGTGCCTTTAGGCTTGGGCTACTTTTGTTGAGCAGTGGAAGACTATCCTGGAAGATCAAGGAGAGAAAGAGCAGCTGCTCTCCATAGGATGTATGCTAAAGGATTTTCACTAAAATCATGGTTTTGCAGACTGGAGTGAGCAACAATGGAACAATAACAGTGTTTGGGGCAGTACTCCTCCACAAACAGACTATTCCTGCCCCGTACACACACATGTCTGCATCACTGATGTCAGCTCACATACTGCTGGCTCAGCCATTAAAAGCTATACATTTGTGTAGACACATTTCTGCCCATGTTTGTATGTACATGTGCTCAGCTTATGGTGGGTCAGAATTCTCTGCTCTCCCTCTGGAAAATCACAGCAGGAATTGCCTTCATGAGACAGCACCAGCGGACACTGATTTCCCCATTCAGTTTACTTCTGCCCTTCGAGTGCAACGTACTAAACAGTGACCGCTTACAAAAACCCCAACATAACTTTTCAGTCCTTTTCTACATGAGAAAAACAAACATTTCTCTGTACCTCCATTGTGTTTCGAGCTTCCTTACTGCATGGAAAATACATAACAAAATAAAAGCACTGAGCTAGAATATAAATATTACATGTTTCTGTTCTTCGTGGTGCTCATGAAGGTATTGGTGGGGTGCAGGTGTCCTCACTATAACTTCACTACCACAAATAGGAGTAAATGCCCTTTATCTCCTACCCAAAAGATACAATCTCATAATGACCCTTATTTTCTCTTTTCCAAATCAAAAACCCAGTTACACAGCCTCCTCCCTGCAAGGATTTCTACTGACGTTACCAATATTAGCAATTTATGGCTCAGGGCACCCCTGGGGATGAGCATTATTTCTACTTTCTCAAGGACAAAACACCTCAGAAATCCCACGTGCCCAGGGCAGACACCAAGAACCTACATAAGGGATGAAAAATGAATTTGAACCTCCAGGCAGACAAATTGATCAAGGTTATCATGCCCATACGCAGCACGGTGCAAAACAAGGACATCATGTCAGGAGCCCAACAAGCTGCCAGAGAGGTCCACCAGTGGAGACACAAACCCCACTGCACATCAGCAGCCGTTTCCCTAACTGACCATGCTGAGCCATAATGCCACCTCAAAGAGAAGTATGGGGTGTGGGTTTCACTTCCTTCATTGAGGCTTCTGCTATGGAAAGGACTCAGGCAAGAGCTGATGGGGACAGCTGGTAGGAGGCGGGAGGGATGGGGACAAGGCTGCCTCAACTACAAGGAGCATCACAGGCAATTTGACTTAGACCAACCCAAAAGCTTTCCTATGACAGTGGGCATAGAGGCAGGCTTCCCTCCTTTCTGCAAGTATTAATTGTAAAATAATGATTTCCTCAAGAAAGAATGTTAATTCTTCAAGTTAACAGTATACCCACATCTGTTTGCACTAAATATTTCAAAGTGACTTTGGGGAAGAAGGAAAATCCCCACCACCTAAACTTACATGTGTTAAAATAGAAGTATTTGCAAACATATACTCATAAAATATTGTGTAGAGAAGATTGATTGAAGTGCTGATGAAAACATCATATTTGTGATGCCAAGAAGGTTACTCAGAGCACTACATCTCGAAGACATTCCCTTTTGCTCCTACACTGATGGGGCATTGGGCTGAACAGAAGCAGGTTCCCCACCCTCCCCTCCCCACTTAGAAAAAATGGCAAAAATTGACCATTAGCTGGAGATTAGCTCATACATTAAATAATGTTGTAAAATACTTTTATGGTGCTACTTCTAGTGGTTTTAAAATTACTATTCAGGACATCGAAATCTCAGGGTAAAAGATATATATGCACTATTTTATATGGTTTTTGTAACAGGAGTGTAATCTTTAAACTGAAGATTACAACTGATTGTAAAAAGGCAGAGCATTTACCTTTACAATGAAATTGTTCTTCCCTAACAAATTCAAAATATCATAAGTATAATCAACTTATGATAACTGCCTAATCCTTATTATTTTGCTTTCAGAATATTTTTTTAGGCTTGGGTTACTAAAATTTCAAATAAAATGGGGTCTGCTGTCATGGCTTTTTACCCAAATGACTCGTAGTCTCTTGTAAACAGTTCTGTGATCTGATTGCAATTGGGACACGAGTTGTAAAAGGCCAGGGATTTGGGACGGATTTACACATATACTGTTTCAGTTAAGTTACCAAGGTCAACTTAACAGCCCTTTTCCTCAGAGTCTTAAATATATTTGCCACCCAGCCTTTCAGACCACGCTCAAGAAAAAGGGTGATGCCATTGTAAAAGGTGCTTGCATTTTTTTAATCAGCAGCAGAATGTATTTATTTACTTATTTGTATTTAGAATCAGCTTTGTGAAGTAGCTAGAAAAGTAATTCTTGCACATGTGCCTAACACAGGTTTCTTGGAGTTTTGAAAGAGTTGTTCAGGCTTTGGAATACAACAGAGGCAAACACTTGGAACTCAATTGTATTGCAGATATTAGCCTAGCCCTCTGAAGTCCAAGTCAGGAACAAAATATCAGATTACCGACCCATGCTAATAGAACTTTTTTTAAAAGCAAAAGCCCTCCAGACTAAATACCAAACAAACAAACATCAGTCCCCACTGATGGCTCACCACTTCTCAGTAAAGTTTAAATAGTCTGATTTGTGATTGCACAAAAATGTGCTGATAACAAAGGTAAATGAAATTTGTGGTTATTTCTGAGGGCTGAATGACTGGTCTGACTGTCTCATTCACTAGGCAAAAAATTTCTTTTCTATATGCTACTGTAGCCACAGATATAATTTCTCTAGCACTGCAGAAAAAATCAGACTAAAATATGACACAGAAGGAGCACTTACCTTGGGCTGATTAATACGTTTAAGCTGTTACCATGCCACCATGCTTAAAAGCATAAAGATATGCCTTTCTACACTAGTCTATATATATTGATACCTCCTGTGTGCCAGGAAAACCTCTTTGATTAGTCACACTAAACCATTTCTTAAGTGGTATGAATTTCTCAGGCCTGCACTTTCAACAATCAAGTAATAAATTCTGGGACTAATCATGAGCCATGCTGTCTCTCCTAGGTGATGTTCAAGGAGATTCATCAAGAGTTTCTTTAACCAGAGAAAAACTAAAATGCCTTAAGTAATAAAAACTGCATGCCACAATTTGGAGCAAAATTAATTTCAGAAGTTAAACATAGACCACATGCTACACACCACTCCATGGCAGCCACTTGACTGTGTGTTTTGTAAAGGATTTTTGTTGGAGTGTGAACTGCTATGTCCTACTGGGTTCAGCCTGTGAGAAAAAGGGCCGTTTCAGCAGGTAAAACCTAAGTCTTAATGAAATAAAGATAGCTGAGTTTTACTTTTCATCTTTCACAGACTGACAGCAACAGCCTGAGGAGGCACAAACATAGTGATCTTCTACAATCCAGAAGCTTTTCTTAACCCATGTGCCAACCCTTGGAGCTGTGACAATCAGCTTTGAGCAAGGGGGAAGGAGATCTGAGCCAGACTTCTGAACTTGAATATATGAATATATGAAACCCTAGGACCTACACAGCACTCTAAGCACTCCGCTCCCCTAAATGACAACTTTCTTCAAAACTGTGCATGAAATTTAATCTAATTCTTTTGTACTTGTGTTACCATTCGCTTGGCTAAAACACTGTGTTTTTGAGTGAAAACACAAAGTTAATCCATCATAATGCTCCTCCAGGTGAGATTTATTATAGATCACTTTCTAAAACCCGTGTGTTCTATGTGCATGTGCATACCATATTCATCTTATTATTATCCAGTTGAAAAATTCCCAGTGTGTGCAATGCCTCAGATATAATAGCAGGCATGCCAACAGAATATGACACTTATGCTAATCTGCACCCTGCTGTGGAAAAACATACACAAGGATTCCATTACCACATTCATTAGGCTGCAGTGCACTTCATCTTGAATAGGGATTATGAACTATAATAGAGTGAAAACAGTTGATTGAATCCACTTAGCCAAATCTATGACATTAACCAAATATTTCGGCATCAGGAAGAGGAGTTGAACCTTCTCCTGGTGGGATGTGTTGCCTTTGCCTTGTCTCTCCCTGGCACTTTAGTTAGGACGAGAAAAGGTCTGAGAAGGCCAAGGACACAACAAAACTTTGCTTTGAGATAGGGTTTTAAATATTCAGAATGCTGCTCAAGAACTAGTGAAGAGTGACGTGACATTGATGCTGTTGGGACAGATGGGGACTTCCAGATACATGCACTATTTCTTGTTTTGCTCAGGTTCTTCAGAGCACATTAGCAAATCCTCCATGCACCTGTTATGTGTCTTTTTGGCACCAATGGAGACTTCCAAGCTGACCATATGTGCAGCAAAACCTCCCAGTGATGACATTACACTGCTTGAATGGTAATCACATTCAGATGATAAAAAGACATTTTCCAGTTTTGCGTTCAGGTTTCCCAAGTACACTTAGAGTGTACACTCCATTTTTTGGTCCTACACAATACAGTTGCCATCTGACAGCCTGCCTTTCTTGACAAAAAAGTCAACTCAAACTATTTTAAATATTGTCAAAATAATAAAGACTGGAATACAGGTTACCACTTGAGAAAAATTTTGCAACCTGGTTGTGCCTAGGAAAAAAAAAAAAGAAAAATGAAAGAATGAAGCCTTCCCTGTACAAGACTCAAAAGATGATAATAAAAACCTTCTGTGTCTTAGTATTTAGTCATTTCTGTGTCTCTTCTGTTTATATACATCCTTTTTAATGTAGCAAGTAAACAGGAAGTTCCTGTCAGGAGCAGCGCAATGGAACTGAAAGGAGAATTGCTGAAACTGGCAATAGAAGCTCTGCCATGCTCCTTTATTTCAGTTAAAAAGCCAAGAAAAAGGAAAAGAGTAGAAAAACATGGGAAGTGTCATTGAGCAACCAAATATATTCAGTATGTCTGAAATTTATTTTCCTTCCATACATCTGACCCGCATTGCACGGTGCTTACTCGGGGGCACTTGCTGAGCTCAGTTATCCCCCACAAGTGGTTCCCACTCCCATTACTCTCTCAGCTCTTTTTCCACTCAAGTTTTGCAAAGCTGGAGGTAGCTCCCACCAGGACAGATGAATACAGCAGCAGCCAACACCAGCGTGGAGAGGGGACATCCTCACACTGACTGCCAGCCATGCTGCCAGCTGGCAAGCATGAGTCCCTCCCTCCTGGAAACACAGTACCGTGGAATTGGGGGACGAACAGCACTTGCAGGTGCTCCTTTCTGCACATTCTTCTGACTGAGGGTAGTGAAGAAGCTAAGGAAGAATATAGATAAAATCATGAGTATTAAAACAGAAAAAAAAAAGGATGGATGAAGTTGATGGGAAGGTTGGAAAAAAAAGCAGGATTTTGTGGCAGAATTATTGTAATGAGAAAGGTGATAGAGATTAGATGGGACTTGGCAGTGAAGAAGATGGAAAAGACCAGTTTGCTGATGCTGTGGGACTAAACACTGAACTGATTTGGAGTTTGGGAAGAAAGAATTTCTGGTAAAAAGAAAGAGCTTACATAATGGCAAAACATACCGCATCATGTTAATCAATGTGCTTGGGAGAAAAGGTAACTAATCATCACACAGGCACTGGGTACAGGCTGCAAGGGTTCAGAGATAAAATCATCTGTCACGGACAAGGCTAACTGCTGATGTCATTACATTTGTGTTTTTAAAAATAATATCTTATTGATTTCTGGAGAGTTAACAATACCCTGAGTGGAAATGGTACCAGAGTCCAGCCAGCCTCATAAATCCCGTGCTGGATTCTGCATCTGATAACAATCCCTGCAGGTGAAATCTTTTTTGCTGGCATTACTTACCCAGTTTTCAAAGTCTTGCCCAAAAATAAAAAATTGAGTTTCTGCATACACATGGGTATTTATCTCAGGAAGATGCTGAGTTCTGTCTGAAAGGGTGATTTCAGCAGAAACTAAGGTGTTATTTTATGGCAGCAGATCTTTGGACTACAGGCTCAGTGTTAGTGGAGAAAGTTTTATCGCTAACTTCAGAAGGACAACCCTGTGGCCTGTATAAAATATCCAGGAAAAGATGCAGCACTCTATAAACTCCTGAAGGAAATGTGACACTCAGGAACAGCACAAGAAACCCTGAAATTTTACTAAAGGTAAACCACTTAATTTACCAGAGAGAAGGAACACACCCTTGGGACAATCAATAGTTTTAATTTTCCTTTTTTTTCTTTTTTTTTTTCTTTTTTTTTTTTAAGTTGAGGTCCAGCTTTGGCTTTTCAAGTTTGAGAGGTAAGTGGGAGCATCAAACAGGTTGAACGAGGGCCCTGTTTTCCTGCTACGGGAACATGGCCCTTTGCACTGAGATTGTAATACAATCCATCCTCTCTGGGACTGCAAATGCTACAGTGTAAAACTGTGTTTGAAAACCTCTTTTATCATTCATCGTCTCCAGACTGAAATCATTTTTGACAAACTCTGCAGAAAACAAGCAGCTTTCTAGCTACTGGTGAGCCGATTAAAGGGAGGAAACACATGTTCACTGTCAGACAGAGCCCCTGGAGAAAGCATTGACAACCTTTTAACCTCCTTTCCCAGTGAAAGTGCCCAAATGTTTCTCTGGAACAAAACCCCAGCATTGTTTTAAGCATCTTTTCATTTAATGCACTATATTTTTCAAGATACATTAAGAGTCAGAGGAATTCCATTTTAATGTGGAGGTTTCACAATCAGTTCAATTCCTATGCAAATGGTCATATAAACAATTCTTAAGTGGGAATTTCTTTTCATTAACTTCTTTCTTCTCTTTCTTATTTTTTTTTCTTTTCTTCTTTTTCTTTTTTTTTCTTCTTTACTGTCTGAAACCACAGTTTAAATACCAACACATTGAAAAGTTCACTAACCTCTACAGTGATTTCTCAAAACAAGCCAAAAAGCCACAGGAGTGAAATTTTCTGAGCAGTAGGAAGGCTGACTAGCAGACATTATTAGCACTTTGAGTATTCAAACCTGGCCATGGAAACATTTGTGAGTTACAAGATGCTGGAGCAGGAAGCACCACACGTTACTGATATATTTGTTATCAAGGCAACTACTTTCCACTGTGATTAATCATCAGCAACAGGGGAAAATAAATTTTCTTTTGAGAAGTAAAACGAGATATTTTTTTAAATGGAAAGTGCTTTCAGAGCAACTGGTCTGGCTTTCTTTGTAGTTAAAAAAGTCCACTCAGAGGTTGTTTAACATTTAACCTTGCTATTTTTACCTTAATATCAGCAGCTGGAATAGTTCTGTCTGTTTTGATAAAACGAGACTTTTTTCCATGTTGCCCATTTGCTTTTACAGCTGAAAGGAACTGTTCCAGCTGAAGTAGGTAACTATAAAACTGCAGTGGACTAAGCCGCCTGGGAGAAGAATAGATTATTTGATTAAATGTTCCTGCAAGTAACTGCACAAGGTACTGTCCAATAACATACAATATTTGCTAATGAAAGATAAAAGGCCGTGAGGTATCTGCAGGTATGGGATCCCTTGGGGATTTGCTTTTCCTTCTCCAAAAGCCTTGTTCCAGCCATGCTCAATAGCTCTGTTACCATTTAACTTGTCTCGGTTTTCACACGAATTACGACTTAGCTAATGATAGTTGTGGTGGGGAAAAATTTTTGAAGCTGGAGTTTGGCATCTTCAATGTTTCTCCAAAAGGACTTTCTCTATTTTATGACTTTTCTCTTTTTTTTTACTTTCATTTTTTTTCTTCAAAAATATCCTTGATCCAATAACAAAGTTCAAAAACACAGCCGACAATTTTTAGATGACAGCTTCATCTGCTTTTTCAGGCATGGCAGCTGCCCACAAACTAGTTGGGTTTTTGCATTACTCTTCATCACTTAGGCAGTGTTTCAAGCTGACATGCTGGGACAAGTGGCACAGATGATGTCCCTCCTGATGTTATTTCTGCTGGGTCTCCAGTTGCCTGAACCTACCTTAGGTAATGGGAAGAGGATGCAAACTGAGCTCCTGCAGCAGGGTTTTGTACAAGACTCAGTGGGGATTGTGCCTCTGAGTCATTTAAATGCCTTTGGAAAAGGGCCACCCAGGCCACCCAGGAGGGAAGGTATGTTTCAACCAAACACCTTGAATCAGGCAGGTAGTCAAACAATCACCATTTTCTCCTGACCCACTCCTGCAGACATTCCTATCTAATGCATCTCACACAGTTACAGGAAGAAATCTCATTCATATTTTAAGTAACACAACAGCTTTAAAGGAAAAATTTTCTCTCAGAACCGAGTTATAAAAGCAAGAGAAGCAATTCCTCAATGTTTCTCCTTTCCAGGAGATGCCCATCTTACAATTTTGACTTCCCCCTCATAGCCAAGAGATTCACAGCAGGACATGACCATTAAAAAAGTCACATTTTTCACCTTCTTCTCCAGTCCAAAAGGGGGCCCTCCCCTTTTTTGAGCTAAAGACTAAAAAAATCAGCTTCCATCCAGCAACTTTTGAAAACCTTCAAAAGCCAGGATATTTGCAGAAGTGTTAAGAAATAAATCTGAACAAATACAGCCAAAAATGCAAACAGCAATAAATAGTAATAGGCCTTAACATTTTTTAGCTGAAGATCATGACATGCTTCCTTAACACGGTAAATACTGTTATGCCATTTTATAATTGGGACTGATGAAGAATAGCCTGAAGACAGCCAGTTGATTGCAGGGCTGGAAATGGATCCCAGGCCCTCCTTGTCTCCATCCCACGTTCCACACCTCCCACAACATACACAGCTTGCATGCAACAGCTACTTGCAATTTGAGTTTGGGGGAAAGACGACTTTGTCCTGGCTGAACTGTTTATCACAGACTATGAAATGCCATGGATGAAGTTTCCCTTGTAGTAAACTCTGCTAATTGCCTTCAGCCAAAATCACATGCTCAGCTACATATAGATGCAGAAAAACAGAGTTTACTCACTGTTAATTTAGGCATATGTAGCTGACTCTTTTCTGTGTGGAAAACTCCAAGCAGGTAAGTTATTGGGTTTTTTATTTTTCCCCACTGTGCTTCTATTATAGGAAACTATTTTCTAGAAAACAGCCTTCTGTCTTAATTTGAAAGCACAAAAACCTACCTCTTATACAGGCAGTTTGTTTGAGCAAACATTCATTCCAGGAGCACCTGCATTTCTAATTTACATTTGTCTCATTTCAGCTTCCTGATACAGGTTTTGTTTTGCATCATTTATTCATGAAATTAAACTATTTTGTATTCCTTGGTACTTTCTTCCCATGAGAGCTTCTTCAAGTCAAGCCACCTTTCAATTTCCTTTTTACAGCAATGAGTAGAGGAGGTCTCTCTTCTCTATCACCTTCAGGGGTTTCCTACAACTATTTGCTGCACTCTCACACCTGAACATCCTCAGAAATGGAAACCCAAACTGCAAATCCTGACAGAAGTCTCAGCAATGCAAAGCATCTGTAAATGCAGCTCCTCTCTTTCACTTCCATTTATATATACAAAGATGGTGGCAGCAACTGCTGCTACACCATCATACTGGGGCTTTGCTTGAACATCATAACGTCTAAATGTTTCCTGGAATCTAAAACCTCCCCAAGGCCACTCTGTTCTTTTGGCATAAAAATACATTTGCAAAAATGTTTTAATTGGTGTAGGCCAGTGAGAGACTGAGCCCGCTCGAAACGATTTCTCTTCCTCATTATTTACTGGTGTAAATATAGTAATAATTCACTGCTATCATCCCATTATTATTTACCAACATAAGTTTATAAATAATTCAGTGATATTCATGTTATAATTATGCATAATACTATGAATTATAGGAATAAAAAAATCACAGTGGTTACCATTAAAAAGTCAACATTAATCAACTTTTGCCTCAAAGTTCTGTAAGAGGTAGTACAGTCTGCTCTGGCCTCAGAATAGGAAATAAATGTGGGACCTCAGATACCACAGTATGGTAACAGTTGGCAGATGGGTCTTCTAAAATGGTAACCACTGCAACTAGAAGTGTAATAGGAAAACACATCATATAATGTTTCTTTAGTAAAAGGGAAAGCCACAGTTATTTAGCACTCACCTAAACTATCAATTGCAATACTTTCAAACAAATCTGGCCAGAGAAATTACTCAAAGCACCACCAAATACTTCCAAAAACTTCTTTAGATCGGATTGAAAATCTTCTGTCAAAAGCTTCTGTTTGGATGGTAAATGAAGATGGAACAGAGCAAATTAGGGGGGTTTTTTGTTTGGTTTTGGTTTTTTTTGTTTTTTTTTTTTTTTAAATGTTAGACTTTTAAATAAATAGCACTAGTATAAAAAGCAAGGCTACACCCACAAAAAAGACAGGAGGAGGGCCTGTTTTTCTTTATGCTAATTTTGTAAACATTGATCATTTTGCAAATAGTTGTCACGTCATGTCCCAAAGCGTTAGGCTGCTGTCTTAGTACCAGAAATCTCAGACAGCAAAGGTAAAACATCATATTTCTTCACTGTCTAGCACTTGACTAAATTTGCTTGTCCCACTAGGTTGCTTTAAATTAAAGTCTAATGCATTACTTTATAGTAAAACCAGTGACTGAAGAGTTTCAGCTGGTATTACCACATGATAACTTAGATTAAAAAGGGGATGGTAGTTAAAATTTTCAGCAGCAAATTAGATAGACATGCTCAAACTGCAGATTTAAGTTCCTGTTAAGGGGACAGGAGTGAATTTAAAAAAAAATCAATGTCCCTAATTTCTTTATGGAAAAACAAAATTAACTAATCAAATGTTGTCAGTGAATAAAGGGGATATTTCCAAGAGTGAAGACAACTAGTAAATTAGGAAATAGTTGAAAAATCAGTTTCAAAAAATGTAGAAATGTCTAAAATGTCTTTTTTTTTTACTAAACTCTAGCATAAGAAGAAAAACAAGGAAAAACCACACATCTTCCATAAAACTAATGGAATATTCTACAAGACAAAAAAAGGAGATAATATCCCTCTCCTCAACTATTCCTCTCCCACAGTTCATCCCTGCTTTCCTCACCATGGAGTGATGACTATACCAACTCCCTTATAATTCTCAAATTTGACATAAAATTACTCTTGCTGTGCTAGACTGCCCATGGTCTGAGAGGACCAACACCCAGAGTGTAAGGGTGATGAAGAACTCTTCCATTTCACAAAGACTTCCTAAACTGACAAGACATTACAAAACATTTCATCAATATTCCCTACACTTCCAGCCAAATGACATATTTTTTCCTCTGAATCTGAAAGCGCTGCAGCAAAAATCATTCAGTGCTTTCATCACTTGAAAATTTTTGCATGGTGATGCAATGGATGTTGAAAACAATAATGGTCACTTTCTTTGAAGCACCTCATCAGAGAAGAGGCAACAGTTCCAGGTGACACATTGTTATTTATTAGATGCATCAACTCTGTTTCCACAGGAAAATCTGACACTCAGCTATTTAGAGTGACAGCTTTCAGGTAGGAACAGCACAGCTTGAGGCTGGAATGACTGAATACCTTGAGGGCTTGATTCAAAACACAAGCAATGGCATTTATTTAGCTAGGTAGTGATAAAATCCTCTGCAAATGGCACAGATGTACATCAACTTGTCTCTGTTTCACACAATGTGACCCTCATGTTAATTGTTTTAAACACTGGACTCAGAGTCAGGAAAGAAAAAGACATCCCACTGAGCTGGCCACTCTGGGAGTTTCATGGTCTTTGTGGAGTTATCAAGACACCTTTCAATTTTTCTTCACGTATAAATGAATAAAAGGGAGTTGTCCGATACCTAAAAATGCTTAATTGCTTTAATTACCTTGGGATTGTTTCTCACAGCCTGCACATAGATCTCACTTGTTCCTCCCTAACTTAAAACTTGAAGAACAAGATACAGTGTGGATTTTTCCTCTGGCTATCACCAAGCCTTGATACCAGTCATTTATCCCACATCCCAGTAAAACATGGATTTAAAAAAAGAAAGTTAAATTTCATGCAAAATCCATCCTAAATAAACCAAACACCAACTGAAGTTTGATGAAACTGGCTGTAAAAAGTCTTGATAACAGTATAAATGCAAGCAGTTCTTTTACTGTATTTCAGCCTTGTTGTATCAGTCTATTTAGGAAAACTAGAAGGAAACAAGAAAATTAAACAAGAACCATCTAAAGATCAGACAACAGTTTCAGGAGTTTGGAAAAATGCTGTCAATGCCTTTCTGCACTTATACAGATTCCTGGCTTTCACTATCTTCTCTCTCTCAGGTGTCTATACAACATGTACCCTGATGCTGTCTAATTCACAAACAAGTAAGGCCTTGGGTTCTTCTCTCCAGTCTGACTGGGCTCCAAAACCCAGTGGGAAAGCCTGCCCATAAGATTTTCATGCTTATGCTGTGGGCACTAGAAATTCAAAGAGTTGGGAAAAGCCCTAGATATTAAATGACTAAATTTTTTTGAGGTCCATCTCTCTGCAAAAAAGAGATCAAACCCAACATGCAGCTGTGTCATTAAGCTTAAGAGCCCATTCTTCCAAGCCTTGCCTCGAATTCAGTACGTGTGGTAACTCATGAGTCATTAAAATGCAAAGGCTCCTTTTGGCTTTAAGGGCAACTGGATCTGATTACACATGCTGCTCTACCTCGGCACAATGGGATGAGGGAAATACACACTGTCAGCCCCAGCTCTGAATTGGCTTTCTCATAGCACAAGCCTTACCTGAAACACAGTACTTTATAACATATTTGTTACAGCTATCCTATGCAGTGCTTAATTAAAGTGATATTTTGTTACAGCTGAATGATCTCTGGCTGTTTTATTGTCATTTGACATTAAATTGCAATTTGCCATGCCACATATATTTCTGCACACGTTGTCAATATGATTATAAAGGCAATGTTATTGACCAAGAACATGACACTTACTGAATGTCTTGAGAAAATACTCAGATTTTTAAAGTTCTACACATTCTCTCTTCTTTTCTTTTTTTTTTGGTTGTTAAACCTGAATTACTTTGGTTTCTTTAAAGCTCTTTGCTGCTGAATAACTTCAAGTACTAACAGCATTTAATATTCAGTTGTCATGCATGTCTCAGCTCTCACCACAGTGCACTGTGCTCAAAGGTCAGCTTTTCCCATGCATTTAGAGGGGTGTGTGTGTGTATACCTATTTTTTATATACTTTATATATTTTTTTTAAAAGGGAAATATGTATATTATATATCTGTGTCACGGCTCAGTTCATCACATGCACCCAGGACACCAGATGTGACGCTACCCTCTCCACACCCTCTCTGTGCCTTCCACAAGAGCCAGCAAGGGGAGAGCCTGGGATGGGGGCACCTAGCAGCCTCAGCCCCCACTCTCCTCTCAGGTCTCACTGAATTTGGGTTCCCTCCTCCAGGCTATATGAATCACTTCTGCCATGAACTTGTGACCCAGGCTCTGTAACAGTGCTCTGCTCTACCAGGACCATACGGCAGATAATGCACAGCTACTTTGGTCTGTACGAGACCTGACGTTTGCAAAGCTGCACTGAATTAAGGCAAGGCAGTACAAACTGCAACAGAGTTCAACGTGAGCTGGGAATAAAATGCTTGGGTACTATTTCCTAAATTTGGAGGGGAAAAAGCTAAATCCATGACCTCTCCTATTTCACTCTGATTGAAGAGGAAAATAAAATAAAATAGGCTTACATTAAAATGTTGTCTGTTTTACTGCCATGTTATTTCTGCTATACCAGCAGGCTGAAAAAAGACTTGTTGTACATATTTTTTCTATTTTTTTTTCTATTTCCTGCCTTGGTTTCGGATAACTGGAAATGAGTTAGTGTGTTCTCTTCAACAAGAGTTTCAACATACTACGTTCCATTTAGGTTAAGTTCAATTTCAGTTCTATATTCCAAGTTTACCAATCTTAAATACAGTACGGCATAAGAAGTATTCCTGTAACAGCCTGAAAAATTAACCAGCCAAAAATTACTAAGTTGGATATAGCAGGTTACTATTTTCCAATTGCAAATCCAACCGTGATGGCAAATAAGAACATCCCAATGATGTACAGGAAAACATAAGCGTGGTCTGGTTCATCAGTTACAGTAAGGTCATCATTAGTTACTCTTTTAATGGCTCATTTAATTAAATACAGAGCTATTGTCTTGCAATTATGTATATCAAGTGGAATAAGTACTCAAGTTCAATTAAGGATGTATTTTTTACTGGAATGGGTTTAATAAAGTTGCTGTGTTGCCACAAATGACTAATAATGAATATACTTTTCTGACAAAGACAAAATAAGTATTCTCACAGAAGTGCCTGGTATGTGTAATTCGATGAGTTCACTGGAATAGTTCGACTCCGGATCAAAAAAGCAAATTATACTCACTTGAATAGTTCGACTGCGGATCAAAAAAGTAAATTACATAAGTGGATACTGCAAGGCAGAAACATGTGGACACAGCTGTAGTGTCATGTGTCACAGCTTCGCTCTGTGCCAGCTGGCATCGGCACAAAGGCAGGCCAAGCCAAACAATTCCTGTTATTCATAACAGCAAATGTGCATTCAAAACACACAGCGAAGGCCTTATAAAATAACTTGGTATTCAAATGGATCCACACTGTGGAACTGTTTTTTAATCACGCATTGCTCTGCACCAGGCCAATATGCCAAATTTTCGTAGTAGTCCAGAAGTTCTTGTCTTTACTCAAAACAGTGCAAATGCAGGTCTTGGCCCGCATATCTATGGGATATTTGTGCTTGGGGTTTGTAGCCTTCCTTGTGCGCTCAGTAAATAGATGTGCACCCTCAGCACATTAAATATTCAGGCTTTCAATTAACAAGGGTGCACAACATGCACATTTATGCCTACATTATAATCAGAACTTCCCTAGCATAGAAAATCACACCATTAAGAAGTCTAGCTAGTGAGAAGGCAAGCAGTTAGGATAGTTTCACAAACAAAGTCCTTCTAGACTGCATTTATATTTAGAACTTAAATATGAAATGCAAGAGGTATTCACTGTACTCCTCTAAATGGAGACCTCTTCCAAGTATGCAAATCGGCTCAGCATATCTAACCTCAATGGGGACTTCATGAAATATGCCCCAATGATGAAAAAAAAAAAAAAAAAAAAAGGAAGGGGGAGGTCAATTCTTTTCATTGCTATTGAGATAACTCTTACTTGAGAAAACGTCTTCCCCAGTCATCAGCCTCTTTCTCCTTCCCAGTGATCCAAACATATTTTATTATTATGGGATCCAGCCTTATTTTAGCATATCTGAAGTTTCATCATACCAAGAAAATGAATTCTGATCATGGAATGTTATGCCTGAAGTCATGCAAAAATGGGAATTTTCAATAAAATTAGGTTTAATTTCTCAGAAGGTGTGCGCCAGCATCGCCACACTGAAGCCCATATCAACCTGCTAACATACACCAGGTAACAATCTGTGAAGAAGCTGAGAGTTTTAATATGGCCAAACTGGAAATAATACTCTGTCTCTTCCAGATTCCCCCTCTTTAAGAAAAATAATAGAGCTCAGCCCTTCAGGGCAGGCCCCTTGGTTTCTTCTACAACACCCACTGAGTGCTTTATCTTAGCAGTGCCAGAAGAGAGAGGAGGGGGCGGGAGGCTGATATTGGAGGAAACTAGGGAAGCTGCATTCCAAGGAAAGGGAATATTTGGATCTCTGACCACAACGCTACACAGCCTTCCACTGATTACAGCTTGCTGCTGGCTGCAGGAGCTTTGTGTGTGCTCATGGCCATCTCCCCAAGTCAGATTAGTTTAGCTAGAAAAGGAATAACAAACTTTCCACATAAACAAACCAATAGAAAAGGCTCAGCAGTAAGGCCCCTTTTTTCACCTTCCCCACCTGCTGGCTCCATGTTGTAGAGAACTGGGGGTAACTTCTGCTGAGATGGGTTGAACTTGCTTCAGGGAGGTCTCCAGAACTATTCCACTCTCCACCTTCCTGGGAATCTGGCCCTTTGTTTTTCCAAAACCAGGCCTTTCTTCACTCCAAGAAGAAGAGACATCTTTTTCCAGGAAACATAAATAAAGGGCTGCACATTGAGGTGATGGGGAACGGTTGACATGGCTTCTATCACAGTAGCCATGTTTACAGTAGCCACTCTTTAACATCCAGGGCCTAAGATTTGCCAAGCACATTCCATTTTTCCCCCTTTGGAAACAGAAGTGAAGAAAATTACACCAACACATTCATTTCTGTGCATCTTTTACAGTCTGTGTTCTTAAAAAGTGTAATTGGTATTTGGGTTAATAGACACCAGACATCTCCTATCAGGCAACATGGTTTAAATAGGCACATCATTAACATGGATTACTTAGGCCATGTCTCCTATTGAATTAGTGGTCTGCAGGCCAGCTCCAGGGAAGGGGTTGGGGGCCTATATACTGGGTACTGAAACATCTAAACTTTGGCCCCAACCTCAAAAGAAAGTGTGAAACGCCTTGGAAAAAAATCCCAGCTCTTAGGCTATAACTGACATTAAAAGCAAAGCTCCTGCAGACATCCAGAGGACTATTCCACCCCAAACTACAACAGCAGCACGGCAAAATCAAGCAGGAGGTTTTAAAAGGACTTTGGGACTCCAGTTTAACCCTTTTCCAGCTAATACTGCTGTCAGCAGGAGGCAAGAGAGGTAGGCATCTGTCCCTTTGGAAGTTCCACTCCCCTTTTAATTATGCAAATCTTTTACAGGGTGCTTTCAAAAAGTGGATCTGAAATGTCTGGTGAGAGATTAAACCAGATAGACAGACTGGGTACATCTACCAGATGTCTGCAGATGTTCCCAAAGCCTTTTGTGGTGAGTGGCACTACCTCATGTGGCTGAGCAGGATAGGCTGGATGACTGATTCTTTTCCTTTTTGCAGGAGGAGGGAAATGACATGCTATCAGCAAGGAGAGGTGGTCAGCATGAAAACAAAATAATCCTTCCTTTATCAGTGTTAAAAACTCCAGATATTAATAAAACAAGGAAGGGTATTAATTTGGTTTTTTCTTTAAATATAGGAATTTTTGCATAATATTAGTCAGATTTACATTACACTCAGTAATAAAGTTAACTGAGTTCCATGTAAAGCACCAGTGTTTGGGGTGTTTTTCAGTCCACATATGATTGCTCACAGATGTTACCTGCCCTATCCCAGTGATGCTGTTGAACCTTCTGGTTTGTGTTTAATGTTAGTGATGAGCAAGTTAAAAAGCAGAATATAAAGCAGGGAATATGTAGTTGTATACCAGCTGATCTGTCAGATCCACAAAAACTGGGACTGATGTCCCATGCAAGGAAACCAGAAGTTGACATTTCAAGCCTATTACTGGACGTCAAGCCCTGGCTGAAATTCCTGCTGAGACTGTTTATGACAGCATAATCCTATCCAAAAAGTGCTAATATAAAATCCCACTTTTTTTATTTGGCCGTGATGTGGATAGCAATACCAACTTAATTGGGGGGGGGGACACACACATAAAAAAGGCAACACAATCTTGAAAAAGCCCTGTGCTTCCTTTTTCCTCCATATTCTAT
Source organism: Motacilla alba alba (assembly GCF_015832195.1). Classification (NCBI taxonomy): domain Eukaryota; kingdom Metazoa; phylum Chordata; class Aves; order Passeriformes; family Motacillidae; genus Motacilla; species Motacilla alba. Next base: position 98,004,444 of record NC_052018.1, read on the forward strand.
GTAATAACTTTACTGATCTGTGAGGAAAAAATGTCTCCAGAATAAAGACATACTGTTACAGCCTCTGAACTGGCAAACAAATGCTTGTACAATGTACTTAATGGGATGCAAAGTGTTTGCAGGGAGAGAGCCACAATCCTGAGATGGATCCATGCTGCTTACAAGACTTGCTTAGCATCACAGCTTGTGGATCAGGTTGTACCAAGCTCAAGTCTACTGCCCTGCCATGGCCGCCAAAACCGTCTTTGGATCTCACTCATTTTATGGGCTGTGCAACACTGAGAATGGAGAGAAAAGAATGGCAGAAATGCTGCTTCCTTCCCTCCATTGTTAAAGAGGAAAAGTGCACAGAAGAAAGGGGACTTTTCTCCCCCTCTTTACCTAAATGAACAAGATGACAACTTGAGTGGAGGTTACTTGTCTCTGTTGGGAAAGTAGAGATATGAACTCAGATCAGCACCAGTCATGACATAAGCTTTGGACCTCCTTTATGAAGAGAGGATTTATTTGATTAAAAAAAATAGAAAACCAACCAACCAACCAACAAACAAGCCAATCTTGGTTTGTTCCAAACCATGGAATTTTTGGGACCATTTCCTGGTGCTTATTTTCTAAGTAGAGTCTATTCTTATAATATCTTATTATTAAGATATATAATATAATATATTAATATCTTATAATATCTTATTTATTAATTATAAATACTTGCTAAAACAGGCTCATCTCCAAAGGTCTGAGTTACACAGTCAAGATGGAGCAAGAACCTCAAGCGGCTGCAGAGGTATGAAGTAGTTGAATTTGACTGGCCTCATGTCCCAAAAGATGCTGTATGCAGTTCAGATTTAGACCCTGTAGCCTTACATATTTAAGGCGCTAAGATAGGAAAGGCCTTCAGGAAGATAATTGCTTTTAATTGGGTGATGTTCTTGAGGCTTTTGAAGTGTCTTGGTTCTTTTGGACAGGTTTCAGTGGAAGGTTGTGCAGCCAGCACAGAGCATTTCTGAGGGCCACAGAAGATGGATATAGCTGTGATGACCACAAAAAAAGGCAAAGCAACAAAAGTACCAATTATTGATAATTTCTTTCCTTTAGCTTTGAGATATTTGTCCTTCAGATTACTTGCCTGGCTTTGAACAAGCCATCAAGAATAGCTGCAGAAGTGATAGAGCAGGACAGGAACTTCAGCAGTCCCCTGCCCGTAGGTGCTGCCCTACCAAGCATCCTGATAGCTCCAACTAGTACCTTACCTTACTAACTCCAATCCCCTATCCCTTTTTGCATCATCATCTTTCTCCCTGTCTAGTTCCCATAATTCCAGGAAACAGTCATAAGAATACGACCAAAACATGATAAAATCCTCAATTAGTAAATTAACTTCATGCTTGTAGCCATAGTCTTGATAAATGACACCATTTCTTCCATTAGTATTGCCAGTTTTGATTGAAAACCAGAGGCCATCTACAAGTCTGTATTTGTATACAGGCACACAAATTTGTCTATAGCTGTTTGCTAAGAACTAACACAAGATAAATCTGGACTATATTCCAATAAAGCGTTATCTTTTTGTAGTTGCAAAATTTTCTCTCCCGTTGTCAAAAGTCTTGTAGGAGGAGGTTGAGTTTTTCTTATGACTCAAAAATGTGTTTTAAAATGACTAAAAAGAAAGAGTTGACCAGAAATTTCTGCAGCAGCTAATATTTAGGGTGTCCAAGTCTACATATGTGTTGATTTTAAAGAGGACAGATGCCCTGGCATTTTAGCAAAGATTTTGCCTGAAGCTGAGTTCCTAAAATTGTTAGTCAACATCCAGCAGTAAGAACAGGATTTTGCTTTGTAAAGATGGTCTCATAAAAGCACCTAATCAAGTTGAGCTTGAGGTGGCCAAGACATCAGTGAGAACCTCTGAGTGGGTAACAAAAGATTTCTGCACATTTAATTTGCAGGCAGGATAAAAAAAGCCCTCAAAGTCTCTTGCTGCCAGGTCTGCTGCAAAGCCAACCCACCAGCTCCTACGTGTACAGCCACTATGGAGTCCCCCCACATTATCTGGGTTTGCTCACTCCCCATCAGCATGTGAAGTGAGGGAATCCCATCCTGCAGGCTCCTTTCCTGGGAGTAATTGAGGTCCAACAGCCAGTGAGGTCACCCCCAGTCTCGCCAAAGCCTGTACGCCATTACAATGAAGTAATAATGTATTTATAACACACCTAACCACTGATGGCTTCTATTCCTGTTGAGGCTCTTTTTATTTTTTTTTTCTTCCCCTGCATTTGCACAGATGTTTTTTGAGAACTGGTCTCCAGAAAGAGCCTTGCAGAAAACAAGCTATGTCTGTTGATTCTGGCTGGCTTTTATAACGATAGTTGTTAGCACGCAGGATTTATGTTTCAAATATCATTTTAATTTCTTGGGCTGCATTTTTAACCACAAAATGTTAATTCAATGGTGCACTATAAATGCTGCAGCTCCTTTATAAAAATGTAGGACAAGCTGTTTCTAAGGAAGAATTCTGAGAGTCTGATTCATAGAAATATGACTCACATACATTTTCCATGGAATTTGCTCTGAAATATGTGTGGAATACATTCTACAATAAATTATGTACTTTTGTGATTCATTAAATCCTCTCCCTGCTCACAAGTAGTAAGCTCTTCATTAAACACAGAAAAAGTGCAATCAGCCCAAACCAGTAACATTCTTAGCATATTTGGTGGATGCTTTGTTTTTTATCTTAAAAAAAAATCTGTAAAGGCATTTAGAGAAAGCATATAAATTAAGCTGGCATCCAGCTTTAATTTACACTAAAGCAAATTAAGGATATTTACACCCATAATTATTTCCATGTTCAATGGAAGGAGTTAGGGCTCAGAATGACTCTCTCAAAAATCACAGGGATTATTAAGAAGGGGTGACTACTGAAAAAGACATTTCTAGGAATAATTCCTCTCACATTATTTTTCTTTTTATCACTTTGTCCTGGCAATGGTAACACTCCTTTTGTGCTTCCTGCCAGCGTACAGGTACCTGTGATGTGGTTTCACTGGCATGTACCTTCTTGAACAGAGAGATTGGAGGTGTCACCTGTGACATTATTCATGTGCCATTTCAGCTCACACAGTGCATACCAAAAGCACTTACTGGACAGTCAAATAGGGGGCAGGGAAAAAAAAATGTGCAGCTTCTGTGGCTGATGACATTTAAACAATTTCAGCCAACTAGCTTGGCTAGCAAAAACCCAGATATCAACCTGCTCACAATCCCTTCCATGGGATAAATTACCTACTTTGCCCTTCTTAGCATTCCAGATATGTTGAAAGTAGATATTTCTGCCCTCAGACTTCAGCTTTCCCTTATTCTTCCCCACTTTGCCAATAAAACCATTTTTCTTGAATGCCAATATCACTAAAGTGTAGTTAAACCATCTTATCTCTTACTGGGAGTTACATCTTTGAAATACTCTTTTTCTGCCTTTCCACACTCTGCTGCCATTTGTCTCCAAGAATGTCATAGGGAAGCAGCCCTACAGTGGAGGCCCCTAGTAGTGCTGCCCATGGGCACTGTCTAGGGGAAATTCAGGATCCGGACCTGGGACTTCATCATGTGCTTTGGGTACTGTCTGCAGCAGTAAGACACAAGGGAAGGAGGGAGTAATGCACAGTGTGGCTTCTATTTTGAAGGCAGGAACCAGACTGGAAGTACCCCACAATCACACACTGTACAGAAAGCCAAGATGCATTCTCTCTGCACAAAGGAAAATAACAAATATAATTTCCCCATTATTTTTAAATGTCATGTCCCGGCATATCAAGCTCATTTCATCTTCAGATCATCCCAACATGCTCCGTTAGCTACCAGAAGATGCGAGCCAGTGTTACCACCACAACAAACTCCCAGTACAACCATATAATTTCAATTCTTCACACATTTTCTTCCCGTGCACACAATGCCTTTGTTAACTCAGTAAAAGTCTTGTCTCTCCAGTCCACTGCCACAGGCTACCAGGCTGAAACAAAGCTCAGTTTCAAAGCTGAAGCATAATGCCCAAGCAGGAGGGAAAGAATAAAAGAAATAATCCGCAATAGCTGTGCCTGTGTCTCCAGAGGTTCTCCTGGCTGAGGACTCGACCCAGGGTGGGCCATCAGCTCTGCTGCCCGCCTTCTCTATCCTTCTTGGATGTGTGGTATTGAAATGCCACCTCTTGAAGAGCCGCATGGTGAAGCGAGGCAGGCTGCCAACCCTAAAAACATCAACATGTGAAAACCTCAAGGCCCCTGCAGCGAAGTTTTCTATTGTCCCATTTTTCCTCTGCTGATACAGGTTGGGAAACAGACAGGCAGAATGAAAGATACTCAGGGCAGGAATCATCTTTTGTTGTTGTTCCAGGCTGTACCCAGTGTATTGGGGTCACAATGCCCATGATACAAATGTTTGCGGCAAAATAAGCAGGAGTCATAAAAATAGCAAACAGCACCAGATATGAGATCTGACAGGGCAAGGAGGGTTAGCAGTATCCTTGACAAATAATCTCTGCCAGGCAAAGAAGAAGGAGGCCCTGCATGGCATGGAGAAATAATGTCTAGATGAAGGGGTTCAGTAGTCAGACTGTAAAAGTACTTATAAATAGTGTGCTTTAACAGAATGAAAAGTGCACAAGGAGAAACAGGGTAGCAAGAGGAAGAGAGAAGGAACATTTTTCCTCCTCTTATTTTTCCCTTTGGAGTGAATTTCAATCCAAGAAATCTTTCAGCCAGTTCCCCTTTCCCTTGTGAGTCTGGGCCTGACTTTTCACTCTCCACACCTTGCCTAGTCATTTGCAATCATATGAAGCCAAGCCAGAGATAAATAAAAATGCTCTCAAATTTGGCAGCATTTTACGCCTCTGTGGCTAATGCAAAACAGAGCTGCAAAGTTGGCCTTTTTTTCTTCTTGTGAGAAAAACACACATATCTCACTAGTGTAACCATCTGTTGTGTATCTCACTTGGAAAAAAAAAAATATGGCTAATAAGGAATGCCACTACTCTGAAAGGAAGAAAAATGGCCTCAAAGAACATCAGGTTGAAGACAAGAGTCTCCAGCCAGTGTGGCAGAGGTGTCTGTAGGATTTCTTCTCTTCTCCCACTCTCCTGTCTCAGGACACAACCATGGGAGGTCAGATCTCAGAGACCATCACCAGCAGCCAGCCATAAGGACTATTAATCCTCTAGACATGGTTTCAAGGTTTCTAGGTTTCAAGACATGAAGGCATTAGTGTGGGGCTGGGGGCTTGTTATCCCTGCCCTCCCCCTTCTCACTGGTTAGGCAGGTACTGATAGTGGTTTTTGGCTTTGTGTTACCCTGTTTGGACGCACTCCAAAGAGCTGCAATGCTCTTAGAGCAATGCTGATCAGTAGCTCTGGGCAGTCATAGCAACAGGGCAGTGACAGTGTGGGCTTCCCAAAGGAGCTGTTTTCACTGTCTTAAAACAATACTTAAATTCAGGTTGACCCAACTTAGGAAAAAACAGGGTTTTGTCATTTGTGTAGTGCCTACTGACACCATGTAGGGGCTGTATGAGAAGACATAGCCTCCAACTCCACCATATAAATAGAGCTAGTGTCTTAAAAATTAAAAGACTAGGGAAAAAAAAAGAGCCCTTTATAAAAGCACCTGAAAATATTATGGGCCATGAACCTTCATTTCTGATTTCATCTTGGAGCAGTGGGTCCAAACAAGGCCACTCTTCCTCTCTTTTTACTGTCTCCTTTACCCATCCATCATTTCACCCCTCTCAGAATTCTGCACAATAAAATGAATTATAAAAATTAAATGTAACAAAGCTAAAACTTTTTTTACAACACTAAATTGAAAAGACTGGTTTGACTTTCCACATTTCCTGAGTACTTACAGGCACCTGCAGAAGAGCATAAGGACTGGCAGAACATGGAACACACTATCCTGAAGTAAGTGCATCACAATAAAACATACTTTGATATTGCAGCTCTCACAAGTAATTATCACAAAGTGCTTTACAAGGATAAGTAAGTAGAATTTTGAGGGCAAAGTTTTAAGAGAATGAGAGACTCATCAGTATACTCCTGAAAAATGAAAATTTGGAGAAGAAAAGAAAGGAAAAATTCGCTATCAACCTGACCTACATTTAAGTGATTGTTTCTTGCAAAACCAAATACACATAAATTTATTTAGCTTGAAAATGCCATTAGACCTGATAAAAACCACTTTGCTGCAAACACTTATAAGAAGAATCAAACAACCTAGAGGGCTGGATTTTTCACACCACTGCTGCTGGTTTATTCCATAGTTCAATGAGTAGATTGATGCTGCTTAACCTTTCTATAATACAAGGTCCAAGTAACATTTCACATGAAACCAAGTAAAGACAGATTTTCTCCCCATTATTTTTTAAATTTTATTTGCTACTTCTTTGCAGATTTGCACAAATGGATTTAAAAGGGCAATTACAACTGTTTCATGGAGCATAGCATGTTCCTTAAAGTCTCCAACCCCCAAATGGGACATCTCCACAGAAGGGATCAATGTTGGCTTCTTTCTAGTCTAAATGAAATAGCCTGGGGATTTCAGCTGTTCACCCAGGACCAAACCACACATTCAAACCCTGCCATTCCTCTGCTAGAACAGAGTTTTGATCCCAATGTCTCCCATATTCCTGCAAAAATATCTCAACCCATCAAACTTTAGGCAGGCTTGCCATAAATTTCTGTTGCTTGGGTAGTCCCATTTTCACCCATAATTAAACATTCATGGAGTAAGGAAGAGATGTGTTTATGGAGGAGGTCATTCATGTGTATTCAGTTCCCTTCAACAAGTCTGAGACAAGTGCTGTAAGCTGCAGTCAGACTTTCATTTTCCCTTTTTATTAAAATATTTAGTTTAAATTTCATTTCATTTCTGGCAAGTTTGGAATGAAATTTTTAAGTCTTTTCAGGGAAACAGAAATGTAACTAATTAGCCCTCAATGTTTGAAAGCAGTTCAGTTAAGTCTGTTTGGTAATACAGAAAAACAATTGAACCCACTCAAGATATTCTTACTGGCCCAGGCCAAACCGAAGGAGTGCTAAGAAAAAAAATGTGGAAAGGTAAATTTTGGGTGAATACAAGATAGAGATGCAGGAAGAAGTGGGGAGCTCTGCAATAAGACAGATTGAATTGGATGGAGAAACCAGGGACAGCAGGGAACTCCCAGCAAAACCACTCAGAGAGAAACTGATGAACCAGTCAACATTTCCAAAGGGATACCAAAGTTTTCTTTGGTTTAATGCAGAAAGTCAGGAGTAAAACTGAGATTTTTCTCCTATTCTGTACCTTGCCCCATGAAGCAGAAAAGGCTCCCAAAGGTTTATGAGAAGGGGACTTTCCCAAGATGTGGGTTGGGAAATGTGACAGGGTCCAGGTGTGGGAGCAACTTGCCATCTCTGAAGATGCCGCATTTAACAAGCCCCCTTTGTGAGTCACAGGGAAATCCTTGAGCTCTTCCCCAGCAATGCATCTTCATGTCACCCTCTGGCTGCCAGCCATCGTGGAGGTTTCTGTAGTGACAGGAGAAGCCAGGGTTCCATAGTGCTTGAAGGAATGGGGCCATGGCCCCATCAGCTCAGCCATTAATCCACCCCTGGGCAGAAGTGACAAGGGATGAATCTGACATAAAAATTCCATTTGCTGGATGAACCAGTAAATGTACTTCATCGTGTCCATGGGACACTTCAGGAGAGCTGCTTTTCCCTCTCCTAGGTTCTGCCTAAAGTCTGGAAATTCCCTTAAATACACACAAACCAAATATCCATAGGGAAACTGTGATGGGTGGCAGATTAAATCTTAGGCTAGTAACACAGCAAGCACAGAGCAATACCACAGCTACCACAGCATAAAGGGCCAGAGATCTTTTCTAGGGACACAAACTTCATAAAATCCACCACACAACTAAAAAGGGTGGAAGTTTTGTTTAAAACAATCCAGATGTGGAAGTCATAGATTCTTCTATAGTATGAGAGCAAGTATGAGTCAGGAATGTTCAATGTATTGGGCAGTCAAATTATAGATTGCTATGGAATACCGAGCCTAAGCCTATTGCCAAACAAATTTAAAAAAAAAAAGGACAATAGAAGTGCATAAGGAGAAAAAGGAAGGAAGCAGCTATTCTACAAGATGTAATGAGAAATCATTTCAGTTTCACCAAGTGTTTTAATCTCCTGACACAAACAGGGAATTGAGTAGTTTTGTGCTGATCTTGTGGTTGTACAAAATGTCCAACATCCTTAAAGGAGAATTTTTTCATGTGATGCTGAGCTGGGCTTCAGTGAACATGAATTCAGTGGGAAAAGGATGTTGTACTGTCAAAGGATTTCACAGTCTAGACCTTACAGGGCAATTAATTGAGCAGCTCAGTTTCAAGTGCTTCCCAGTTCTGTAATTCTTTTCTCTACCTGATTTTTTCCTGAAGTACAGAAGACTCAAGAGCAACCAAATAAATGTAGATGAGTAAAGAAGTACTTCCCATGGAATTGTTATATCAGGATTGCATATCATCCCTTGTACTACCTAGAGGGGTAAAGACTGGTGCACTGTGCATAAAAAGTGAGTATCAGGTATCTTGTGCAACACAAAACACCTCACAGTATAAGACCAAAATGCAAACATGAGAGGACCCTCTATGTTATATGGCTCTACTGCTCCTTTTCTAGGTTTACAGTCTGCCATCACTCCAGAAAACCACCAGGCTTCACTTCAGAAAGTTCTTCAGCAAAAGCACAGATTGTACACCCTATGAATTGTACGGAATTAAATTTTAACTATTTGGCTTAATTAATTTATGCAGCTGCCCCTGATGCATATATGCGCAGAAGTGACTACAAGCAATTGAGACATACAATGAGCCCACCGGCGACACAAAATACCCTTATAACCAGGGCAGTAGGTTTTAATAAACACAAAATTTAAAAAATTTATGCTCTTACCAGAAAACAATTACCTCCTTTAAACAAAGTCATAAAAAGAAAAAAATCATAGCAATAACTAATCTAGAGTGAGTATCTTTTCAAAGTCGTTTCCACAGAACAAATCCCATTTAGGCCAAGAGGACATAGTCCTCGGCTGCGCCAGGAGAAATTTAGGTTCTATATTGTGAGGAACTTCTCCACAGAAAAGATGGTTTGACATTGAAATGGGCTTCCCAGAGAGGTGGTGGGGTCTCCATCCCTGGGGTTATTTAAGGGAAGACTAGGCGTGGCACTCTGTGCTGACTGACACCATTTTCAGTCATAGATTGGACTCGATGACCTCAGAAGTCTTTCCCAACTTGATTGGTTCTGTGATTCTGTGATTATTATTATTGGTTTCCAGATATCTTTGCCTGCTGCTTTGCCAATAATTGCAAAAAAAATGCAGGAGAACTGCAAAATTCACAAAAAAAAGGTCCATCAAACTTGTCTTTATTCTTTTCTGTTGGTTTGCTTTGGGATTTTTGAGGGGGGTTGTAACTAAGCATAGAAGATGGTTACTCCTGGGGTATTTCTTTGTCGTAGAATCATAAATTTAAAAATGTCACCAAAGACACACTGCTGTTGGTTTTATTTTGTTTTCAAACAATCCAACATTGTTTTCAGGTGTGGAAATACATCCTCTGTACAACCTCAGTCTGGGGGAAAGCTCCTAAAGCAAATAGCCTGGTATTTCTGCAGTCTGAATAACTAAGCATTGTGGGTCCAGGAGCTTCCACACTGCACAAGAGCAGAGTTGGGTGATAGTAGCTACAACAGGGACTGAGAGATGTTGTACTTTGACTACTTGGGATTAATCCAAAGCCCACTGACAAACCACAGACATTAGTTATTTTGTGGGGGAAATCAGTTAAAGCTATACTTGTATCTCTGCCTCACTTCATGCTTCTCATTGAGAGCATGGTCTGAATCCCACAGAGATTCCTCACTAATGGCTGATCAGCAAGATCTGAGAGTCCAATTTATTGCAGATTCCAATTCCATCTTGAACCATAGCAGGTGCCTAGACATGGCTTCTTTCCCACTGGATATGGGAAATCATCATTATGCTACTTCTAACAGACATCCAGAGAAAGCACAATGTACCCAAGCTAGGGAACGGTGGAGCCTGCTTGCAGATATTACTAAGATTCCTTAACTCTCTCAGGATATGTTTTCATGACGACATACAATTAGTGAGTCGATTTAGATATAATTCTTACCACATTAGTAATCACATCAGCAGTACCCTATAAAAGGAAACTGAGGCACAAGATTGCAGAGGACTGGCTACAATAGTAAATATTTAAAGTGTTGATTCTTCACCTGGAAGAAATCTACAGGGTTTCCTGAAAATGTACCAATTTCCTAGCATAGGATCAACCCCCTGGGTTTCAAAGCAAGATTTTTTGAAGACTGATATCAAGCTAGAAAAATGCTATCTGAAATAATTATAGCCTTTGTGTTAGCTTTTAGTGTTTAGCCTTATTACATAGAGCTCCCTAACACTATTTTGCAGCTTAAAGCAACTTAACAGTATTTAAACACTGACCTTATTTGGGGTGAAAGAGATAACAATCTGTAGTTCAACACTTGCTGAATGTATTTTCTGCATCTATAGGTTTTGCTTAATTACTATTACTTCTACTTCATGTAGTCATAAGTAACATTTATTAATTAATGGCATATTTGCTGAAGTTCGTTTCCTTTCTTCTTTCCTTTTACTGAAAAAAGGCACAGGGGGACAAGCAGAAAAGAGTGGAAGACATGCGTATTCCATTTGAAATCCGTGATTAAAAAGCTTAAAAATTCAAATCAACGTAAAAAACTGTTTTATTTTAATACTGTGGAAGGTTTCAGTGAACTCCATTATTTTCACTCACTATTTGCTTGAATAATTTAGGCAAGAAAGCTAAATTATACATAAAGTGTACAGTTAGAAGAAAAAGTTCATGCACAGCCTCGGGCTATAGCCATCCCCTAATGATGTCTGTAGTCAGTGGAAAAGAACTCGTTAGACTGAGAGTAATTTCTCAGGGTTTAAATTTTTTTCTTAAAGCAATAATATTCTTATAAAAATCTGAGAAACACACTCAACCAAAAACCACAAAAGAGAGCCCGTTCCTAAAGCCACAGCCTTATAACTTTTCATTTAATTTCATTGGAAATCTGGCTTTTCACATACTATTTATTCTTGTTGGCTGTCCTAAATGATCTGATTAAATAAGGGGAAAGCACGTCTTGATATCATCCAGCTCCTACTTTTTTTTAATCAGAGACCTAAAGTTTGCAGAGAGTTAAACTAAATGCTATACAGCTCTCTGAGCAAAACTGAAATCTGCTGTGAAAGAAGGTTGCTTTTACACTCAGTACACAGTCATTTTTGCTAGTAGTTGCAACTTGCCCCACTATTGTATTCAAGGACCAACTCATACAATTAAACATTTACAGCCCAATTCACTAAAGCTTTACATGCCCTTTAAACTTGACTGGGGAAGTGTGCATGCCCAAGTGGACAGGTTACCAATAAATTGCTTCACCTCTGATCTCACATCTCTTCTCTCCGCTCCTCAAGATCAGATGCTGCAGAGAGCAGAGCTCCTGAGAGCAGTGAGCTGGGTTTGAGCTAGGCATAAGCAGGAGTAAGAACAAGAAGTCATTGTGTGGAAATTAGCTGATAGTAAGTTTGTTGATCAGGCTTATCTTTTGATCAAAGTAGCTCAATTAGATCAGAGAAAGAGACATGGAATTTTATTCAAATTACTCCTTAGAATATTTTCTATAAAATGAATAATTTTCAATAATATTAATGGTTTTACATCACTTTATACTGGTATTATTCTGTCACATTAGTTTAACATTACTACCATGTACAGTGGTTTAGCATTAATGTGATCAGAGGACAAATTACACATGCACTTCCATATTGTTATATTGAAATCAAGGCCTTCTATGACACTAATAGGAAGCAAACTTCCATAAAATATAGACTGTCTAATATAGAGTCATTTTTATATCCTGATGGAGCAAGAACACTATTATTTCTTCTCAAAATCACTTGCAGCATGGCACCCAAGCAAGGTGAGAGGAGTAGTGCTGTATCAAGATAGAAATCAGTGGAGCTATCCCTCATCCAGGAAGGGATCCCACTCTATGGAGACCCACACTGTCTCCTGGGTTCTGTGGGTGACACATGCTCCCCAAAGCCCACAGTCAACAGCCCAGGATGGTGTAGCCAGTGCCCTTGAAGCAGATTAGAAACTGCTTCTCAAATTTCAGGGATAGTGCAGGCCACTGAATAGTGACGGAGTTTCCATTACTCTCCAGCAATCCTTTCCCAGGTGAGAGCAGGCCTGGACCAGACAGACTGGAAGGTTCTCCATGACCTGCCTCCCTCCTCTATGGCATATGGTGCAGCTCAGAATCAGCAAGCTTCAGAATAACCTGGAAAGGAAGGAATTTTGGTCCCTCTGGGGGACATCCTCTCCAGCAGGTTGAGGGCAGAACAGCCAGAGCACCCTGAATGCCAGAAGAACCAATGCAGTTGCCTCTCGCCCTACAGGAAGCATGGCTGAAGGACAAGGAGCCAAAGACAGCTTGGGCAAAGATCAGAGTACAGAGTATTTGGTTAAGAGGTGGGTGGAAAATAAGAACTAGTGCTTGCAGACACAGCTGGGACCAAGTTAGAAAGAACACAGGCTTTGTAGCCAGCTGTGAGATGACCCCAACCTCTGCTGCAAAAGAGATGGATGCAATGAAGAGCAGCACCCAGCAAATCCACATGGACATTAAGCTATGTATCTCATGTTACAAGTACAAAACTTCATTGCTCAAAGCAATTTTCTGGGCTTGTTGTACCTACCTTTTTGGAGTATGAGGATATTACATATAGAGCAGATGAAAAACAAAAAAAAACAAAACAAAAATAAAAACCCAACAAGTAAAGCAGTACTGATGAATTAAAAGTCCTAAATAGGTGACTTCCACCAAGCATAGAGGTATGTCCTGCTCCTGGACCATCCAATGGCAAAGAGTTCTTGCCAAACAAACCTTGACGAAGAATCATGTAAGTCCATGCTGGAAAAAGAGGAAATGCTCCAGAAGCAGCCAGCCAGAGCCTGCCCCTGACAAAGTGCCTCTGTGTAAGGACAGGCAGTGCTGAATCTCTGGACCCACCATCTGGCATACGAGCATCCTTCTCCCCACAGGAGCTGAATTAGATAAGTGTTGACTTCAGCTTCATCACATAGCTGAGAAAAACACCAGTCATCCCTCCTCCAACCTCAATCCCACAATGCCATCCTAACCCAAATTGCTCATTGCTATATTTTTTCCTCTTTGGGAAAATAGAAGAGAAAGCCTTATTATGTTTATTGCTCTATGCATTTCCTACACCTGCCATATTCCATCATATCTTAAAAACATGACCATGATCTTTTCACAGTTTCTCTGGCAGGAATTTTTACAAAACTAATAGCAGTGGAACTGAATCTCCAAGTCTTAAGTGAGAAAATAGTTTTAAACTGGGAAACCAGCAACTGAGAGGTAATGTCTCTACAGAAAGCTACAGGAAAACCTCACTTAAGAAAATCTTTTTTAAAAAATTGTTTCTTTTTAAATGATAGCAGCCCCCTCACCCCAAAATCCAGTTTATCCATGTCAAACTGGTTCACCATTGTTATTAAAAAGTCCCTCTTCTTGCTCTCCAAGGTGCACTCATCAGTTCTACAAGCTAAATTATTACCTACCTTTACATGGCATTCCCCCCACCAAGAGTTTTCTTCCTGGCTCTTTTCCACACCATCATCATCAGGAGATCCCAGAAGAGCATGCCTGCTCAGGAACACATATTTCAGTCACTGCAGCTTTTCAGACAATGGCAGGGTAGGGAAACATTTTTATTTTTAAGTATAAGGCCATGATTATAGTTGCTGGTTTGTTCATACAACCATTGACCATTCAAAATCCCACCTGCCACACCAGGGGAGCTCATAGCAAGACAAAAAGAGCTACAAGGGGCGATCCAACTTGAGATCCACCAAGGAATGCAGATAGAGACTGGTCAGGCTTGGGTCCCTAACCATACCATCATGACCATTTGCTGTTATCCAGGAAAGCTCCCCTTTACTTTCTTCCTAACTGTCTCTAGAATAAAACACTTCATCCAGAAACGCAAATACTTGCTTATCAAGCTGAATTTTTCACAGAATCATAGAAAGGCTTGAGTTGATAGTGACCTTAGAAATCATTTTGTTTCAACTCCCTGCCATGGGCAAGGACACCTTCCACTAGACCAGGTTGCTCAGAGCCTCATCCAGCCTAGCCTTGAACACTTCCAGGGATGAGGCATCCACTGCTTCTCTGGGAAATCTTTGCCAGGGCTTTATCACCCTCACAGGGAAGAATTTCTTCCTATTATTATCTCACCCACTAAGGAGGAAATGTGGTCGAGTAGGGCAGATTAAAATATTAACCTCCTGAAGTAGGAAAATGCTTCTGAGATACATGGAAGTATTTCTGCACCCACCAAAAAGCAGCACTTCTGCCTTCACATCCTTCACCCACATCCAGCATTGTCCAAAACAGGTTTTGCAAGTGTGGTATGCTCAACCCCTTCATCTGGGTGGGAGAATCGAGGGAAGGGGAGGAGGTTTTGATACTCTAGCTGTGAAGCAGCAGGGAACATGTGCCAGACTGAAACCTTGTGAACTACTATCTCCCTTTTCTCTGCTGAGACCGTAGAGGCACAATAAGCCCGGACTGACTGACCACGCTTGACAGGGCGAAATACAAAATTAGCCTCAAGATAGATGTTGGGTTTTTTCCTGCCAATAGTGTTTATTCCAAGAAGTACTTTAAGCCTAGGCACTGGAAAGGAATTCTATTCAAAATGAAATGTGATTTTATTATGTTTTTAAACCCCTAAGGTTCCATTTTGGTATGTAAAAATGTGACCAGATTTTCTGAGTTAAGGGGAACTCTTGCTCTTCAGGATGCTTTTGAAATTTGACTGCTGCCATTTTACAGAATTTTCTGAATTGGAAGAGACCCACAAGGATCATCAAGTCCACGTCTTAAGTGAGTGTTCTATATGGGGATCAAACCCACAGCCATGGTGTTACTAGTACAAGGCTCTAACCCTGAACGTATCTCAGTGTTAAGAGCCTTTACAATTTTCTCCCTAATTATGGCTGCTGAACAGTAGAAAAGAAAAAGTCTTCTGAAATTTGTAAAAACATGCTCCTAATTATATAAGTCATTAGATTGCTCTTCTATTATAAAATTAACAGCCATCTTGAAAAGAGAGGAAAAAAATGGTATTCATCTTTATTTAGACGCTGACGCAAATGAGAGGCAAACTGCTGAGCACGTTGAGGCTGGGGCTCAGTCAGTGAGCACCAGACCACAACGCCATCGATTATGCAGCCATCAGGGACAAACATGCTCAGCTGGCGCAGCCACAGTGCTTTAAGAGCTGATTCCTGGGAAAGATCTCTCTCAGAAAACCTGGCATCTTCTTTTGAACATTTTTCATGATGAACAACATGTTGCCTTTCCTTCCCAGCCCTTGGGAAGTTCATGATCTTCATCCTGCTACATTTTGAGGCTGAATGGGTCTAACTGAACCAAACATTGTTTAGGCACAAGGGGACAGAGTGGGGAAGAATGGAATGACAGGCTGGGAAGTCTCTTGGAGCCCCTTCTGAGGACTGCACTGGGATCTGGTAGATTTAACCAGGGCCTTGTGCATCCCCTGCATGTTGTCCTAGCAGGCGATTGCGTCTCCCATAATCCTCAAGCTAACAAGGCTGGGCTTTCCTATGCTTTTCAAAGTAAATCAGGTTTCCCAATCCTTTAGTCATTTTTGTGGGTTCCCTGATGTTCATTCCTCTGTCCTTGTGAAGCCCATACACCACAGCCGTTGAAACTCTGACAATTATTCATCCCCAACCAAGGATCTCTATCATTTATTTGCTTACTCAGACACCCTTTCCATCAGCCCTTATGACTTTGGGACCCTCACACACTAAGACCTCCTCACTTCACAAGTACATCCATTCAGCCACCGGCACAGGAAAGTTGCTGCAAGGCTGCTGTTGCAGGATGGATCCCACAAGCAGCGCTACCGGTCCTAGAACCTGCAGGCAACCACCTCAAATCTCAACTTCTCACTTAAAATCCATGTAACTTTCTATTTTTTAAAATTTTTTTTTAATTTCAATTATTCCTGCAGGAAGTTTGCTCCAGTCTCACACTTCAGACAGTTAGGCACTTTCTTCTCATCTCCAGCATAAAGGTATCCGTGGCCAACATACAGCCATTTGTTCTCTTTTATAGCCATTTGTCCCTGTTTTGATGAGATGTTGCAGCCCAGCATGTGCCTGCCACAAAGGACACAGAGGACACTGGGATTCTTACCACTGACTCTGGAATGGGTCACTGCAGCAGGAGTGGGGGAGGAAAGAAGAGATAATCTTCATACAGAATACAGAAGTATGGAAATAATCATATTCAAGAAGCTACTTTATTCTGATTTGTTTATACATTATCCAAGCATTTTATTTTATTATGCATTTTAATAATGCAAGGGTTTAAAAGCTGAAAATGAGCATATTCCATGAGCTCAATATATTTAAGTTTGTGCATCATCAATTGTTTTTCCTTGAGATTATGCAGTTTTACTTTATCATCCCTTTGATAACAATTTCTGCATAAAACCTGACTTTATATTTCATTTTTCCCGTCTGTTATCTTAGCAAAATACATCCAAAACACCCTTTGTATTGCTGTACTAATAAAACAGATCAGGAGAAGCTGTGGCATAAGAAATCAAAACCATAATAATGTCTTTTGGTTTTGCATTTTAAATACTGCATTCATTGTTGCACTGAGGTTTGAGATCCCTTTTCAGACATTACTGAGATTACCTTTGGTAATGCCTATTTCATTGTACTTTGATATAAAATAATGTATGTCATAAATCATCTAAGTGACTGTCATTAGAGTGAAAAGCACCTACTTATGATATGTAACAATTTGCTTTTCTAATTTGAAGAGGATTGAGGTATTTTAATTATATAAGGTCTAAAGCCCTTGTGAATGAAATTACAATTCATGTAAAATCACTTTCTGCACAGAGCTGTAAGTTAGGAAATGATAACAGCCATACTCATCAATTTGTACTTTTTGTCTGGACTAAATAGAGGAACAGATAGAAAAACTTTTAATGGGAAAAATGGGAAATACCATTTCAGTAACTAAAAACCTGAGAAAGCCCTTCATATTTTAAAATTTTTTTAAAAATGCCTTATTATAGTAGATTAAAATCATCTTTGCAGACTATAAGCAGACATTTTTTCAATATAAATAAAACACTGAAACTCTGAGTTGTAAGAATTTCATGGAAGCATGGGTAGGGTTGGGCAAAGAGGTTTATTGAAAAATTATTGGTATCCTTCACATTTTCAACATTGCTTCCATTTGGGAGTGAAATGGGGGTTCTGAGCCTTTTCTGTGCAGTACAATTTAAAGTTTTTGGAGGACTTCACTTTGAAGGTGATCAGAGCTCTGAACACGCACATTGCAGAGGGATTTAAAATTATGAGAGCTTTTCAAATTGTTTAAAACATTGATTTTTTTATAAAATTGATTTTTCAACATTTTATTTCTTCAGTGGCTGGGTAATTACAGTAGACCAGAAGCTGCAGTGCTTCTGTCTGAAACTCAGACTCGCTTTCAGCCTCTCTTCTTTCTCATTCTCTCTCTTCCTTCCCCCTCCCTTCTCTCTTAATAAGTTTTCTGGTTTCCCTCGCTGCTGGGACAGACACATCACACTTTGTCCTTGCTCATAAATCTCTCTCTGACCAAGCAACCAGGAAGTTATTAGGGGTGAGGAGAAGGTCAGGTTGAAAATGCAGTTTGATCAGACCTGTTCTGGCAAAATAGCACTATACCCACCTCAAGAGTAATGCTAAACACAACCGGGATGGGGCTTTTAACCAATGTTCCAGCCACAAGCACCCTTCCATATGTCTCTCAGATGAGGTTACAGGGACTCCAAAGGATTAAGGAGTAAAACCATTAAGCTGGGATTTAGTTACATGCACGGTTTCCCCCAAAATTCTTTTTTTCTCTTGCTCAACACGAACAACAATACAGAAAACTCCATGGACTCATTCAGAAGATTCAGGTGTGCAGCATTTAAAAATCTCCCCGAAGATTTTTGGTTCAATCAGACACAGGGATGATGCATATAAAGTTTGCATCCTTTCCCATATTGGTATTGATGAATTATGATTTTGGGAGGGTTGGGAGGGTGTGGGGTTGTTGGTTTGGAATTTTTTGTTTGTTAGTCTTTAAATAGAAATACAAGTACTAACCCTGCAGGCTAAATAGGTCTTCTTATACAGACCATATTTAGGATGCCATGGATGTATTGGGCAGAACAGCCATATATCAACTAAGTCTTGGGTCATGTAAAGCTGCAAAGCTCAGCATGGACCACTAGAACCAGGACATTTCACTCTGCTAAATATTCCTCTGTACAGATCACTTTAATTATGGCTGTTGGACTGCCAATGATGAGTAACTAATCAAGGCATTTCTAAGGAATCTATTCTATATATTATATATATATCACACACATTACATATATTCCAAAGAATATATGTAATGTGTGTAATATATATATAATATATATAAGAACTTTGTAATTTGCCTCAGTGTTATCATTCTGGAAAATAAGAGCCCAAAACATTCTATTGATCCTCCAGAAAGTATGTAAGTGCATCTCAGCAGAGAAGCTGCAATTGTAGGGAATAATAATAACTTCTTAGGGAACCATTTCATTAATATATATTTTTAAATAAACACAAACACATACATATATATAAGTTGATTGTTAATTTCTCCTAGTCCAGAAAATGCTCCATTTGCCTTTTTTAAAAATAAAACTATATTGCCAAGGTTTGAGTCAGTGTTTTATGCATTTTTATAAAAGGCCATATCAAAGTAAAATGAACATATTACTGAATTTTTGTCAGCTTGAAATAACACCTGCCACACACAAGTTCTTTAGCCTTTCATGCACATCATAACTTCAGTCTAAATTTAAAGGAACAGGGAAAGCAATAGAGCAAAGCTACCCAGATGTTGTACGGTCTGTGCAATTGTAAATTTAAAAGTACCAGCTTTCCATCCAGATTTTAATGCACCAGAAACAATATGAAAATTCCAAGCCACACTGGATTATTGAAATGTCTGGCCATTTTGAAATGAATTTTGGAACAGATGTACAGAGGTAGGCAATAAAGCTGTGATAATAAGGAACATTTCTACATCATCTCACAAAACTACTAATCTATAATGAGGACCAAAACTATTCATGAGAGAGGATGGTTTTCATTATTTTCTTTTTCGGCTTTAGTTTGAGTATTCCGATTCCTTTACTTGCTTGCTAGATTTTGATATTTTTGTAAAGCATTTGGTAGCTATTTGACTTTATCACTTCTAATCCACAACACAGGCAAGCGTCTAAGTAACTTCATTTCTTCTTCTTTGCTGAAGGCAAATGGCACAGAGGAAGAGAAACTTAACTAATTTATTGTCCTTTATCTTATTACAATTAACTTCAAAATCTGTGCTTTTCAATGTGGTTACTGACTTTAAACTTCTCCTTTGGATATACAAATTCAGGCATCACAAGAGGCTCTGATTTTAAGACAATACAGAATATCTACAGCACAGAGCAGATGACCAGCAAAGAAAATCTGGGTACCCCAACAGCTAACTCCCCCAAGCCCAGCTGTTCTGAAATTTTTCCTGTTAACACAGAGTAACATTTAAAAGAAGGAAATTATTATACTCTTGGGTGGATAAGTTAGTCTCTAGACATCATTTAGACAAGGTAAAATAAATCCTTCATAAGACTAAGCAGAAAAGATTGAGAGAGCAGGCAAGCTTTAAGCTTCCAACTGCTACAACAGGTCAGCTAAAAGCAAAGGTGACACCTTTTTTTAAGCTTTCAGGTGGTCTGCAGAAGGACTTATGTGCCTGAAACCTTGTCTAATACTACTAATAGATAGCCAACTAAATTGCTTTGTCTACTAAAAGATATCATCACTTCCAACAAACCTTGTCATGCTGACATAAAGCAGATTAGTCAGGCAAGTTGGGTGTTGTGCCAGCTTAAGCTGCATACCAAAGGTTTGAGTTTACACATATTACTCACTGCATTTTTCAGCCTATCTGTTCAGTTCATCCTGTTCTGAAAAACACACACACACACACACACACACACACACACACACACACACACACACACACACATATATATATTAATCTGGGTCAGTCTTAATTTTAAGATTGCTAGATTTAAGGGTTTTTTTTTTCCTGCAGGGGTGGGAAATTTTCATCTGCATCTGAACATCCTCCAAATTGTGCAAAGCCATTTCATTTTTCCACAGCACAAAGAAGGAGCAAAAGGCTGAGGGAGGAGGGAAGAACATCTAGTTCCAAGAAAAGAGCAATGTTATCTTTATTTAGGCAAGTTATCCCCTGGAGTTTGGCCAGCTCCCTGAAGCATTAACCTGAACGAAGGTGACTGACAGCACTGGTCTGACAGTCAACAGATACTCAGCTTCTAAATCTCTGCCAAAACCTGGCAGTTGGGCAGCTAGGAGCAACTACTGGGCTGATTGCAGGAAAGCCACTGACTTCTGAATTGCCATTTCCCACTCTTCTTTCCCTTTTTCTTGGAAGTTTTCTACCCCCAAACCTGCTTAATGATTATGAAACAGGACAGGAACACAACCCAAGATAATTTTGCTTTGGTATGCACCTGCTCATCCACTCCAACCCCACCCAACAACTGCAGTGGTTTAGATGTTTTTCAGCTTTGTTTTAGCTTCAGGTGTAAGCACAACACTCCCTGTGCCTTGCACAGGTCACCGGAGGATGAGAGAATGTCACAGAACGAGTTTGAGGTTTTCTTAACCTGAAGAAAGGCCTTACTAAGCGCACTCTTTCACACCCACATATGTCTGAGATAGCACATATTTCTCCCTGAACAAGCTCCTGTGATTAAAAGTGTGGGGGGAGGGGAGAAAAAAAATTGCTGAGTAGGAATTTTCGTCTGATCCCTGGAGTTTAAATTATCTGGGGGAAGTGAGAGTGGGGAAGTAGGAGAGCAGCAAACAGGAGGGGTCCAAGAAGGTCAGAAGCAGTGTTGATATCACTGTCACACTGGCTGCAGTTCCAGCTTCCCACGATGGCACTTCTGTAACAGCACAGCTGGCCTTCGTGTCCCAAGCCAGGGATCCGGAGCGATAACCGTGGCAAGAGCCACACCAAGGGCTGTGGTGACAAGTGTGAGATACATCACAAAGCTGGCAGCAATGTGGCACTTCTTGACGTGACACCTAATGGGTCAAGCCTAATGCAAGACTGATTCCTAACCATTTGGCCACATCTCCCTGGCTTTGGTGTGAAATCATAATTTTCCAGTTAGTCACACCAGTGTTACAGCTCTGTGTTCCAGCAGAGCGAGGAAAGGTTTAATTTAGAAACAAAATAGTTAAAGGCCTAAGTGATGACGCTTGTTATGTATAAGAGAACAACTTGGAAATTTAAAAACAGCCTTGTAATTAGGGATTTGAGTGAGATATCACAAAGTTCAGACTTGAATCCATGCTCTGTCTCAGTTTTTCTGTATTATTTTTGGACAGTCTCTTAGTTCTGTGTGATTCAGTTTCCCATCTGTACAGTAAATGCTTCTTTCTCTTTTTTGTATCTTGAATTACATGCATTTAGCTGTACTGAAATCCAGATTTCATCTGGGACTTTGAAGAATTGAATAAAGGAAATTACTATGATTATTTAGACACAGAGGTGCATGCACACATAATGAACCATTCAAATGACTGCTCCAAACTCACTTACTATTCCAAAATGCAGAAAAATGGTCTCCTCTTCCTAAATGCTGTCCCGAGCAGTAAACTGCCTGTCCACACTGAAGGCATAAAAATGCTTGAAGGCCAAGAAAATGCTTGAGCATGTAAAGAAAACAGTATTTTCAAAGATGATAAAAATTTGGGAAATTTACAAGTTTTCAAATGTTTTAGTGGTATAAATTAAGGAATATAATTTGGCATTATAACTGTGACCTCTCTCCCAGCCTTCTCTTTCAAAACACTGCAATGCATTTTCCAGATGCATGCTGATGGAGAGGACTCAGTCTTTAGTGGTACCTTACATCACAGGGGAAAAAGTTGATTGGGGAGGTCCTCCATCCTACCTGCCCACCCTTCCCTTGTAGTTTTATGCAGAGATAAAAGTCATAGAAGAGACGTGATAAGAGAACAAGGAGGTTGGCATATGGCTCTAGATGTGTTTAATACAGAAAAAAATACGTGTTCATATTATTTTATTTCCTATATTTGAAAGCAAAAATATTGCCAAATTCTAGTCCAGGATCCTCTTTGGAAGATTGTGATGTGATTGGAAATAAAGCTTCATAGAAAACAGCCATGCATTTGAAAAGCAGGTATCCCTGGGTACACAACTGAACTGCTCTCAGAAGGTCCTGATTCTATCCTAGCTACTTATAGAGAGTCTAGAAATAATTAAACTAATTACCTGCAAAGATTAAAGTAGTAGCATAAATATCCAGTTGAGTAAATGCTGCCCCTGGATACTACTCCAAGTACTGCTTGATTGCTCTCAAGTCCCCAGACCATAAAGGCCCTTAGAAGTCCTCAGTCATCCCATAAGACTGGGGTGACTATATTAATTGCACTGCTGATAAACTTGTTTTTCAACTGCTTCTACTGACCACCAATAACAGACACTACATGTCCCCACCAGGCGACCTGCCCTAACCCAATGCTACCATTATTTCTAGGGAAACTTTCCAAGCATCTAATCTGGAGCTCTCCTCCTGTGATTTTGGTCCCAACACAAACTTGTAAAAGAGGTAACAAGCTAAATTTTTTTATAAGTCTTTAATGTACTTGAAGATTATTTATGCCTAACTTCAATGTCTTTTAGAAGACAAGAAAACTGTAGTTTTTCCAATTTATCCTCCTAAGCCATTTTCCCAGACCTATAAATATTCTCAGTGTTTATTCAAAATCTTTCCAACTTTGAAGAATAGTAGCAAACCTAGTCCACACCCTACCAGTGCCAAGTGACATAACAGTATCTTGAGAGGTAAATGCCTACTAAGTTCCAATTACAAGGTCTGCCTTTCTTTGCAATACCCTGCTGTGACTGGTTTTAGGGTTAAATTTGCATTCAGCTTGTGATCTAACTATAATTTACCAAAACATCTAAAGTGTTGTCACCTGCACGTTATGCATCCCGTGCTCATGCAGTCAATGAGTTGTGAGCTTAATCCCCAGGGGAATTTTATCCTTTCTTTTATGCTGCTTTTTTTACCAGTTCCTCAATTTCTATATGCCTTTCTAAACTCCTAATCCCATCCCCTAGTATATTTGCAGGCCTTTATAACTTCATGTTGTCTGTAAATTTAATAAGCATATTCTGTACTGCTCTGTGCAAGTCATTAATGAGAACATTGAACAGAGCTGGAAGCAGGACAGATAGCTGTGGAATATTATGCATCACATTCTTCCAATTGGATAGGGGAATGCTGATAACAATACTTGGGATATAATTAACTAGTTCGGAGGAGTCTCATCTGGTTTAGTCTCTTTTCCTTTCTCCATTCAAGTATATGCATTCCATCCACCCTTTTCAAGTCCATTTTCAGTGCATTCTCAGAAAAAACCCAAGCAAAAACAACAAACCAAAACCCAAAAAACTAATGGTTCAGGAACAGGATCAAAAGGTACAATTCATCAGACCATACACAAGCAGGCAAGGTCCATTCTGTCTACATACTTCTTACTCTTCTGGTCTAGGTTGAGATCTAACATCCTCAGTGATGCTGTATCAAATTTATTTATTAATTAGAATATCCTGATTTGGTCTGCATGTTAATTATCAAAGATGTCAGAGAATCTAGTTGTGCACCCAGCACTTAAGCCTGGCAATTTAAGAAGAACTGAAAGACCTTACCTACACCTCACGGTTTCTCTTGAAATTAGAGCCTTGATTGCTTGAGAAAAAGGTCAGATGTACCCAAAACACAAGTCCCAGCTCCAGTACTATCTTTAGTAGTGAACTGCACAGACTGAATGGGTAGCAAGTTTAGATTAGATAATACAAGTTCTTTGCTCCCTATGCCAATGGGTTCAAAACATGGGATGCTGCAAAAATACTGTGTTCATTCCAGAATGTGATGGCATTAGTTACTAGGACAGCTAAGCACTTCTGACTCTCTAGGGACAGCCAAGAAAAGTAATCCAAATTAATTTTAAAGAAGGATTCATTAAATGAGCTAATTAGCTAATTATATCTCAGCAAGAAAGTTCTTACTGAGACCCAGGGTGGACTAAATCCATTTTCAAAGCCAAGCCAACTTCAGGCAGCTTTCATTTTGCACTGAAGTGTCTACACAGCTCATACACTGTGAATTCACACCTAATCTGAATGAACTTCCTGAGTGTCCCTCTGGGGGAAAACTAACAGGGAAAGGAGCAAGCATGGATTTTGAGGAAAAAAACCACAAAAAAACCAAAAACCAAAAACCACTTTTTAAAAAATTAATAGCTCGATGATTCAGGCTTGGACTGAAATCTTTTTCCTATGTGTTACTTAATCAGAGAGTTTCATTTAAGCAAACAAAGAGCCAAAAATAGAGTCATGTAAAAGCACTCTGAGCAGAATGGAGCTCCATCCCTGTTCCCAGGCTGCCTCAGCATCCCATGCCTTTGGGTGGCTGGGGACTTGCTGATGAGGTCTACAATGTTTCAGCAGGATGTGGCGCTAGTAGTAAAGTCTGCCTAAAATATGGGTTTGCACCAAAATCACGTATCATAAAAGAGCAAAAGGATGTAATGAAACTAGTTTAATGGCATTTTCACAGCAGAGTAGGGAGAAAGTGGTTGGTCTTGAATATGTTTGCCATGAGAAAAGCAGAGGACAGCTCATTTCTGATTCTTCCCCACCCCCAAAATGTTTTGTGTAACTGGTAAAGCAACACTTTCCACTGACCTTTTGGAAGTAGTTAAGAGGAAGATATTTTTGAATTTCTACCTAAAAAGAGACTCATAAAATCAGGCAAAGATGGGCCAGCCTTACCCACCAAGTTAGACAGCTGCTTTCTTGCAATCAAAAAAGGAGATTTTGATGGTTTTATGGCCTTCAGCACAATGCAAAAGCTTATACATTCTCTGTAAAAGCTTATAAATTCTCTGGCATCTAGTTGCACATCTAGGAAAAGATCATTTACAAGTGACACCGGAAAATTGCCATTTTATATAGGACATGTAGAGAGTGGAAAGTCTGCATTTCCCTCCAGGTCATTCACACCATTGTCTCAGACAAAACTCAGTTTTACCAGAGAGCACATAAGCAACCTCTGAACAGAACCAAAAAACTTTTTGTCATTCTTTTTGGATGATCACAGGTTCTACCACCTTCTCTGGCCACAAGACCAGCCTTATGGCACAAGTTTTCCTATCAGCCTGGTAGTGAGCCTGGCCTCATGTCACAAAACTCGTGGTTGTTCCCAGAATCAGGCTGCATCACCAGAGCACAGCTCATTCTTAGGGGAAGCAATGAAATGTGCTCTGGAGAAACTGTAAGGGCTTGAGATCTCTTTGACCCTTCTGTACCTCCACAAGGACCATAGCTCCAACACAAGATGATGCAAGGCTCAGTGATAGACTCCTTTAGTGTCTCCTCAATCTTACACCACTAGACCAGATCGGCACTTGGTCTGGGGTTAGGGGTCCACGCAGTGAGTTCCAGAAGCAGCAGACAGATCTGGACAGCTTGTTTGAACACATTGTGATGACAGGCACATCTGAAGGGGCCCCAACTCAGCCAGAAATGAACCTGCTACTTAAACAGCCAGTAACACATCAGCAGCTCCAAAGACACTCATTAGCTCTATCACTAGATGTTATCAGAACAGAAACTGCAGTAATTGACTTTCAAAATAGCTAAAAATCAGTGGGCCAAACAGAGAATAAAGAGAGGCTTTGTCAACTAATCATTCCATCCTAACCAAAGAGGTCTTTCCTGCAAGGCTGCTCTCAACTTTCCTGATGTTCCTGAGCTGCAGCAAACTCTCAGGCCTAGAAATCACTTCCTGATCTTGCTAAGATTAAAGTCCATCTCAACATCCACAAAAATAGGTTGCAAGGTCCAGAGTACTTCTTGTGCTGTTTGCAAACCTTACTGGACTTTGAGGACTTACAGACCATTTTTGGCATTTTGCAGAATCAAGTACTGCTTGAACCTGTATTGAAAGAGCATCTCAGCCAGATAGGAAAGCTGTGGAGTAGACAGGAATTGGTAAAACTGACTTCAATAAAGAAATCACTTCAGTGCCTTGAAATGCCTGAACCTGTAGAATTAGTAGTTTGGGGATCTGACTTCACCGGTATGTATTAGCCCCCAAAGAGAAAATAGTCTGTCAAACCAAGAAAATATCATCTTTTATTTCACTAATTCCTTAGACGGATGCAGGTCTTCTGTAAGGGTTATTCTTTTCTCAGGCATTTAGGAATCCTTTTTTATTTTCTTCTTGGAAAGACAGTGGAGAAAAATGGGAAGTATTACATGCACATACATAAGGAGATGGTTAAGGAGGGGATGGAACTATTGGCTCTTTGCTCCATCATCTGGGTGATGAGCACCTTTTGCTCAAAATACTGAGACATTGGTAATTGCATCTTTATGACAAGGACAGGTTGCTGCGGTAGCATTTGTATATCAGCAAGGAGTGATTATCTTGTGACACAGTTTTATTACATAGTCCTCCCACTGACTCGTTTTTCTTGATGCTACTGAAGCACTTGAGTGGTTTTTTTCATTCTTTCTTCCTTGTGCCTAAGAACAGCAGAATGACTGTGCAAATAACTCAAGAATGAAGAGTCCTATTTATCCAAATGAGTCCTCTGGTGCCTTCTTGCACCTAGGTTGTTTTATTCTATTTAGCTTGATTAATAAAAACACAAACAAGTGAGATTTTTTCCTTTGCCAGCAATTAAAGGATGCAGTTGCAAAATAAAACACATGTTCATGTGGAGACTCTTTCAGACAAAATCTCCTCAGTATTTCCAGAGTTCATAGGTAAATTCCTTTACACTGAGGAGTCTCCCCAAACCTATCACCTTAGCAATCACAGCCAAAATGATAATGCATGGACACAGGCAAAGTTCTTGCTTTACCTCAGGGTAAGTCTTAAACTACTCTCTATGTGAAGCTGAAGGAAACACATGGCTGTACTTTCCTAGGATATGAGACCTCTCCCACAAAGAAGATGGTGCAATTCCCACCTGCTATAGCAAGCAGCTTGGCAGCCCCTGGTGATGGATATCACACAAGAAGAAAGTTATATTCACTATCAGCTTCAGTGGCCAGGCTGACTAAAGTCTGACATTGCCATCACCTAATTTGAGGTGTCAGAGACAGAAATTGGACAAAAGCAAGTCCCAAAACAAATGTTTCCTGTCAGAAACCAGGAAAAAGCCACCTGGAAGGGTGATGGTGCTCAGCTAGGGATCCACCAACCCAAGTAACAGGATATTGCCATAAAGCACAACCACAGTCCTTGTCATCTGTCATGGCCACAATCCTGAGCTCATCCAAAGGCTCTTTTGACAAGGATATTTAAGTCACTGAGCACTATCAGGCATGGAGCCCTCAGTGCCAACGAAGTGACAAAACTCAGCGGCACACGGAGGAATGCTGCCGTGCTGAAGTGCACTCTGAGCAGCACCACACTGCTCCTGCCTTGGGTCTCCTCCAGCACACCAACAACACTGCCCAGCTTTTAACCAGGCCTTCACTTCTGGATGGGAGAGAAACCCTATAAAACACTGCAGTGGCAACAATGGCACTCACAGGCATGCGCACGTGTGGGAGAATCCTCCAGGCAGGTTTCAGTAACAGAGGTAAAGCCCTTCCTCCGACTAAGGCATAGGAAGGTGCTTTATTCATCAGTGACACTGATGGCTGTTAAAAGCATTAGAGATTTTTTCCCATCTGTCACCACCCCTGCTCCAGTGTTAAGCATAGGTAGAAGCTCTAGTTCTGGAATTAAATGCAGCTGCTTGGTGTGATTCAGATCAGCAACATGGGCTTCAGGTCCTCCCCAGCCTAACTCTGCTCTCCTCCCGGCACTTGCAGGCATTAAGCTCTAAGAACGACAAAGTTGGTGGCTCTGAAGGTGCTAATACATTCCCCAGAAAACAGGAGAGCCCCAAATTCCTTTTACAGAAGAAGCCAAACAACTTCACAAATTGAAGGGAAAGAAAAATCAAATAAAACCAAAAAAAGACCCAACAAATTAAAAGAACCAACCAAACAAAAAAATCCCAAAACATATAGTTTTGCCATCCATCCAGCTGGACAGATACAACATGAAACAACAGTGCATCTGAATGTGACAAAACCCACCTGAAAATAGAGAAGGCTAAGGGAGGAATTGGTGACTGCACAAAGACACCACAGGCACAGCCTCTCACTGCCCCCCCAAACCTGTCAGAGCGCCTACAGTTATTCTGTCCTCAACAATGTTCATTTATCCAGGACTAAATATGAGATTTCTAAGCTGGATTTGTGAATTCCTGCAGAGGCTTTGATTCAGCTCCTGACAAGCTGCAGGGGAGGCATAACTGGTGTTAAGAGTTACACGCCATGCTTGCTTTATCTTCTCTGCAAAATGCTACAAATAGGAGATCCCCTTAAAAACACAGAAAAAGGAAAAACACATGAAAAAAGGAAAGAGCAACAGCAAAAGCACCTTATTCTGTCAGAGGTGGAGGGGGGGAGACTTGGCTTTGTAAGAAGCAGGGCTGGTGGAAGATACTTTCTGCTACTCAGCAAATTACCTTGGGTCCTCTTATCAAACAAATGGACTGGAATGATATGCCAATAACAGGAGGAAGGATCTAATTGGGGGATACCAGGAGGTAACACAGATCATCTTGTTAAACTAAATTTGTTAATCTAGTGTATATGAGAAAAGGGCAAATGGGAGGGAGAATTCCTCCTTGTTAAACATTTACCAAATGTTGGGTTATTTGAGCCCTGGGGAGAAGTAAATGTATTCACTACTTAAAGGCTGCAGCATTTGGTCTCCTCAGTTGGAATTTATCCCTGATCTGAAAGGAACATTTTTTCTCACTTGGAAAGGTTAGCAGTCTTTGTCTGTGTGAGTGATTTAATATAATGGACCATGATTATTGTTGGATTATTATAATGGCACATTGGCACAGTTATAGTTAAAGTTTTGGCAGAGTTTGTCTCATAAACTGCTATTTTACAACTCAGCTGTAAAAGTTTACTTCGGTCTGAAACTTGAGATACAAGATCTCAGTCCAGGAGGAGTCTTTTTTACTTTTTTTAAAGTCAAATTGAAGGAAAAAATGCTTAAAATTCTCTTGGCTAATGTTTAGGTTATGCAAGTATTAAATACAAATTAAAATCTACTGGCTGAAGACACTTGACAGCATTTGCTTGCTCCTGAATGCCTTTGAAAATTAAATCAAAAATAGTTTCAAGCACTTTTATGTAGAAAAAGGTTTTCTCACTTTCAGTATTTTGAAGAAAAATGTGGACTAGTAAAACAGCTGGGATGTTAAACAGAAAAATAGAGAGTGTGCCACAAGCACTTTTTTCAAAAGAATTACAGGCATATATTTGTTATTAAGAATACAATTGACTTTTATTTTGCATATGTAAATACACAATCATTAGTTTTAAACCCAATGTTTGCAAAAGTTTTCAGAATGAGTACTGAGGAAAAATTCAGTTTGTTTTAAGAGCCCATGTGGTTTTTGTAGAGTAAGACTACAGGACAAGGTAAGTCCAGCACTGTATCATCTGCACAAAGCCTCCAAATTTCTCAGTTCTTAAAGGCACAGAAGCTAAGTGACCACATCAGTGTTCATATCTGCTTCCCAAAGAATTCTAAAGGAACTCAAATACCAGACTATGAAAACACTGCTTACTGGTACTGTAACTCTCCCATTTATATCCACCTGGTGCCAGAGACGTTGCATTTGGCAAACATACAATCAATCCCAGAAAAAAAGTTTGCAGGAAATACAGAGCAGTAATTTCTGGACTAAAGCTGCAGAAATGGTAAAGAATAGAATAATTCAAGATAAAGCTAAACACAATAAGCTGGGGAAAAGCCAACATGACTTTTTTAAGGAGAACATCACAGCTTAGATTTGGGGATGTGAAGAAGGAACAAAGATATAGCCAATACAAGCCCTGGCCAATTCCAGATGCCTTTAGCCAGCAAACTTATGGCCTGAAGCAATACCACCAGAAAGTTACTGTTTTGGCATGAATGCAAGTTTCCAAACTCATAGCACGTATGCTATTTTTGCCCAGTATTTTGAGGTTAATCTCTGTGTTTTCTTTGAAGCCTCTCTTTCTCTATTGGGACATTTATATGCAGGGGGTTGATGCAAACAGCCAGAATCATGAATCTTGGGGCACTTTTGAGGAGATGTGGGAGTATATCACTCCCTGCCATATGGCAGGTCTTGGAAAATGCTGGTGACTCACCAGTGAAGACTTATCCATCCAGTTTTCTACATAGCAAACAAAAACTGTTTCCCCAAAAAATTTCCTTACAGAAAAGTTTTATTACCTGATCCCTGGGGTTTTTGCTTTTGCGGTAGAGCACAAAAAAAATAACTAGAAGTTATTTTTCCCTGATTGAGTGTGACACATGAAGATTCGTCTAAGAGATCTCAAGGTCAAAAAACTCAAAATTAAAGCTAATCTGCTATCTCCTTAATCAGAGTTAACATTTTTCACAGGGTGAAAAGCATTAAAGGCAGTCTATAGCTTTCATTAATGAGTCAAATTAATTTTTTACTTTTAAATCTCACTTGTAGCACAGTTTATAACATTCCAAGTCATATTTATCTTTTGCATATTAAAATATGATGCCTTTCTATAAATAGCTACAGGTTTCTTGGCAGCATTGGTGTGACAGAGGATTAATTAAACTGGAAAGCAGGGAGTGTGGGGACCAGATTTATATAATGAAAACAATATATCTGCTAACACCAGAGAAGTGCTGACACCGTAATAATGCTGATATTAATATTTGGTACAGAACATTGTAGAGCACATTAGTAAGGGGGTTAAATCTGGTGGACTGAAAAATGATCAGAAATTACCAGAAGAAAATAAGGCTGTTACTTTGCTACTAATATTACAAGTCTGACTCCTATTCAGAAAGATTCACTGATATCTTGTGTTTTAATACCCAGAGCCTGCAAAGAAGTCCACTGACCTCCCATGTGCGCTCCACAGCAGCTGTGAGAATAGCTGGAAGTTTGATGGATTTTGTCCCTAGATAATATCACAGCAATCTGCAGTCAAATGGGGACTAAAGACACCAATAAGAAAGAAGTAAAATCTATCCCCTCCTCCAGTCTACCAGCTAGTTAATACAACCAACTTGTTACATGGTTTTATGTTAACATAGCCTTATTTACTTCAAAAAACAAAGACAGAATGAACATCCAAATACCACATCAAACAACCCATTCGACCTTATGAACATTTTCCAAGATTTCATAGAAAGTCACAAGCAAAAAATTACCTTTGAAGTTTATACAAAACAGGGAAGAAAAAAACAGAAAATACACAAAGAAACTAATAAAAAAATTTCCTTCTAAATACAAGATGCCCCAGGGCATCTAAATATTCAAGAATATTAAAACACATTCAAACTTTACTTCACTACTCTTGGAAAATAAAAGGCACCACTGAGTAATTTCCACTTGATTCCTTCTGCATTCCAACTTCCACCTCATCCCAGGACATTATACATGATGAAAACAAGTATTAAAACTAAGTTATTTATTAAAACTATAGAAAAAATGTCAGAGTAAATATATATATAAGCATGTCAGTGCTCCAAATAAATTAGGGTCATTTTCATCTGTAGATAACAATTTTTACATTTATTACAATATTTTCCCCATAACTATTCTGTCTGGTGACATTTTTGCACATATATTAAATATATGTGACAGTAAATAATGTATAGCTAGATATTTGACCATTGCTAAATGCTGCAGTATTTTGAATACATTTGCAGACTGTCAAATATTTTAGACTTTCAAGTGATGCATTTTAAAACACAGCAAAATGAAGATAATTTACAGAAGAGACAGATTCTTCTCTTGGCTACTAATAAGAAAACTCAGCCTCTTGACAGGTCTGAGAGTATGAGACCACATCTTTATTATCTTTAAAGGCATAAGCTATGTTAGGAAATAACAGAGGTGGGAAGATGCTTATAGGACAAGGCTGTCTACATAAATCTGAAGAAGCTATTGAAAAAGTTAAACCAGGTGTCACCAGCTCAGAACCTGGCCAAATAACTTAAATTCTAGTTCCTGAAGACTATGTGCTGACACAGGAAAGCGAACATGATCAAAGGCAGTGATCTTTCAATTTGGGGGGCAGACTTTATCCTGACACTTGTCATTTTTATTCAGCACATTTAACCTGGAATGAGAACAGATGAAGTTTATAGTGAGAGAATAACAGAAGCCTCACCTACTTCAACCCAGCTCTTGTCTCCGTCCTCCTCCCCAGCCAGCTCTCATCCCATCAAACCTTAATTCACAACCCTGCCCCTCCATGCTCCAGCCTCATCCTTCATTTTTCTGGCCACAGTACAAAGCCTTGGCCCTTTGCCAAGACCTCACCAGGGCTCATTGTCTCTTTGCTCCTCCTCTCCCACCTTCCCAGTCCTTCACCTTCCCAAATAAACTCCAAGCTTCTGTTCTCAGGTTGCTCTCAGGTTCCCTGCCATACCTCTCATCTACATTCAGAGCAGGAGGCCCTCAAGGCTGCTCTAGCAGAAATAAACCAACACAGAGGTGTAGGCTTCCTAGCCCAAGGGCTTGCCATCCTCTAAAAGCCCTGAGGAAAAGGGCAGCACACAGCACATGGAATGTGGATCTTCTTCCCCTTCCACCCAGCAGTGCTCCCACCTTTGGTATGAGGCTAGCTCTCCTTGGGCAGAGACCATTAGGCACTGCTGAAATCCAACTGCTTGCTGCTGAATATGCATGAACCAAGATGGTTAAAAGCTTGACAGCTTTTCCAAATTTGTGTGGATTATGACAAAAACTGCAAAAGGCATATCCTTGAAACAAAAGTCGGTTCGCTGCCAGCTTTCATGCCTCTGCTCCAAGACATGGCTGTGCCATACAGTTTTAAAGAAAATACCACCAGAAGTGGGTGTTTCTCTCTTTCCCCTCCCCCCCATCTACTACAGCAATATACTGTTCCAGCCTTCTCCCTGTACTGCTCCACCCTACCAACCCTATTTTTTGGGATTCCTTCAGCTGAAATTTTGTGGTCTAAAGTAGATAGCCGGACTGGAAAGCATGTCACTCAAACAATTAAACTTAGCAAAGACACACAAACCCAGGATCTCCTGAAGGTCCATTGATTGTGAAATGCTTTTCCAGTTCCAGTTTCCCAAAATTTAGATCACACAGTGTACTTCAGCTTCTTTCAGAGCTAGATCCACAGGCCACTGCAAGGTGTTGTCCAGCAGCTTTGGGATGGAGCACTTTCAGGGGACTGCAGGTTTCTGCTGATGTGCCAAGGTGTTTGACTTTTTGTAGGAAAAACACTTTTCATTAAAAATCAGTTTGAGGAAAAAAGGACAAACCAAAGTACAAAAGATGGGCATCTAGTATTTGTTAATGGCTTGTCTTAAAAATTTGTGAGGTGCTTTAAATTCAGGGTGGGTTCCAGACACTCTGAATAAAGAGAAGCAGTATTTCCTCTCTGCCACAACTGGGATATAAGTAACAACTGACAAGCCTAGGGAAGGAAACAGATGTAGAAACTTTTATAGGCAATTCCTCGGATTCACTAGGAAAGCGTTAAAAAAAAAAAAAAAAAAAGAGCTCAACATAAACAGTCTTTTAAGTGCATCTAAAACTGACTTGAGTCAAGAAGCAAGCCAGCCTCCAAGCTACTGGAGATACCATCCTGATCCTCACTTTCTCCAAGGGAAAACTAACCGGGCAGCACCTGTCCGAGGGCTGTGCTGCATCCCAAAAGGCAGCACAGCACTGTGTGTGCTTCTTATTTATTTATTATAAGCTTTGGAAGCTCCAGCCTCTGTCAGCTGGAGCCACTGGTGCATTTGACAAAACTTTATTCTTCTGCTTCTTGCAGCAGACAAAGAAGCCAGGAGCTGATGAGCCATCAACACACTTTCCCCATCCTCCATGCAATGCAAGATGCAGTATCGCAGCAGACTATCACTCAAATCCATCTGGCTCTCCTTTCACTGATGAATTTACCCAGTAAAGACCTAAGAAAGCCCCCAGTATGGCTTTCTACTTCTGAACTGAGACTTCAAACTATTCAGGGCAAAGTCTCTTCTCAGTCAAAACCATAATATGCTGCATGGTTCAGGAGGAAAGAAACATCCACCATCAAGTAGCTCAGATGATGCAAAACCATGCAAACCATTTCCTTCAGAGTATATTGCAGAAAGCTCTGCCTGCATTTGTACCTGTCCTGGTATTGTACATGGTCAGGCTAGCAGCTTTACATCCATTAATGACAACACAAATAAGACATGGAATCCACTGAAACACCTGGCTCCAGTTTTGGAGGTTCTGGGCAATCTTCCAAATTCCCCAGTAAGTGCCTTTCCCAGTTTGGAAAAAAACCCTTATGTTCCTACAAACCTAGAGAAATTCTCTGATCCTCAACCTCTGTACCAGGGCAGGGGCTCAACTGGATGGGACTCAGTGGGTGATGGGATGTGCCTTTTCCAGCATACCACCAAAATCCTTCCCCTCGAGGGCCCATGCAGTTTCAGGCCAGGCAGGTCTGCCAGAACTTCCCTCTGTCAAAGCCTCTTCAAGGTGCACACACTAATTTAATCCCTTCTCTTGCGAAATGGTTTCATTAAAAACACCCAGAATGAAGGTTTTTACTACAGGTTCAGCCTTGTCAGATACTAAACACCTCTTCCTTGCTTGATGACCATCAAGTGATAGCCCTTCTGAAGGCCGAAATCCCATCCCCGCCTTGTGGCAAGGTGCACAGGAAGCCCAGAATGAACCAGCCCTACTTCATTTACAGCCACTTACAGGTCAGTCAGGTTTCACTTGCAGGAAAACTGTATCAAAGCAGAATTTCCCATCAATAGGGCACAACCCCGATAGTCAAGAATCAATAGATCAACTTCCCCTTCTTGTTAGGATACCAGCTCAGTGCTACTGTATGAAACATTTCTTCTAAACTCATCAACTCCATCTCCTCTGCTGACAAACATCTGCACACACACACCAGTAAGAGGAATAGTAATTATTTCCCCAGAAAAAAACAATTTTGCTATAAATTTCAGAAGCAGCTTGATTTAACAAATTAAGCTAAGAGCTAAGGAGGCTAAAATGCAGTTAACTTCTTTGAAGCTAGTGGAATCAGAAATTACTTGCAACACTCCTTTAAACACTTTCACTTTTGAAAAGGATGAATACAGAGCTCTTGACAAAACTCCTGGCTTGGGTTTTTAGAGGGTCAAGAAACTAAAACTGACTCTAGAGAAACACCTTTCCAACTAATAAATCACAAGTGCATTTCTCTTCCTAACACTTCTTAGAATTTCCTGCATGAATTAATTGATAGAACTAGAATAGAAAATATCAACAGAAGGATCCCGTTCAGAGCATTTGAACATTTACATTCATTATTCAAACTTTGGGTTTTTTCCACATATTAAATGACATTTTTCACTTCTTCCTATTACTTGGCATGGGGAGGTTCTTCCTGTTTTATTACTACGTTATGAAAGACAACAAACTGCCGAAAAAGGGCAAAAGGTACAGTTTTCCTTAAGGAAAACAGCAGGACTGTCCTGATGTCATACAGCCGGGACATTACAACTGTTCAAGGATTTCTGTGCAGCTGAGGGCTTCTGCTCAAATGTCTTTTTTTCCCCTTCTCTTAGTGTTCCTCCTCTTAGGGAGGAACATGTAAAACTCTTAAAAGATTCTTTCCTCTGTGAATTGCTCCGTCTCCCTCTGCTGTGATAAATGCCATCTCAGAGATGGTGACACACATAAACTATGAGGATTTATAGTACATTTCCAACACTAATATTAAACACATCCTTTAAACTTCTTCTTTGGAAAGACTTTGATTGGTTTTTTTTCCTCCTTTTAGTATCATTTAATAGCTGTTAAGTCACCTTCAAAGAATTTGCAAAACCTTTGAAGTACAATACAAAAAATAGACTCCAACATCTTCCCAACAGTTGCAGGTAACGTGCAGTAAGTTTTGAAGGCACACAGAAATGGAACTGTCTAATGCCAAGCTACTACCTCCCACTCCACAGCCCTACTCCTGCCAATGTCAATTTTGCAAACATGCTTTTGTTCCATTCCCTTACACTACAGAGGTATTGTGGATTAATTTGGCACTTTTTTTTTTCTCCTTCTTTGGATAACTTACATATATTTTTTTTTAGAGTGGAGATTCTTCTCCAATTACTTTGCAGCAGAGCTTGGGTTTGTGACTTCTTCCTTTTCCTTCATGAAGACAAGGGATAACTTTGCTGACTAATTTCTTACTTCAGATATCATTTGGCCAGTAAGAGGGAGGATTACTGCCTACCTGTCTTAGATTTTTCTGTTCTGTTACCTCATGTCCATGGATTGCCAAGAATAAACCTTTAGGAAAAGCTTAGGAAATTTATAGAACAAAGATTTCCAATTTTAACTCCCTCCAAAATCCCTTAACATGCATGTGGCCAAGTGATGCTGTTGCCCAACTACATGAAAACAAAGATTTCTAGCACATGAAAAAATAATTATCTGTACTTTAAAAGTTCAGAGTGCAGAAGTTCTACACAATTAAAACATTTTCTGGATCTTGCTAGTGGCCCAAAGGTTAAGTACTTTTCTTTGCTAGCATAGACCACATAATTGAGAGGAACCAAGTGAGTTTATTTTTTGAAAGGCCATGAAAAAGCCCAAAAGACCACCACAAGTTTATTTGTACTTGCAAATCCTTTCAGGTCTAAAGAACCAGCAAGATAATAAATTGTTTTTTCTGAAAACAGGAAGTTTGGCAGAGATGCAAAAGGATAGTTAAACTTTGGCTAGACAGTCCAAAACCCTGCATTCTAATTTGAGAGTATTTCCAAAATTAAAAAAAAAAAAAAAAAGAAAAAAAGAAAAATAAGAAAACAGAAGTGCCTCAAATCCATAGAAAGCTAAAGGAACAGCAAAGGCATCTGGCAGTGGTAATTTGGTGCCAGATTCATGGTTGTCTTTTGCTGGCTTCCAGTCTGGTTTGCCAGTTTGCAGTAACTTCCATCAAGTGCAGCTGAAACCCACATTTATAAAGCATCAAATACTGCCAAAGCTAGGTAAGTCTCAAGCAGTCCTTTCTTTCTTTCTTTTTTTTTTTTTTTAACTGACCAAGACCAAAGGAATAAATAAACACCATTCATAACATTCTGGTGTATACAGGGAGACAACACAACTTTCGGTCTCAGGACTAAGTTCCCACCAGGTTTTTCCATTAAGAACTCGACAAGGCAACGCAACACCCCTTGCTCTGCCACTTCATTGTCACTCCCACCCTACCATCAGGCCACCAGCAGGATCTTCTGGCAGAAGAAGTCATCTTTCAGCACAAAAGCAACTTGAAGAAATGTGCGAAATGTGGTCTCTTTAAAAAAAGTGTATGTTCAAAACAGATCCATCCATCACACAACTAGAAATTAGCACAGGGATTTTGAATGGCTTATAGGGCATGATCACCAGCCTGTGAACACAGCCAGGCTTAGAGTAGGCTCCAGCACTGTCCTCTTTCTGTTGCTATAATGGCACTTTCTGGCCTACTTCTAGCCTGGATGGATTGGCTCCTTCCTTACCCTCCTTATCAAAGGCTAAGTGGAGGTCAGGGGCTGCCACAGGCCAGGGTTTGCTCCTAGGAAGCCACTCAAGCATTGCTGACTTCTTGTGGGAGGTAAAGTTTTCAGACTGCATGGCTATGAGCTATACCATGATATTTGCTCATGGAATGGAGAACAAATCCACAACACAAATCTAGCAAAGGATGCAAAGGGTCCCTCCCAATTCAATACTCATATGAATGCATTCGTGTGAGAAAGGGAATCTTAAATACATTAAGTTTGTTTTTTGGGCTAGAACTTCCTATGATTAATCTGAGATCTTCCTCTCCCAAAATGGTGGGGGTTTTTTCCAGCCTCTTTTTTTCCTTCTTTCTTTCCTCCGTACCTACTCACATGTTTTATGAAAATGCAGATCCTCAAAGCATCTATCACAAAGCACCCCTGAATCCTTTGTGCCAACCGAAAGATAAATATAATCAACAGCATAAATATTATCTTCTGAAACACACAACCCTGAAATTCAATGATCGTGGAGTAATTTTATTTTATAAAATCCATTAATATTGTTATGCAGTCTGAACACCCAACTTACCAACAATAGACCACCTTCCCTATATCTGGGGTTTTTTTATTCCTGAATCATGAGCTCATAACAAAGTCCAAAAATAGAGCGTGCAAGAACATCAGCTCAAATCATCAAACTTTTTTTTAAGTAAAATTACATGCCTAATTTAATTGCAGAACACCTCACACCTGCAGGAGGACAGTCAAGACAAAGGCTGGTATACTGTGAAGACGGAATATGCAGCAAGCTGAAGTAGAAAGATCCTGAGAAGTTTTAATAACTACCAAAGATGACAAAAAGGAGAGGGGAAAAAACCAAACAAACAAACCAGCAAACACTTACTTTTGTTTTACAGTGTTCACTATGGGACTCAAAAAAATCAAGCTTTTAGAAGAACTTCAGTTAGAACCCTGCTAGTCTCAGTCCCTCTGGAAATCTAGACTATGTATTTAATATTAAGCCCTCCCAGCATCTGCTCTTTAACAGTTGCAACAGTGATGATATCAAGAACACCCACACCTTACAACACAGCACTTTTCATCTGCTGAAAACAAAACACTTCCCAAGGGAGGCAAAGCATTATCATTCCTTGTTTAGAAACAGAAATTCAGCTAAGGAGAAATGAAGCCACTTACCCATGACCATTCAGCTGGAACAGCAGCAGAGCCAGGTGAAGAAGCCAGAGCCCCTGTGCAGATGTCCAATGTAAGCCTTTAACACTCAGCACCCCACCTCCAACTTCAGTAGAGCAGGTAATGTTATACTCTCCTCTCTCACAGATCTAGGCTAAGCTTTAGGTACCATCTGGAAGTACTTCAAAAGCTGTGGATTAAAAAGCCCTGTATAAATGCAAAGTGTGATTATAATTCAACCAATATTGGAAAAATAACAGCAGTTTATATTTGTTTTTCTGTATTTGTGGAATTTATGTTGCTTCAACACTTGAACAGCTTTTGATAATGACACCATCTGTTAATTCTCACCCCTCACTAAATTGGAACAAGTGGTGGAATTGTTAGACTGCAGTTTTACAGATCCCAGCTTATCAAACAAACCTGAACCCAGGGTCTGTGAGAGGCATTATGAGCAACGGGAGGCAGCAACCAGTCAGGTACAATTTCCAGGCCAATCAGAAGAAATGAATAGGACAATCAGGAACAGCACACCTCTCAGCAACTCCTCTGGAGCAGTTTTTTGTTAGGTTGTGCTTCATTTCCCAACGCTGCCAGGTAAACAGCATTTACTCTAAGGCTGCTCAGACTGGTGGGGTAGCAATGGGTGGGGTATTCCTGCTAGGATCTGAGATCACTGCCAAGTGGAATGGACACCTTAATACAAGTTAAACACTCTCCAGTTGCAACAAGTGGGCAGAGCTTTGAGTGGCTCTGTTAAATTAACGTTGCCAGATCAGTGTCCAAACTGGTGTAAATTGCTGTAATTTACACATTCTTTACCTGCAGAAATACCAGCTCCGAAGCATGAGGAGGAGCACAGGCCTTGGTAATACACTTGAAAGTAAAACTGAAGTTGATAACCAACCTTTTGGCTACACTCCCACCCCCCCCACCCCCCCCTTTTCCCTACATATTCATATTCCTCTGCTCTAAGAAATGCTCTTCCTCTATTTTCAGGTAATATGAGAATCAGTTTAATACACTTGTATCTGCAAAAGGGTCAGATTATGTCACATGCAGATCAAACAGTGAAAATACACATCTCCTGGTCTCTAGATTACTTTTTGCATATGTTGTTAAACACCCCTTAGTTCTTCTATAAACCTTTTAATTCTCTCTTTCTGAACTTGTGTCAATAATTTAATTCTTTTCTTAGATAGTGAACTAAATCCCTAGTAGTTGTAATCTTCTATTTCACAAAGACTTTTAGTAAAGAGATGGACTTTTACTAAAGACATAAGCAAGATACTTCACTACACAAGGAACCAGGAGTTCAGGACACAGCAATGGAAACCTCAAACCTGGCTATTCCTGATTATGCAGGAATCAGGCACAAGGCTGAAGTTACACTTGTCTAGGAAGAGCCTTGGTGGAGTTCCTCAAATAAGGCACATTTGGTTTTCAGCACCACGGTAATACCTAATTACCTCACACACCCAGGAATGAAAGAGGTTTCCCATCTGCCATTAACACAATGCCCTGCAGCCTTTAGTGGGCTTCTAAGAAAGCTGCCCAGAGAATCTGCGGATGCCCCATCTCTGGAACTGTTCAAGGCCAGACTTTCTTTGGAGCTGTTGTTTGGAGCTCTGAGCAACCTGCTCGAGGGAAAGGGGTCAATATATGAGACCACACTGAAAAGCAACATTCTGGTAGCCCCAAGAATGGCAGGTAAAGAGCCTCAGCCCTAAAGGTGTTAATGCTGCTATGATGAGGTGAGAAAGATGTCCCAGGTTCAAAATCAGCCTGACAAAAACTTTCCGTCCTCAGTTCCACCGATTGTGGGAACAATATTGGGAGCACATAATAATCAGCTCACAGGGGACACCAAGGGACCTAAATTCACTTGTTGTTGTCATTAAGGGGTAATTATTCCTAGAAAAG
Source organism: Motacilla alba alba (assembly GCF_015832195.1). Lineage (NCBI taxonomy): Eukaryota > Metazoa > Chordata > Aves > Passeriformes > Motacillidae > Motacilla > Motacilla alba. The sequence goes on from NC_052018.1 coordinate 98,045,576, forward strand.
AAGTAGAATGAAACATTTTCTGGGCATTATAAGCACACAGTTGACATCACCAGGAGCCAATCCAGACCCCTGAGTTCAGACCTGCTTTCTAAAACCCTTTATGTTATTGTTTTGCAAAAGGTGTTTGATACCACTGCTGCCTTCTCAGATGTGATCTCATCCTTGACCCTGAGTGGCAGTTTTAGGAATAGCTCCCTCAGGTTTACTTTTATCAGATCATAAAGTACATCATATTCCCTTGCCTGTGAGATGTGCTAAGGCTTGTATCATTTGTAACTGGAAATCCTATAAAGCTGCCTGGCATTTTTTTGTCCACGAAAAATTGAAGTCAAAGTTGGAATGGATGAAAAAGTAGCTTCCAATATTAAAAAAGTGCTTGTTTGGCAGAGAAAACTAGAATCTGGTGCACTTTTCCATGAATACAGTAAGAACTAAAATTTTTTGTAATGACAGCACGGCTGTATCCCTTCTTGGAGTAATAAACACAAGGTCCTTGACTGACTTGCTCTGCCAATGTTAGAAATATATGATATATTATATATTAAATACATTCGGTTTTTCTACAGAGAAAGCAGAGTGTTGCACAAATATCCAGCATCACATCTCATAGCATCCTGTCAGGACTCTTGGAGTATTCCTTTATTTTGCAGATCTGCAGACTAAGTACAAGGGATTAAAAGACTTGCCCAAAGTCTCCAAGCAAGGCAGCTGCCCAGTCAAATTTTCACGGTGGAAGATAAGCACCATGCCAGCAAACAGTGTGACGCTAAACAAGCAGCCAGGTTGGAGGATGTCAGCAAAAGGGGCCAAGAAGGCTTGAGTCACAGCTGGCATGGGTCAGCATGTAAGTTGAGGGGGCAGAAAATAAGCTGAAGCTAAATATACTCCAACTCCTTGTAGACTCTGTGCTGGCAGTAGGCCAGGCTGCAGCAGTAATGGCTGGGGTAGGTTTAAAGTGCACTCCCCTGCCAGCTAGTCAGCCCTGCCTTAAATTAACCCAGCTGACTTAAGACTGAAACAGATGATGGTTCTTCATAAACTCAATTACAGCAGCTCAGCCATGAGTGGAGAAGGCTCCAGATGAAATGTGGTGCTCTACCAATATCTTGAATCTCCACTGCCTTCCTTGCAGTAACTGTTGACAGTGCCTTAAATTCTTTAAATCCATCTGAAAGACAAAATTTCAGGTTAAGCAACATCACTTTCAGGGGCCTCTGCCTAAGGTTGCTGTACAGATGATGAAAGGAGGTTTCTGAGACCATTTTTCCACTGGATGTCAACATGTAGCAATGAATTCACACAAGATGTTCCTTTGGATTTCTTTGCTGGTAGGGTCATCCATTTCTACAGACTCCTTTTGTTACAGTCTGATCTTTCCAACTGCAAGAAACCACAATACTGCTTTACTGGAGACTTGTTCAAGTCCTATTATAAAATGATGCTCATATATACCCTTAACAATTCCATTTCAATCCAACCATTTACTCTTATATTAGTTAGGGTAAATAAAACCCTGGGGTCTGTAAAAGCATGTATATTTGCACAGATATAAATACAGTTTGACTGCTAAACTTACATGCTGAGCCTAAATTTTCTGTAATAAAAATATTTAAGTGGTTTCAACTCCACAGTTGGATTTTAAAAACTCTGACATAGCAAAAGACATCAGTGCAGGACAGCATCCACTGGACATAATCAGTTACTCACAGGAGTAATAAAATGAGTATCTTCATTATGGGCTGACAAGCATCAATACAGATTTTTCCAGAGAGAAATAACCTCAATACTAGCACCTCATGCCATCATGAACAAAGCTCAAATCTTCATTTTAAGATGAATTTCTAATGCCTAGCATTTACATATCAGAAGAGTCTGATAAAGAATTGTCTGAGGCTGAGCCAAAGCAGAGTAAATGGTAGGACTGTAGTAACACAGAAACTTTTGGAGGTTTTGGAGAGCAGTTTATCACTTCCCTGGAATTTAGTAAAAGCTAATTTTGTGACACCTAATTTTTTTCTGCGCTTCTTCAGAAATTAGGCTGTCCTGAAAAGTCACCTTTAGGATGGTTTATCATAGCCAGGACTGTACTAGTGGCAGGAGTTGCTTGAGCTGACTCCTGGTAGTTCAAGTAGAAGCTCTCCCACTTGTCATCACAGAATATATGACCTTATTACTCCTCCCTCGGTTCTGGCACTGATTGTTGATGCTGTTTGCAGCCAATGAAGTTTCCTCAGTGCTCTCTGCTGCCATCTCTCCCAGGCCCTTCTGCTTCTGTTTTCCAATTACAGCAAAAAATATGTGAATCCAATTTTCTGCCAACACCTAGATGAACCAACTCCAGAAAATAACATGGAAGATAGCAAAACAGGAAGATTTGTATTAGAGTTATACTACTAGCTAAGAATACATTGAAAATTGCAGGAATTTATCTGTATATCAATGACACAATGCCACTTCCTACTGTAGGATGTTCCTACCTGAACAAATTATCTACCAAAGTCCAGCCCTCAACAGCTCAGATTTATCTCAGATTTTACAGGCAGTGAGAATGAGAGTCAGTGACAGGACCAGGCCATGATTGTGAAAAAAGACCCAGTAGAAGCAGCAGACCCAGATCTGCTGGCTCACTTCCCTGGATATTTGGACTTTCCACAGGCTTCCATTAGCCAGGGGTATTGCAGAGAGCTGGAGAACCTAATTGTTTTGGGCAAAGCTTTTCTACTGGCACTGAGAAGGTCACCAGGCAGGACAGAGACATTGCCAAGGCTGCAGCTGACTCTCCTGGGGCTGGGAGCAGCCCCTCTGTCAGAGCATGAGCCCTTGCTCTCTCACAGCCCTATCCAAAAGGCATTGTCTGGAAGAAATTAGAGATTTTAATTTTTTTTTTAATTTTTTTTCCATCATTGCCTGACAACTTCAGCAGACACACATGTAGCCATCCCCCTACACTTCTAAAGAACTTTGCTTACTGTTAACTACTTAAATGTTGAAAGTATTAAAGCTAATTGAACTCACTGCTCAGAGAACCAAGTCTGAGGTCAGCTGTCATAGACAGTAACACTGTTGTGGTAAAAGAACTTTGGGGTAGTTTAGAAATCTTTAGAAAAGCATTCGTGCCTGTCCACATACTTATCAGTCCTACCTGTCCCTGCTAATGTTAGGGGATGTTTTAAGTTAGGGAAACAGATGGAGCTTCTTTGGGGAACTCCTCCAGGAACTGGTGTAGTTAGTGCTGGAAGTGATGACAGGAGATGATACTCAGCTGGCCAAATTTTAAGCACCTTGCTTCAGGTGCTTAACCTGGCAGAGTCTTAATAGTCCAGTGAGGGGCAAAGGGATGGCAGTGGAAGGGGAGAATAAAAGATAGTATCTTCCACAGAGAAATTCAGATTCACATTTAAATACTCTAATTGCCTTCCAGAGCAACTGATTGTCTCCTTGTCAACTTTATTGGAAACCTGAAGGAATCCTCCTGTATATGTAGATACTTTGAATAGGCTCTTGGTATCATACTGAAAAAGAGTCTCAGATGGTAAATGACAAAAATTCTCTTGACTTCAAAGGTGTTACTGTTTACTTTCATGCTGCTGAGGATTCAGACCAGTATTTTTAAAATTCTAATGCTCCTTGGCCCCTGTGTGAACAAGTTTATTCTGACTGCCATACTTATTTCTGTGTGTGAGATAAAAAGGAAAGGAAGAAGTGGCTGGTGTCTGCTAAAAATACAGCAGCAACAGAGGACTTGTCCCTTAAGGGGTCCTTGCCTACTGAAAATCCAGAGCAAGGGACACACATCAGGATCAGTCCTGTAGAGCAAAGGTGTTCATAACATTGTGAGATCATCTTGTACGTGCATAAACAGACTGTCTTCCATAACCCTGAACTGGTGGCTTTGGGGGTACAAAGTCTTTTGTTCCTACCTGGAAAAAGCAACCTGCTAGAAATAAACAGAGGGTTATGCTGATTTTATAGAAGGCTGAGTTTTCCTTAAGAAATACCGAGGAATGTGAACATTCCACATATCCAGACAATCTTTCCCGTCAAAGACTGAAAGGAAGGAAAAAAAGACAAAAATGAATACACCAAGTAAGGCTCAATTCTTTCTCATCTGCCAGGTCTGAGGCCTTCTATTTTGTAGGAGAAAAGGAAGTCTCTTGGAAGCTTGATTCTGGAAGGCAATAAGGAAACACACTGCTGTTGGAGAGGTCATGGGATGAGAAGCAGCCAAGTTCTAAAGCATAGCTGGAGTTATGGTTTGTCTACATTGTCTTGTCATTAATTCTCTAGCCAGTCTTCTGGGGGATAACAGGAAACATCCACATGGCAAAATTCATGCCATAGACACATTCATATCCTTTGACATCTGGGACTATAGCCTTGCAAAGAACAACATTTGAGATTACACCACACTTCGAATCACAGGCAAGAGGCTTAGATCCCCAGCAGCACAGGGAACGATCATAAACGGCTCAGTCTTACTTACTCCACAATCAGTCTAACTTTGTAATCTGTACAAAACAATGAATTACTATCAAGAGAATATGAACAGCCCAAAGCAGCTGCAGGGCTCTTCTGGGGAAAAGCAAGGGTCTTGCATTTGTCTTCCACTTATATCAGAATAGGAACAACCTGATGACCTAAGAAACTGAGTAATTTTTAATACCTGCTCTTTCCTCCCAGTACCTGGAGGGGTAGAGTCCTGCATGCCTCATCTCACTGGTTATCATTATTATGTCATCCAGATCAATCATTTCAAGCTCAATGGGTTGTAAATACAGCTTTGATAATTCGTTACACTTTGTTAGTATTTATCAGAGCCAGGGCTCGGTTAATCCAAAACAGCAGTGCTCAAACAGCGAGGAAACCTGGGCTCCAAGAGCACTTACTGCAAGCTGGAGGGGTGGTGTTGGGCTTTGTTTGTTTTCTAAATTATTCACTTAAAAAAATTTCCCAACTGCTGCAGGGTTAAGCTCTAAAAGGTGGGGTGGTGTTTGGCTTTGTTTGTTTTCTAAATTATTCACTTCTAAAAATTTCCCAACTGCTGCAGGGTTAAGCTCTAAAAGGCAGAAGAAACCTTTCCTCTCTCAAGACAGGCACAGCAAGAGCAAAACGCAGAGCACTCGCCTGTTGCTGTAAGCCCACCGCTGCTCCGCAGGATCGGAAACAGGCACAGGAGAGGGAGGGACTCCTCTGCGGGCAAAACCTCTTTTATGTCGAAGAATGTGTAAGGCTGCTGGTGCTGATCCACAGAGCACTGAATTCATCAAAGCCGAGAGGCCTAACTCGTAAAGTGCTCCAGAGCAGGTCTCTCACTGGTTTGGGCTCCTTGCAAGCACCAGCGGCAGCTGATACCGCACTTAAGACAAAGCAAAAGCGCCTCTTCTCACTCGCGAGCCCAGGAAGCGAACGCAGGGTTGGACTCCAAATGGTCTCCTCAGCGATGACAAGCACAAATTCTTTAGCACCATCTAGCTAACGCAGAGGTAACCCACACCGACACTCCTGCCTGCCGAGGCTCCCAGAGCCGGAGCCGCATGCGGATGAGGAGCGGGCGGATTCAGCACAGCACCCAGAGCGCAGGGGGAGGTTCACATGGAGCCAGACGGAGGGCGGACCAACTGCTTTCTGATTAAAATAAAAATATAAAAAAACCCCACCATATATATATATATATATATATATATATATATATACACACACACATACATACATATATTTATATAAATGGCCATGGGACAAGTGCAAATTTTATTAAACAAATGAAATGGTACCCTGTCCAACAATCTGAAAAAATGTGACAGCAGAACATGGATGAGAATACCTTTCTTGATGGAATGTCAGAGAGAAAACGGATGAGAAAAAATGCTGTGGAAGCAAAACTGAGTGCAGAAAACTTAACGAATGTGCCACAAAATTAGTGGATGGTGCCTAGAAAACTTTGAGAGTATAATCTGATAGTCAAACAAAATCTTGAAAAAATTCATGCACTACTTGCTGAAGTCTTCCTGTAGATATAAAAAAAAAAAAAAATACAGCAGAGTGAACAGTTCAGAAGAGTACAGTGTTTCAAAGTGAAAGATTTTGAATTTTCCTTTTTGAAAGCAAATTCTTTCTCAATATTTTATAATGCTGTATTATTATACAAAAGAATTATATAAAATTATATAGATTATATAAAATGAAATGCAATTGGTATATACAATTATGTTATTACATGGAATGTTAAAACAAATCCCCCAAAATGGAGTTAGTAATATGCATTGTAATTTTATAAAAGGAAAATTTCCAAGTACCTTTTTTTCCCAGCTGATGCAAAAAGTTGAAACTGATGGACAATGCATTTCTGAATGAAGCCAAAGATTAAAAAACTCAAAGAAAGTACTTTTTTCCCTAAGAGTTTTATGAAAAATTTTAAGAACTTCTTTTTTCTCCCTTATAATTCTGATGAGAAGTCAATTAAGCTGATATTGGAACTGCCTGCAAGGTAAAGCACAATATTTAATGAACTATTTGTCTGGGAAACATTCCCAAAGAATTGCTAGTAAAATATGTATTTACCTAGATTTTTGTTTCATATAGGACTAAATAATTTTCAGAAAAGAATCCATCTTCAACTTTCATGGCTTTGTCAAGGAAAAAAAGTCTTTAAATACACAAAAATAGGAAGCATTTTGATTTAGTACTTCCCCAATTATCTATTTATATTTAGGCCTTCAGAAAAATCCAACTGAGTTTTATTTTCACAACCAACTAAAGCAATATTTTAATTTTTGATTTCTACTTTTGACCTAAGTTATTTTAAACCACTTGCTAAGCATTCTTAAACTTCCTCCCACCATGTGTTGATCTTTTTTTGGTTGGTTGGGGTTTTATTCTTTAAAGAAACATCCTAAAACACTTACAGAGCATGTTTCTGCAAGGAAGACCATGAGCCAACTGATGCCTTTTTTTTAAGCATTTATACCCTATTTTTAGACTATAAACACCCAAATTCAAGCCCTAGGCTAACTTGTGGGCCAGTGTTAAAAAAAAAAAGTTTGTGTGCACAACCTTCCATTCACATGTGTGCTCCAAAGATGTACAGAGGCAGCTTTATCCTGGGGCTTGGTCACCATTCGTGATCTTCACATGCCCCACCAGAGCAGGCTGACAGAGGCTCCTCACTCCTGATAAAACAGACATAACCCTACGAGAGTTGGTCATACAGACCACGCTCTTCAGAAAGGAGAGGCCCAAAGAAGGTGCAGATTTTGGGAATGGAATTCATGTGGGGACAGAAGGACACAGAACTGCAGTGGAGCACAACCTCTTCCACAGCAATACGGGGAATTTCTGCCAAGCCGTGTTACACCCAGCAACACAACATATAAAGTGGTAAAAAAGTGGAGGAAAAGGAAGCTGCTCAAAGTCTGATGAAATTAATAGCCACGTTACTGAGATGTGGAGTTGCTGGTGCCAAGGAAGTGGGAGCCAACACTCCCACAGGTCCTCCAAGCCACCCAGCATGTGACCAGCTCAGCTAGCATGGCAGTGCTGCCAAGACTTTGGAAACAGCCTGTGTTTGGTTGGATCTGCTTACCTAAGGAGAGAGATGAGCTTTTGTTTGCTTTCTTTTTTTTGCTTGCCTGCATTACTGAGTTCTTTTATAATTGGGCTTGTACAAAGTATTCTGTCAAGATGCATATGGTGGAGTTGCCTCTGAGACTCCGAGCACACGCTAGTCCCACGCCCTCTCACACCCTGTAATAAGCTTTTTATTCTACTGTAATTAACAGCCAGGAACCAGTCACTCTGCTTAAAATCACAAACAGCCCTACATTTACTATTTTGTGCTGCTTTTGCTTTACCTGCTAATAACCCCTTCCCCTCCCTGAATTACTTTCATATATTCACTGCCTGTCCAGTCACTACATGCTGAATTTGAGCTCCCCTATTGCTCTATTAAGTAATTTTTTTACTTAAATGCTGTATATTTCACACCATAGGATTGATTCTATGCCTGTGAAATCAAGGAATACTTTCTGCAAACCAGACATACATATTTTGGGGAGATGGACCACTGGAGTAAATACAGACTTTTAGTCATATCCACAAGTTGTTCCTGAATGTTTTGCAGGTCCTCTTATTTCATACTTCTAAACTTCATACCAATATTTTGTCATGTAATGCCAGCATATGCAATTTTATTCCTCCAGAAAACAGGTGATTTCCAGTGGTCCCAAATAAGCAAGACACTTATATGTTCCCTACTTGTATATGAAATTAGGACTCTCAGCTTCATTGAAAAACTAATGAAAACAAGGTAAAATTAATAATTTTAACCTTGTTCAGGTAGACCATTTACAATATTTCATGGGGTTTATCATCAAATATAGGTTGCACATAGGACACTCCTACTTGAATTTATGTCAACTTAAACAGAAAAGGTGTTCAACAGCAGTGGTTCAGGTTACTAATAATTATTGGTAATTTTAAAGGATAAAAAAATATAATGTTCACACAGGAATAGGAGCCAAACCCCTCCTGAATTGGTGGACTTCCCATTTAATATGACAGGCATTAGATCAGGTTGATTACATCGACTGACATGGGGACAGAAACCGACTCCTTTGGCTTCATAAAAGCAAATGTCTTTTTATCTGAATAATTATTATTATCATTGAAACAAAATGTATATTTTCTCAGCTTTTTATTTACAATGTAAAGTGCTTTCCACAGTAAATCAACAAATATGAGTATTCATGTCACCAAAAGCTGATGATTAAAAATAATTACTTTAATGGTAGCTGGCCTGGTGCCAAACATGATTAGCTTTCGCATTTCAAGCATGATAGTAGATAATTTACATCTCCTTTCACACCAATACCAAACTACTCCTAATGGATTCTATTTTAGTTTTTATGAATTAATAGAAATTTAGTGTCCAATTCACTATGTTATAGACACCATTTGCTTTCAAAACCAAAGAATTGTTTCCAAAAAGGGCGGAAAGTAACCAAATCACAGGATAGGAAGCCAATAAAGTTGGCTTCCCTGCTGACAGTGTCCTTGCCTGTGCCCTTAGAGCTGTGAAAGGCAGAGTGAGAAGAAAACTTTTTCCAACAGGCCAGAAAATCCTGTCAAGGGGGAAAATCCCAAGAAGTACCCAGCCTGTGTCTACCAGGACAGATACAGATTGAAGCCCTTCTCTCCTAAAGACCAAAGAAAACTTCCCACCCACCCCAGTGGACAGGATTTTGCTCTCAGGACAGTGAAGGAAATTGGACATTTGCCTTTTGAAAACATCACAAGCTGCTCAAGGACCTGATGGGTCAAAACAGAAAATGTATTTGCATTCTTCTAAAGGAGTTTTAAAACCAGTTGCCTTTCACCTACCCATTAGGCCTGAGAACAGAGCCATGAGCATATCCTGTGCTTGCTTACACTCGCAGGATGGCTCTCACTCAGCTCAGTTCAGGCTCAGGGTATCAAAAGCACCCAAATGCTCTTTGTAGGAGGAAAAGGCAGAGCAAAAAAATTCCACCTCCATCTGGTTTGGAAGTTTGTGCCCATAGGAAATATGGAAATTCAAAACACAGAGAGAAGACAGTGGGAAGGTCAAAAGGACAACCTTAGCTTTCAAATATGGAATTATTGTTTCTTGGCTGGAAAGATGCATACAGGAACAGCAAAGCAAAAAATATCAGAGGTGTGGGGAAGGACTCACTGGGCATATGAAGCGGGAATGATAGGTAAGATAACATCTTCCATACAGAAGTTAATAACCTTTCATTAAGACAATAACCTTCAGCAGGCTGGAAGAGGATGGTTTAAACTACCACAAAGAATAAACCACCTTGGTGATTTGGTTTCCCTTTATTTCCAGACCTCCATCTCCAACAGGCCCAGCAAAGCTCCAAGCTTTGCTGGACTTTCACCAAGACCAAGGTCTGAAAACTGTAACTACTTTTGGCAGCTACAGCAAGCTGGAACCACTGTTTTCAAAGAAAAAATTTGGTAACAGAATCCAAAAAATGCATATCTACAAAGAAGCAAAGAGAAGCACCCTCCCTTCACCAGCCTATCCCACCTCCCTCAGTTCTACAGGAGACAATTTCTGGTGCCTGTGATTCCCTAAGACTGCTCAGGGCTGCAATAATGAACCCAGCCTAAGCTAATGTGTTTCACAGGACCTGTAAACATCCATTTTCTTTTGCTGGTCACTGATTAAAAGAAAATACATTAGTCAGGTTTAAGCTTTCACCTTTCAGCCTACTGCTGGCACAGCACACAAACACTTCTTGTGAAACCCTTCTAATTTACATTTCAGTGGACCACAGCCCTCATCTACCCTGGCATTAAAATGTCCAGCACTGGCAGCCTCAAACATACAGAATGGATGTTGTGCCAGCATCCCCCCTGCTTCTTCTGACCTTTAATAGACTCCTATAGGGGATGATAGGAAACCAAGGCTTCACATCACATCAGTGATTGGTTTCTGTGGAGAGTCTCAGCTCCAGCAGCAATTAATGTTGATGGTAAAGCTGTTTTTTACTGGACAACCAGTGCAATTTTCCTACAAAGGTCACTCACATCAGGTCTCAGAGGTCGCAGAGCAAATATACCTGGAGGAGAGAAGTTGCAGGGAAGAGCAGACAAAACTGGTGAGCTCTACCAGTTGGAGCAAATTTGGAACTGCCTACTTAGAGATAAAATTCAGTATCACAACAGGAAATCCCAAGGCCTGTTCCTGTCCCCTAGGTTAACTGCTGTTGGTCTGGCAGTACACCCCTGTTGCTGAGCCATCCCTTCTCACTAGAAAGAGCTCCCAACACCTCCCCCCTCTTTTTGCCTTGGCAGAAATCCGTGTGTATCCTCCGTACTCCTATCTAAAGTAAACCGCCATGTCATCACCCTAGCAGAAAAACACACAAATACCCTCCCACCTTCAGAAAGCAGCAAAACATTAAGCTTTATGGGTACAACAACTAATATAAAAAAAGCCTGACTATTTAATGCAATGTTGTGGTTGAGAATTTAACCACACAAAAGGGAGAAAATTCAAACGTACAATTCCCACAGAAACCATAACTTGGCCACATTTCACATACACACGTCAAGGCAGAAACTTTCACAGCACATTCCCCATCTGAATTATTGCATTTGCAGAAGAGGTACAGCTTTCCTCCTCCTCCTCCTCCCTTCACTTTTTTCACCTCTTTTTTTTTCTCATATACAAATCTCCAGTGGCAACATCTATGAAAAATTAGGGAAAGGGGACTCCAGGGGGGAAGAAGGGGGAGGGAAGCATGATTTTGGGTAAACACACATGCACTGGACAGGGCTGGAAAGCAGACCTTAGTCTCCAAACTACTTCCAATTTCAGCTGGTTTGTGTCCAGACCCCTGGGTTTAAGTTCTTTTCTGGGGCAATTGCTGAAATCTGCACCATAACTTAGCCTGATCACACAGCACCCAGCCCTAGACACAACCCCCTGCAGACTTGACCCTGGAGGGTGCTGCCCCACAGAAAACCTGCAGAATCTCTGTTCCTTTCTTAGCTCTTCAACATGAATTTCAATTTGGCTAAAGATCTACTCAAATCTACTTTGGCCAACACTCCTGTTTCCCAAAGTAATGTCACGTAGGCAAATGAGGTGGTTTTAACTCACCCCTTAGTGCAAACAAGCCCCATTACAAAGGCAGGCTGAGTGAGATCAGCTTTTGCACTAGTCTGGAGCTAGGACATAAGTCACAGCTCTGGATCTACAGCTGATTACCTTCACCCCTCTACCACTACAGACAAAACAATGCCAATACTGCACAAAACCCACCAATTCCAAGCTCTGCTGAGCTTTTAGAATAGTAACCACTGGTATTGTATATGCAGGCAGCAAACCTTCCTCCATCTGCCAACCCTGCTGCTTAATCCCTTCCTACCTGCTCCAGAGAAGGGAGGACAGCAAGCAATATGCTTTTTTCTTCCTCAGTTTCCATCCCCAAGTTTGGAGTTGACTTTGCTTGAGTATCTTTACTCATATAAGCTAATAGGCATTTGTACCCAGAGGGAAGATGTGGTTCCAGCCATTGATCTGGGCTGCCTTCCTCCCTTGGCCCCGGGCAGTCACAGAGGCCAGTATGGAATATGTTATACTTAATGTGCTGTGCCTGCATCGTTTCTGGCTCTGAGGAGCCTGTCTCAAGTGGCCCAAGCAGTTGGAAATCTGAATTTCTTGGCACTAGTGAATTTCAGCTTGTAGAGAGGAGAAAAACGAGGTAACTTGCCTATTCATTTTACAACAATTAAGAACATAAAAATAGATGAGCCATTCTGAGTCACTGATGGCCCATCCAACCCAGTATCTCGTTTTCCCCAGCGGGGAGCGCTGGGTGCTTCAGAAGCAAATATAAGCAGCATGGCAATTACAGTGATCCCTCCTCTGGTATAACCTCCCAGATTCCAGCAATCAGCAGTTTGGGGACTTCCTGAGCCAGAGGTTGCATCTGGACCATCATGTTTAATAGCTCCCAGTAGACTTCTCCTCCATGAATTTGTCTAATCCCTTCTTGAACCCTTTTATACCGTTGGCTTCTTACAACATCCTGTGACAAGGAATTTCACACTACAATTGCACACTGAGGGTGTTTGGGAAGCGAGGGGGGGGGGGGGGTGGGTTGTGAGGAAAACTTCCTTTTCACTGATTTCAACTGGCTGACTAGTTATTTCAGGGAGAGCCCTCCAGATCCAGTAGTATGAACAGCAGTAAATCCATTGCTTAGGAACTTGCTTCCCACCATTTAGACTATTATCAGGTTCATCCAAGCTTCACTTTTATGGGCTAATCAGTATCTCATACAGTCTATTTACTGTCTCTCATAACAATGTAATTCCACATATTCACCACCTTTCTCAGTGCTTTTGTTTCCACTGTAACCCTTCTGATACAAGAAATTTTTCTTTAGTAACGGATGGCCCTGATAACTAACATGAGTGTATTTACCAGAAGAGCTTCAAAACCAAATTATTTACCTTGAAAATACAGGCACAGTTATAGAAAAAGAAAAGAGAATGTTAATTTTGTACTTTGATGGCTTCATTGACTTCAATTCAGCAACTGAACTTTACTAACATTTATGTTCAACCTTCTCTCAGCCATACAAGGTATCTCTTGTGCTACTACGTACACCTATATATAACAATACAATAATATTATAGCTTAATGATATATTATTTTTTAAATAATTACTATAATTGAATTATATAATAACTCATAATTATATAGCAAAATGCTATGATGATATAAGCATAACACACACACATATATATATTTAACTTTTTTATACATATGTATACACACCTGTTCTACGTAACACTCAAACAATACAAGTTATAACTAAATAGAACTTTCTTTCACTAATTTAATTCATTCATTCCCTAATTTAAGGGAATGTGTCTTAGGAGTGTACTGATATATATCCCTTTCAGGATCAGGATGCAGGTTAGAGAGGAAAAAGCTAGCCTTGCAGTAGCCTTGCACTCTGCTTCTCTGGTGACTCCTTGTCTTTTCCCTCTTCACTCTACTTCTGCTCCTCTTTGACCTGACTTCTGCTGTCCTTCAGATAAAGAAATATTTCACTCTGTCCGGCATGACTCCATCTTTTACAAGGCTTCTGTGACTACAAGCAAAACACAGACTAAGACACAATTCCTTTAGAGAGGAGAAAAACCCAGCAGACCGGAGTTTGTCAGGTCTCAGGGCAGAGAGTGTAGCAGCCAGTATGCAAAACACCAGCTTCTGTCTCAGGTGCTGACTATTCCCTTCTCCTCTCTTTCCCCTTTCACATGCATTTGTTTGGTCCTGAGAGAAACCTTGAACATCAGCTGCAGGGACGTAGCAACTCCAGACTCTCTCAACTGTGTTTGTTTTTCTCCCCCCAAAAAACATTAATCCTACTTAGTTAAGGTAGTTTTATGAGACTTTAAAGCTAGAATGAAATTTATGAAAATTTCTTGCAGTGAAAAAGAAAGAAAATCATATTAAATTGAAAGTAATACTTTATATTTACTACATCTAGTGCTTTAATTAAGATCCCTTTTTTCCCCATCCATATTTTTTAAACAAATATAAATAAAAGTATGCCATGAAGCCAAAATCAGATACTTCTTCTTTTGGTAAAGAAGACAAGGAGTAATAGTTCAATCTTGGCCAACAGAAGTTTTAAGAACCAGTTACTACCTGCCAGCAATTAAAGATATACTTAACCAAATACCACATCAAATGACAACACCATACACCCATGTTACCATGGACGTACCTTCGTGCAAGTGTAGAAATAAACATTTAAGAGCAATTAAATCTTAGTCAGATGCCTAGAAATAAAGAAACGTGATTTGCTTTGCTGTTTTTATGGAAAACATCCAACCAAAAGTTATGGAGTCTGATGCCTGGTGAGGTTTTTGAGGCTTGTCTTTAACCTTTCACTGTGTTGGTTAGTTACTCCTTTCTTTGGGGCAGATACATACACATAGAGCTCTCTAAATATATTGATGTGTGTGTATTAAATATAAACATCCATTCTGCATGAAAATATTTTATGAGGGCTATTTAATGTCTGCACATCATAAAGAAGACTGAAAGGCACTCCGCATACACACTCTATCACTCTTACTGCACCTAGCAGTCACTCACACGGTATCAAGCCAGGGAGAGGTGAAAAGGGAAAATTCCACTTGGTGAAAGGTAAAAGCACAGAGGACCAATTTGTGCCAGGCAGCAAAGGACTTCTTTGCTGGCACCTGGCCTCTCTCTGTCCCCTCACAAACAAAGCAAAGCAGTGCTAAGCACATTATTAATCTGTGCCAAATACAAAAGTCAGGTTGTGTTCCTGCGTGGGCTGCAAGATCTGGAGGTCCACAGGAAGAAATTCTGCCTGCTTTGCTCTGGGAGGGATAACACTCCACAGAGAGGGTGCTGAGCAATGAAATGGTGCTACCTCGTCATGTGGGTTTTTTTAAAAAGGATTGCAAGCAAAACCTCAACACCTCTGTGGGGAGTTTTCCTGCTGGACCAGAAACACCTGCATGTTTTAGAACCTTAGAGTCATTAAGGTCAGAAAAGACCATTAAGATCATTAAGTCCAACCATCAACTCAGCGTCATTCCCATGTTCACCACTAAACCATGTCTTCAGACTCCATATTCACATGTTTTTATGCACTTCCAAGGACGGTGACTCCACCACTTCCCTGAGCAGTGTGTTCAAATGCTTTAAAACCCTTTCCATGCCTTGCATGTTTAGCTTATGTGCATTTCAACCTGCATGGATCAAATTGACAGACTGTGGAAGGCAGCCACCATATCCCACGTCTTGGAGGGACTTCCAGTAACCGCCACACACACCATGGTCCTTTCAGGCAGGACTAGCCACATGTCTGTCCTCCCTGGCACAGGTTTGTCTATCCTGTTCCTCAGGATGCCCAGCAGCAGACATGTACTGGGCTCCCCAGGCAACCTAGTCCTGGGTTCCACCAAACTGCATCATTAAGGAGGTCCTTCCTACACCATCTTCTGTCACAGAGAAGGGAGCAGGGAATAAAAATGAAGAGCAGTCTATCCAGCCTCCATTAGCAGAAATGTTCTTCAGTGTCTTCTTGGTTGACCTTGTCTACTAAGACATACTGAGAGATAATAATAATAATAATTAGTACTTACATAGCACTTAATCCTCAAAGCACTTTACAAACATTAGCTAATTAACTAAAAGGCAGATTATATATGTTTCTGTACACATAAATAAATAAATATAAAAATCTGGGAAGCCTGCCACATCCTTGCTGAAGTAAGGCCCTGCAAACTGCCTGCCCTACACAAATCTCTCAGTAACACATCATGCCAGCTTGGTTCAAAGCCCACAGATCAGCTTATGAGTGTGTACTCTGCCATCCATGTAGACCTGCAGGTAGAGAAATTTCTTCAGGACAACCATGAGATGGTATTAATTAAGCAGTCTGACTTAATTTAATACTCAGTAAGCTTATTTTCCAACACGAGGAGTTGCTAATGACTGCAAATACTTGCATTATAGTTGCTAGCCACTTTAAATAATTGTTAGATACCAATTAAACTCACAGAAAAAGAAGCAACGTCAGGAAAATGGCAGTATTTTTAATCTCCCACTATCTTGCGTAATCTCTGTGTATTTCTTATCCTTTCAACTAAAATTACACACAATCTTATGGGAGAGCACATTTTAGGAAAAGTTTCTCCTTAAACTAAGCTGCTTCACATGACAAGCAGGGGACTTTTTTATTATTTTTGTCATATCCACAGAAATGGTGGTGGTGAACCCGTAGGTTGTGTCAAAGGGGAAGTCAAGACCCCATGGGCTGGTGTGGAGACAGGAAGGCTGGGATCAGCCTGAAGGACAGGCTGTATGTAATGCTCCATTCAGCTTCTTCTCTTGTTCTATCTACTTATCCACATTTCTGTACTTTGGCACACTTGCGGGGCTATCCTGGAGACATGAAGGCCAGCAGCAGTGGGCGATGCTCTTCTTGCTGGCAGTTCTGGCTCCTCTCATCTACCTCATGGAGTTGCAAACAGCATTTTGTTCGTGCCTCCACTTTTCCCTTCACCTCTCCCTGTTTTGTATCTTCCAACATTGTGACTGAGCTTGAAACTGATGCATTCCAGACAAGTAGCCCGTGGCTGGTAATGAAACTCCAGCAAGAAAAAAAAAAAAAAAAAAGGAAAAAAAAAAAAAGCAGCAAATATTAAAGAATGAGACTGTATGAAACATAAATGGAAAGCCACCTTCTTGATTTGTGGGCAAGGTGGTTGCCACACAGTGAGATCAAATTCATGCTGCACATGCTTCCCTTAGAGAAAAAGAAAAAAAAATCAAATTTAAATTGCTATTCTCTTTGATGCTAGAAATGTGACTTGGCTGCAAATGTTGGCTGTGAAATCCCTCCCTGCTCTCAGGTTTTGCTTTCCCCAGCACCCATACACATGGGTACATGCAGCAGATACAAGGTGCCACACAACAACATCCATATCAAATCAAGAGAATTTAAACATCTGTGAGAGAAAAAAAACATAGACATCTAACTCTACAGATCCTCTTGTGCAGTGGCATGGGCCAGGCCCAGTTTTCCTAGAGTTAGAGCGACATCTCTTTCAACATTCTGGATCCCTTCCTCAGACAGAAGATCTCTGCCTTACAAACCAGCTCTTACTCTGAATTTTCTTAAAAGCTGTAAAAAAAACCCCAAAAAACAAACAAACAAAAAACAAACAAACAGAACAAACCCCAAAACCCCCAAAAAAATAAAACAAACAGAACAAAACCCCACCCCAAAACAAGGTAAAACAAACAAAAAAAGTAAAACAGGGCAAAAGATGAACACTGCCTATTTTCAAGCAAACTACAGCTCCTTCTACAATAGGGCATGGATAAGACAAGGTTGCCCCACTGCCAAGCCATACTGTCACCCCCAGGTTCAGATCATTGTACCTGACAGCAGTAATAAGACTTGTTAAATTGAAAGGGGGAACAAGAACCTGTTTCCTATTGTACAGGTATAATGTCCACAGAAGACAACAGGAATCATACCAGGCAGATGGGAAGAGAATTTAAAGCTTTAAGTTGTAATTTATTCTCTTTTAAGAAAGGAAGCAGACTTGAAGACAAGTCTGAAATGTGCTTGCCTAACATCTTAAAGATTCTCACCACAAAAACAAAAGCAGCAGGTATGTTGCTTTTTATTTTATTGTATTTATTTTTCCTAGTCGCAGTGGAATCTCTCCCTCTCTGGATACAGCTGGACCATCTCTGCCAGAGGACATCCCTGGGGCTCAGAAAAACACTTTTAAAGAGCTGCTTGCTTTTTTTTTTTTTTTTTTTTTTTGCATTTGGAATGCAGTAGATTATATCAAGTGTCAGATATTTTCAAAACATTTCCCAAGGGACAGTACTCCCATAAATTCTTCACACATACACTTTCCACACTCTGAGTGCTGTGTTGTCCACAGACCTGCTGGTGTTACTGCAGGAATCAGGGTAAAGATTTGCACTGGCTGCAAATTGGACAAGGCTCTCAGTGCCTTTCAGGATTATGCATAAGAGAAGAGAAAGCAGGCTGTATTTAAATACACAAATCCATAGGATAGCAACTTTTTCACTTCTGTGAATGCATAAGATAAAGAAATTTTATGTTGTTGAAATTACTAATTTAGAGTCTGACAGATCTTTAAAAAAAAACTGAGAAAATCTATTACTTTCCTTCTGGCTTGGTAATCACATAATATAGTTTTGATATCTGCACATTTTCTGAGAATTAACACATTCAACAGACGTCCAGACAGAAAAGAAATCATTTTGTTCACAAAAAAGCACACTGTACAAATGGTGAACCAACATTAGAAAACTAGATCCACCTACATGTACTCAAACTTAACATGGTGTATGCACATATTTGAAAACAGCTGTGTGTAAGTTTAATTGTATTACAGAAAACCCTGGAGAAGATTCTGGTATGTCCCCAGGGTCTTCATTGAAGATGAATTTTTTTCTATCCAGACAGCCCATGAAATGAACTTGTAAATCCACTGGCCTTGTCAAGCAGCATTTCCAAAATCTTAAGTGCCTCCATGGAGCTGAGGCCAACAAGGGACTTCAGCAGGCTGAGAAGAGCTAGGAATGGAAGTGCTCAGAGCACACTTGTTTCATCTTATTTGTTTTTTCTCTTCAAGAGAAGAGTGTGCTCTCATGTTATGGGGTGCTCGCAGTCAAAGAATCACAGAAAATGCTGAGTTGGAAGGGACCCATCAGGATCATCAAGCCCAGCTCCTGACCCTGCACAGGACACCCCAAGAGTGACACCCTGTGCCTGAGAGCACTATCCAAACACTTATTGAGCTCTGTCAGGCTAGGTGCTGTGACATCTTCCCTGGGGATCCTGTTCCAGTGCCCAGCCACCTTCTGGTGAAAAACCCTTTTCTAATATCCAACGTAAACCTCCCGGCCCAACCTTATGCCATTCCCTCAGGTCCTGTCACTGGTGACCACGTCATTCTCCATTAATCTGGAAATGAGGTGAAGAAGTAGTTGATAAGAAAAGGCGAGTAAAGGGGAAGACAAAAATGTTTGAAGACACTGTGCTGATATGTCAACATCATATTACCTACTTGCTCCATGCCCTGTTGGAGGAGTGGCTCAATCATGGGAGGGAGCCAGGAGGAGCCCTTCCTCGCCCTGGGGCAATGCAGGAGCAGGAACGGGTGCAGACTTGGTCCCATGTACCTTCAGAGTCAGGGAAGGGAGGCAGGGAGGGCTCACAATAGAGGGAATCGCTTCTGCAACCAGGAAGAGGAAGGAGAGCTGAAGAGGACTCACCATTGCCTTAAACTCCTGCTTTGCATGTTCCCACAAGCCAGAGAAACACCCATTTGCCCCTGGCAGGGAGATGATGTGTTCAGAGAGAAATACTCACCCTGCCCACGGGCTTTCCAACACACACAGCTACTGAGCTCTGTCCACATCTAATCCTCCCTTTCTGTAATTCCCTTGAAATCAGGCATTAGCTAACTTTCTTTCCACCTGTCACAACCCACAGGGAAATCCCAGGCCAGATTCAGCCCACCCAGCCAGCTGTGACATGAAAAGGTTGCAAGTACTTGGCAGCCTCATCAGAACCAACCCTCATAAAATACTTGAAAAGAGAATATGCAGAAGAGCTTCTCCCAAAA
The DNA here is from genome assembly GCF_015832195.1 of Motacilla alba alba. Taxonomy (NCBI): domain Eukaryota; kingdom Metazoa; phylum Chordata; class Aves; order Passeriformes; family Motacillidae; genus Motacilla; species Motacilla alba. Next base: position 98,065,304 of record NC_052018.1, read on the forward strand.
GGTACAAGTCCTTCCTTTACTGTATGAACTACTCTATGAAACCAATGTGTTATTTATGTCTAAAAATGAAAGGCAGTAATAAAAAAGGAGTTGTTTTATGTTGCTCAGCAAGCAATAGCACTCCTACATAACCCAACTCTTTAGAGTAAGGGTCTTTGCACACCAATCTAACATTCCTTTGACTCCAACAAAGTGGAATAAAATCTATTTCAAATATATTATTTGATGAAAGCAGATGTCAGCAGATACTGCCTATGTAATTGATATTTGATTTATTCAAGATTTATGCATGCTGTGCCTTAGATTTATTAATGATAATCCCCTGCTCTTGTGTTTAATATAGTGGAACCAAAACATAATTTGCTGGGATCAGTGAGAAATGCATCAAAGTGATTAACTCTACATGCAAACCATTATCCAGTGACATCCCTACTGTGCATAGTGCAAAAGGAGGCAATAATACAGTAATTGGCTTCACTTAAGCAAGTCAGATATTTGCTGTGATATCTGGTAAAATTTGGTCCCTTTAATCTCAATGGTGTTACTTCTTCACATCCATCCTTCATCTTCCCTTGATACATTCCTGTTTGCAAAAGAGTCATAAACTTAAAATAATAATTTTAAAAATGAAAAAGCAGCACAGCCAAAATTCCTCCAACCACCTGGCAATTTAACATGAGGAAATCATCAGAATCACAGTCAGCACAGCAGTGAAACTCAGCTCTGCTCCTGAAAGCAACTAAGAGCGTCTTTCCCCTCTCCAGAACCATGCTATTTGTACGTTGTTCATGGCATCCCCCTCACTGCAGGGATGGAATAGGGAGTAGCACGGCAAGACTAGCTTGAAAAGACCTCAAAGGAGGGATTAAGTTCAATGGGGAGCTGAAACTGTGACTCTGTGAGTAATCACAGAAGTTGGAAAGGCCCATCCTTGACTTCAGCTCTACTCCTCACTGCTGGGTGCTAGTCCTTTATCCAGGGAAGAAGCAGGAGTCCCTTAGATCTTGGGGTTGCGGGACAGAGGCTTGAATGAAGAGGCAGAAAGAAAAAAAGGCACAGAAAATCACAGTCCACACAGGCAGAAGTAGGAAAGCTGTTGGAAAAAGGAAGCCTGTGAATTCTCTCACTGGAGTCATGACAGCCAAAGTCTCCATTTAGCCTAATTAATTTGTTCCACTCTTGAACAATACGATTTCAGTTACATGTCTTATGAGTTGTTACATTTCCAGGCAGATCCATTGCCATTGCAAGAGCAGCCATGTGTTTCCGTGTTGTGGAACTAATTTTTTATCTCCTGAACCTGCACAGTCATTCTGCTCCCAATGACTGGCTGACCTACAGGACTGGCTGGATTCCTTTTAACAAAAGCCAGAAAGCACCTTTACCTCTGAGTCCCTTAAGCACAACTCCTGAAGCTGTCTGGGGGTTACTACTGGCCTAACAAACAGTAAATGGGGTGTTCTGACATTCAGTCTAATCAAAAGGGAGGTGTCTTGAGAGAGGATAAGTTTTTTAATGAGATGTTAAAATCCACCATCATTATCACTTATGGAAAGAACATGCGCTTAGCATGATTTTCTCTTTCTTTACACCTGAAATGACAAAATGTAACAAAAAAACCAAAGTCTTGCTTCTCCTAGATACAAGGGTGATGTGCTATGATACAGAATTTCCTCACTAAAAAAAAGTTCATCTTGCATTGAGGGTGCTGGCTGAAGAGCACAGTGCATGCAAGCCCTGAAAAATTTGACAGAAAATGCAGAGTTGCAGCAATTAGAACAGGAGACTGAGCCTGCCTTTCCACAGAGAAACTTTGTGACCTTCCAGATTGAAAATAAGGACCCTCTGGATAGCTTGTTAGAGCAGATGCTGAAGGAAGAACAAGAGAGAGCTGGGCAATTCTTATTCTTTCATCTTCTTGTCTCCCAAGACAGAGCTAGGAGGCAACAAAATCAAGCAAGTACCAGCCACATGAAAGAATATAAAAGGGAAGTAAGAGATAGTCTACTTTATTAGAAGGGAAAAGGAATTTTAAATTTCAAGTAATCACCCTTGTTCTTTTTTTGTCCTCCCCTCCCTACCAAAGCTGGCCAGTCTCCTTCCTGTGGCTTCCTCTCCCTTGATGCCAGGAGAAGAGAATCTCTGCTTGTCCAACATGTGCCTCAATACACTAGTATTCATGATTTTCACTTTTCTGCAACTATTTCTACACAGCACAAAAGAGTCTTCTTCTCATGGAAGACTAATTCTCCCAGCATGGAGTTTGTGCTCTGACCAACTTCAGCGAGTCTTTCTCTTTTCTACCTGAATATTTAAACAAAAAAAAAATTGCCCTGTGTTTCCAAATGATGCAGCTAGAAAGCTGAGATTATGACATCAATCCTCTCTGCTAGGAAGGGTCTACAATTCCCTAGTGAATTTGTTGTTGAACGAAATGAAAAAAAAAAGGATCATTTCAATTAAAAGAGAGTTCATATCACATGCAATTTAAAAACCCACATTCTTCATTAATATACTTTTTCCAGATTGAGAATAATTGCAGCCATCTGGAGATCAAATTATAAAATGGAGACTTGTGCTGTAAGAAGGAATCTTGTCACTCAAATCTTGTACAACTTTGTCTTTTAAAAAGATTGCTAACACTGATTTTATAATGTTCTGCTTCATCCTTCTTTCAGACTGCTTTATCCTTAAAGTTGTTCCAGAACACTCCTGGTGTACCCATGGAGCACCTGAGACAGGAGAAGCTCATGATCACGTCATTTCACTGCCGAGACACTAACAAAGGAAAGGAGAAGAATTACCAGGAGCAGAGGAAATATACATTAGGAAAGTGAATACAAAAAACCAGACAAAGAGCCTAATTGTCCCCACAGCTTCAGAAAAGTCCTAGACACAGCCACTGCTTTCCAAGCCCCACAAGCTCCAGATAGGGCCCCTCTCCTCCAGAAGGCTAATTCCAGAGAAACCTCAGACACCAACTATAGACACTGCCAAGAGAGAGGCTTCTGGGCACACAGAAACATCCTCCAAATACTCCTGACCTCTCCAAAGTTGTTTTGACTGCAGCCTATCTTCACCTCCACCTTATGCCTTCATTTCTTCTACCTTCTCCCCTGTTACCTTTTCCCTTGTAGACAAGCGGACCTCTTTTTCAAGAAATCCAGCATGTTCCCCCACAGTGGGGAATTGAAAGGGCCTCATGCTGCTTCCTGAGGGCATCTTCCACCCATGCTGACTGTGCCCCCTTTCCCGTTTCCACGGGAATATCTCTGAAGACAGGAGACACCTATGGCTCCACATTCATGCAGCGAAGGATGTTTGTGTGGACCTCAAACGCCCTACAGCAATAAACACAATTCATGACAGCTCCCACTTTCAAAGCTCAATGAAACAACCCTTTACATTTTAATGACACTGATTAAGCTCCTTTAGAATACAAAACTAGAAAACTTCAAACCATTTGTGCCTAAACCCATTCAAAATAATCAGTACTTTAAGTTTCTCTGTCCATTCCCTAACACACATACACAAGAAACCAAACTTGCAGCCTCTTGCATCTCAGAATCATAGGACAGTCACTCAGAAGTCATAGCTGAGAATAAGTGATATACTGAAAATATTCTACTTCAAAACTCATTTTTTATGCCTTCATGGATGTGGTACTCTCTAATGGCCACATCTTCATGGTCTTTTCCATAGACAGAAGGCCTGGCTCTTTAAGGTAAAACTGAGGATTTCCTTTGAATGCATGCCTTCAGGAATTGCAAGATCAAGGGAAAAATGAAAGCAAATGCAAAACATCAAGTATCAGAAGAGTCATGGTTAGAGAAGAAGGATGAGCTGACAATGAGGACATAAGGTCAGTTCATTAGGGAAGCTCTGATATAAAACATAGCAATTTTTTCTCAAGAAAACCTGGAAAATAGCAGCTTCAATTAAACTACATATTATTTTGGGTGTTTAAATACCTCTGCCCATATTTAAGAAGCAGTTAAAGTATATAAATGGCTAATCACAAAACATTATTCCCTGACGCCTCTTCTGCTCTGTAATACTGTTATTTGGCCAAATATCACCCTAGTAAAAACTCTTTCCACCACTGCATACCACAAGAGGCTTGGACACACAGAAGTGTTTCTCATCTCTGCTGCTACCCAGAGCCCAGACCTTTGAAAAGCTCAGTGCAGACCTCAAGGTCTGACAGAACTTGCACTCCACCACCTAGCCAGCTTTGAAATCAGCTGAATTTTCCATGCCCTTCAAGCCTTTTAGATGAGCTGATGGAGGACAATGGCAGTAGGAAAGAATGACAAGTTGATAAATATTAATCTGTTTAAACTCACTGCTGAACTATAACTAAAATACCTGGACAGTTGTCCCATATTCCATACACCATTCCATGGGGAGAAAATACGAAACACCCTTTTCAGCACTGACATAATTCAGCTTCGACAATCCTCTAAACAGGATTTCCCAGGGAAAACCATCACTCTGGGTCCCTCCTCTCGTGAGCTGTGCCTCTCTTTGTATCATTTGTACCACTAATTTCCTTGGTGGTTTCCAAGTCACCCTTCCACTACCCACACCCCTGAGCCCAACTGGAGCTGGGCAGCCCTTCTCTTAGAGGGAGAGCCTACAAACCCCTTGTACAGACCGAGAAGAAATGGTGGCTCTGAAACCCTACTCACATCTTTCCCTGTGAACAGTGCCCTAGGGAAAGGACTATTTGGCCTAACTGTGAGCTGCCTGGGGAAGGAGAAGGGCCACATGGCATTGCATGGGTTGGTGCTAACGAGCAGGACTAGTCCCTGCAATAAATCCACATTTAAAGACTGCACCCCTGAATAAGGACATTTTAGGGACATGACGATGTTAACAGGATGTGGCACCAATGATTTAAGACAGTGACTGTCTCCTTTGAGCTAAGTATCCCTGCCTTGGCAGAGAGATGATGGTATGCTGGAAATATTAAACTAGCAACCTCTGTGGAGATACATAGCTGCAAGTAAGAACAGAATTTGAAACCCTGTCATCAGGATAAGTCATCAAACAGATCCTCCTAAACAGCAGCCAAATATATATCCGCATCTACTGTTGTAGGTGTTAATGGAACAGCTCCCAAATATGAATGCTGAAATAACATCCTGATCTCATGTAACCAGAGCTAAGAGGATTTGCCATTGATATACCAGCTCTGAGCTGGATTTACTTCCAAATTTTCAAAAGCCCCTGCAATGGTATAAAGCACGTTTTTGTGTCGAAGGAATCCGGAGGAGTGCTTCACATGGAGCACTGGGCAATACGTAATGAATTCCACATTCTAGCTTTGTCCCTAGAGAAGGCTACCACAGATTCCACAATGGAACAAGAGGTTTATTGAACAGGACAATGTGAGAGGAAATCTATTTTACAACTTCAAGCAAACTTCTGTCCACAGAGGATGAACAAAATGTGTTGCTGAAAAGAAAACTAGTACTAAGCAAAAGAACCTAGATAAAAAAGCAACAAAATGTCACCTTTTGTATTTCTTCCTCCATGTATTTGTTGTATGTGTGCACCCTGCCCTACACACATCTCTATGTAGCGTGTACACACAGATGTTACACAGAAGCACTCTTCAAACACAAAGAAGCTAAAAACAACATAATCCTATCCTCTGGAAGTTCTTGGTATGGGAACAGTAATTAGATAATTCTACATTTGAATGTAGTACAGTTAATCAGAGCTTTCCCAGAGGCATTTTAGAATTAGGAGGAATGCTATTAAGGAATACAAATGTTTTATTTCCTAAACTGACAATAAAAGAGACAATCAACTTAAAAAAAAAAAAAAAAAAAGAAGGCAAAAATAGTAATGGAACTAGGTTGCTTTTAAAAAAAAATCAGACCAATTCATTTAAATGTCATGAACCTAAACAGGATGTCATTATGCCAGGGAATTAATTGGATTGTAAATAAAAGCGAAACTTATCAGCAAGTTTTTATTGCTTGTGATGAGTGAAATGCATAAATGATAAAAGTTGAATTTGTTCTGAAAAATTATTTCAGTTTGAATAATCTGCAGGGTATTAATGACACTGGTAAGAATTTTTATTATAAACATATGAAGACAATGTGAATCAGGAATAAGTCTATTTAAACCAATGGGATTGCACTGAGGAAACATTTTTGAGGGCTGCAGAATGGAAACTAACTGAGATCAACATACCCTTTTGATGAGAGCAGAACAGGGATCACGATTCTTTTTTTTTTTTTTTTCCTCCTTGCTCCACACTTGCTTATGTGCTCTTACAGAAAACTCTTTTTTTGAACTGCCAACCCTCCAGGTGAGCCCAGGTCTGAGTGCTCATGTGGTGACAATATCCAACTCTGTGGTGACAACATCCCTCTGACCTAAAACAGAGCTACCAGCAAGGCCAGCCAGCTGGAATGCAGGACTCACTGAACTGAAGGCTGTCAAAATAATGCAAAATGCAAAAATGCAATCCCAAACCCTTCCAAGAGGCAACCTGGGTGAGACAGAGGCATTGAGATGGTGAGGAACTGGGGGCAATGGCTCTAAGGGGAAGACACGTGAAGTTAAGCACCACAAAATAGGAGAATCAGAGTGAGAAGGTGTACCTCCACTTTGTATTCTTGCTAGGATCTTGTGTCTCCTTTTTCAAGAAGCAGAAAAGAGTAGATGCTCAGGAGGTCTGTGTGAACCGACAGCTTGTTGGAGGTCATACCTTATGAATGGAGGTGGAGGACAAGGACTGTCCTAACTGTGAGAAGGAGAACGTCTTGCCAGCTTCAGGTGCTAAAGAATGGAGGGGGAAGCCCTGAGGGATTAGTGTCCTAACTGAGCCACATGAGTTAGAAGATGTAAATACAGATTCTCCTCTCATCTTGCATCTCCCCATTATCTACAGACTTTAAAAGGCTCATGAAACCTGCATGTAATATTATTAATACCCAAGGCAGATCAATTTAAATTAACTTGAGTAGAGCTACATAGTGTCATCATGCAATAAAAGTGTGATTGCTATCTGAAACCCACAGGAGTAGAAGCCCAAGGAAAGATAACACCTTCTCATGTTAACAGATAACAATGGCACAAAGCTATGAGTTTATTTAGGCTTGGAACAAGCACCAAACCCGTAACTAGAAGAACACTTAAATCTTGGGATGATCACCTAAGAGGAGCTACAGCAGTGCCCTATGGCTCAGATCTCCTGAGGACAGCCTATATGGAAAACTGCATTACTTGACTTTATTGCTGTAGATCTGGGTTTCTGCATAACATGGGACAGCTGCACACAGTATCTTATTAGTTGTTCCAACACAGCCTAAAAGGGTTTTAGGAGATCTGTAATGAGGGTTTCAGGAACTAAAACTCAATTTGTTTATCCTATCTCTTAGGGAAACAGCTCTAGGAAAAGCAAAACAGGGACAGAGGAAGAGCACATGCGCAAAGGAGATGGACTCCCGTAGAAGAACATAGCATACTAATTCATAGTGATCTTGCTATTTAGTACCTGCAAAGTCTATCATTATGCATTATTAAATTCATGTATTATTGAATCACAATCCTTGTTGCCTGGTAAGAAATGTGGATGATTTCTTAACTTAAATTAAAGCACTGCTTCCCTTATTTGAATAAAACTGCATTACTGGCTGCCTCTCATGGTAATCAGAAAACTGCATTAGGCAGGTAGTACTGTATGAATTAAAAAATAATGAAACAAGACTTTTCAGTCAGACATTGTTCCCTCGCTTGCTTTTCATGATAGCAGATTCCCTACTCTGAGTTGATAAGACAACAGCAAATGAAGATAACAACATGAGAGCAAAATCATTCACTCTAATAGGCTCCACCTGTGCAGGCTCCAGCTCATTTACATGACTGCAGAAAAATTAGAAATCATGCAGCAATTAGTCTCTTCTAGATTATGCACTGTGTCAACTGATACCACTCTGGAGAGCACTAGTGCTAAAATGGTTTCAAAAGATAAATCTACTAGCCTGTGCAAACATTTCTAATTACCTGGAAAACTGGATTGCCTGTTTAGAAAACTCTGCTGTAAAGGAGGTTGCCCACACAGCCCTGGAATCAAATGTCACCAGCTTCAAATGTTTATATAACTGACTTTTATAATGTTTGATGCCTTGGTGAAACAGAACCACATATCTGCTTTTGCTGCTGTGTAGCTGAAGGAAGATCTCTTTAGAGGGAGGTAATGGAATTGAGGTAAAAGGAATTTTTCTTTCTCTTTTTTGTGTTAGCAGGTATCGATTCCTTTAGTCTCAGATCTCATCATCCACTCTTATCCACTGCAAAACGATGATCATTCACAGCACGGAGCAAACCCAGCAGCTATTTATGGGATAAAAATTAAGGGCTGCATTGTGAACCCTGCACTCTCCCCAATAAGGGGCTCTTCACCTAAGAGGCCGAGTGAAGTCAATTTAACTGCTTACAAGTAGCTGTTCATCCTTGTGAGGAAGCAGTTCACAATCTGGGTTTCAATTCTCTGCCAGGGTTAGCATATGTGCTGGTGGAAAGGCAAGTCTGCACGTCCAGCTGGTGCAAATCTGCAGCACTCCCAAACTCACAGAAGCTCTGCAGATTTACACTGAGCAGTGATCCGGACCCCTCGCATGAAGCATGTGCTCTCCACATCCTGGCTGTTGCTAATGAGGTTTTAAAATCATTTTTTGGAATTTGAAAATGGTGCTTCTTTGGTATATTTAAATCTTTCTCAAAGCAAAAAAAAAAAAAAAAAAAAAAAAAAAAAGTCTTAGAGTAATTGGAAAGGAAGAGAGAAATGAAAGCAATGAAAGCACCATAATTTTGAGAGCTACAGAGTTTAATTCAGAGCCAGGTCCTTTCTGTTTATCTGACTCATTCTCTTAAGAATTCCAGAGCAAGGAAATACCTAACTGTGAAGACTGAAACCTCTAGAACTGCTCTTGAGTTTCTATTCTGCATCTGATATTTCCACAGAGTGTAATAATGTGGCTTTATAATTAGAACTGGATGAACTCATGAGGGGCCACCTTAATGACACAGTCACAGCTTTGGTTGTGTAAACTGTTACTGCAGGCTGAATTTAAATGCAGGCTCCAACCCTTGAAATTTTTCTTTCCCTCCTTAAAATACTGCCCCTGTCTTTTTGTGTCACCCAGAATAAATCCTACAGATGATACGAGCAGATTTGGTGAGGGCTGCCCCCATCCCCACAAGGAATTTACACATCTCATTTCTGATGTAGCACCATGTTTGCATTACTCTCAATTCAGGACCACTGAATTAGTTATCAAGACTACTTGTCACAGCTTTTTAGCTTTGTGACCCTTAGCTGAGCATCCTCAGCACTTCCAGTTACAAATTAAAGACCTTATCTTTGTTCTCAAGGCTAGGTCCTTATAACTTGGACCATTTCCCTTGGTCACACCTGGGAAATGTAGGTGCCCCAGAAGCACAGCCCTCCCAAAAAGCCAGAGATCCTTTAGAGCTGCCAGGTGTATCTGGAGCTGCAGAGCTGTGACAGGGCTTAGCTGAACTGGGGAATGACTAGCCACAGGAGAATTTGAAGATTAAAAAGTTAGTGTGGAACCAAAAAAAAAACCAGACTGGAAATGATGAGGGGGCTGAGTGCAGATGTCCTGACATATATCTTAAAAGATACCTTCTTCTTCCCCTAAGCAGCCCACAAGCCCTGTGAGCTGATACCTGTGAGTGGGACATCACTCTCATTATCCTTGTACCTCTGTTTCCTTCTTGCCAAATATACTAGGATGTTTCTGTGTAGTTTATAAACAATTGAGAGGTAAAAGGGAGGTTGAGTTGTCCTTCTATCCAACACAGAGCTCATGCAGAGAAAGACCCACAATCCAGGTAAATGGCCTGCAGAACCAGGGCAATTCTGCTCTGTTCATCTTCTATGCAGGATTACGTGTCCTCGTAGTTCTGTGATCACAATCTTCAGGGAGGCAGTAGCCCAGGATCTTCTGGCACAAATCACATGGACAGCACTTTCACCCCTGAACCCTTTTCTCGGTCTCTGCACTGGACAGACTGGCTGCTCTCATGCTTTAGTTTTGGGTGGTTACTGGGTGCTCATTCAGGAAGACTCATCACACACAGCTTTGCTGCTGCTGTTTTTATTTTAACTGAAACCCAATGCAGTTTAATCATTTTGAGGTTAATGCACACATGCTGTGGACAGCAGTATAATCAGCCACACTATAGCATTGTACAGGAAAATGATGGGAGGACAGGGCCCTTCAGATATGTGGGGACCAGCAGAATGCAACAAGCCCCCTTGAAATATGGACAGAATGCAAGAGAGAGGTTCTGGACATGCTGCATGTAGATGTGCATATGAGCACCTATTCTACTGCAAACCAGTTCATCTGAGCTTTAATAGGAAGCACTGGCAAGGAGAGCCTCCTAGCAGTCTTAATTTATTCCTCGATGATGCCACAGCTGGTGGTACTGACTAGGATTCAAATATAAAATGGAATTTATGGAGAAATTTATGAGTTTAATGGAGAAATCTGTTAAGAGCCTTGAAAGCCCTTATATAGCTAACGAGGTGTTTCAAGTCCCCCAGCAAATTCTGTGCTTGTCTCATGAGGTTCAAGTTTCAGTTTAACCAGACAGCAAGGAGAAAGAATGACAGTATATGTGGCAGAGCTGTAACACTGACCAGGGGCTGCTCATTTGGAAGCCTCTTGGAAGATAGGTTATGAGCAATGTTCATCTGTCATTATTAATGACTGAAGTCAAGTAATTAACTGGGTAAGCCTGATCTGAGATTGTTGTGTCTAATCTAAGACTTGTGGACTTAGCAATGGGCACAGGAACTGCAAAATAATGCATCGGATTTGCAAATATACAGTATCTTAAAAGCATCAAGGACAAACAGCGAGAGAAAGGGGGGTTCACACTTGCCTCACTTATTGGGATTGCCTTAAGGATACATGGGCAAGTTGAACACTGTAGAATGCAGGAGTTGCCACAAGATGGGACATTCAGCTCACAAATGTGAAAGTTGCTGGCAGAATGCTGAATTTTACATCCAATGAGTAAAGCTGGATTTATAAATGGTCACTTTAAGGAGATAATCCTTTGTTCTCTATGAAACACCTGCCAACAGACTTCCAATGAAAACCCTCTCCTTCTAACGGGGGGAATTTTGGTGGAGTTACTGTTGGTGACAGAGTTACTGTTCTTGGTGACAGAGTTACTGTTCAATTCTGGCTTATTTGTAACCAACTGGTGAAAACTGAGAACTGGACATTTCATCCTGCAGAAGGTATCCTAAATATCTGTTGTTTGTATTCCTTCCATTACATTAGTGGAGACACATCTATGGCTGTAAAGTCAACCAGCCAAGTGATGCCTCCGCTGGGGAAACCTCTGAACCTTCCTCCTTCAAAGGAATCCTCTCTTCTTCCACAAATTAATATGTATTTTCAAATGCTGTGGCAAGCTTTTCACATTCAGGCCACACAGTGAACAAACAAGCAAGCAGGCTGAGCAAAATGAGTCTCTGCTGCAGACAGTAAGTAGACTCAGTGGTGGCAGAACAAATGGAGTAAGGAGAGCAAACTTGGCCTTAGAAGTCAAAATTATGACATTCAAATAGTTGCTTTCCTCTGCTCTTTGTCCAGCTTTTTGGGGGTTTGGGGGTTTTTGTTTGATTTTTTTTTTTCTTAGGGGGTATCGTTTGGGGTTTTGGGGTTTTTTTGTTGGGGTTTTGTTGTCTGGTTGTTTTTTTGGTGGTAGTTGGAGTTCAAGTCCTAAAGGCTATGCAAACTTCTGGATAAAAGGCAATGGATGGAAATGTAGCTCCTATGATGTGTGCCACAATGAAGGGGAGGAAATTAGTTCAATAACTTGCCTAATGCACCACAAGGAGACAGAAGCAAGAAAAGCGTGGCTGCTAGAGGTTAATGTAAAAAACACTAACCGCAAATCCAGGATAGGGCCAGGCTCCAAAATGTAAGTGGAAGTGGCCTAGAAAACCCACACAAAGCCAGTCATTTACAAGCAAAGGTTCTATGCTTCTGGAAAATGAGGGCAAGAATAAAAACTGCCTGTGCTAGTAATCTAGGATCTGGAGCAGAGTCACTAAATCTATTGGGTTTAGACTGCCTGAAGGCATAACATTAAAGTGGGGAGAGACTTTTAGTTTAATCTCCAGCATGACAGATGTCCTTAAGGGGATTCCATGTAAATATTCAGTGCATTGTTTATGCCTTCTTAAAAAGCTGGAGGAGTTGAACCACCACTCTCCTATCTGATGGGATGGATATTTTTCTCTGCCTTGAACAAGACATGGTTAAGAGCTTCCTCATGATTCCAGTTCACCTCTTCCCCTGAGCCAATGTAAATTGGCTGCATTACAGGGATGTTTTAAGTAACCCTGAGCATGATGTGCTGAATGTATTCTGTCTATGCACATGCCTGCACCCCAGGAACAACTGATGTGATCTTAACAGCAGCATCTCTGACTCCTCAGCTGCATATAGGAAAAAAAAAGGTGGGTTATAACAAGCAAAGAGAGAGGAGAGAGAAGACAAAATATTACCTTGGGATCACAGAATACCGGGGCCCATATTACATTCGCTGCACCAGATAATAAACCAATTTTTGAGGAGCTAATCTGGGGAAAAAACGTTATCTTTTGGCAGATTTCAAACTGCAACTTAATTAGACAACAGTATCTAATGTCGCACAATATTCATATTCCTACCTGATTTCACAGAATTAGAGTTGAATGACTTAAACTCAAGGACAGGGTATGGAGCCAAATGGGCCTGGTAAGAATTCTTTTTAAAACCCCTGCTTTCAAAATAAATAATGCAGAAAAACACTTAAGGAGAAGTCTGAGAATTTTCTAAAACAGCCACTGAAGCAGATGAACATACAGATTCACCTGAAAGACAGGAAAGAAGTTTGTCTGTGCGCCTGCAGCTTCACAAACATGTGGTGCATGCAACCTCCAGAGTGACTGAAATGCTGAAAGCTTCTCTAATCCAAAACTAAGCTGATTTTACACTACAACCACAATTATTTTCTTTTTTTAAATCAAGCATGCCCCTGCCAGCTCTGTAGCAGGTGCAAATCAGCACAGGCTTCAAGGGAGTAGTCTGGTCTACAGCAGCTGAGGATCTGGTGTAAAATGAGATCATCTGCTGAAAAATTAAGAGAAAGGCATTTCTATTTGTCATCTGCCACCTCTTATAATTGCTCAGTAATTTCTATCTTGCCCCTCTAGAAATCCGAGTGATTGACTTGCTTAGTGCTCTGGTTGTTCCCCACCATCAGCAAGCTCAGAGTACTAATGCCTTGAGTCCAGGGATCAATCCCCACAAGACACTTATTCCCAAAGGATTTTGGCTGGCTTTTCTTCCAGATAGATGCCATAAGACCATATCCTAGCTTTACCTACTCTGAAAAAAACCACTGCATAGCCTGCACCACCATATCCCAGACGGAAAACGGCTAAGAAAGTTACTCTTTGTTTCACTAGCAAGGACCACATCCTAAATAAACAACCAGAGTAGCAGATCTGAGAGAAGCCCTTCCACCGAAGCAGGTTGTTTCCCAGAGCAAAAACTGTACTCCAAACATAAAACTGTCCCTGTGATCTCTGCAGATTGCTTGGTGCTGCGCCGTCTGCCCACGCTCCAATAAAGGCTTGGAGTTAGCACTGAGAGGAAATGGAGCACCAAGGCAACAACATCAACAAGAGTGTTTAAGACACCATGGAGGTTTAAACTACTCTAACTGGGTGGATGCCCAGCATGAGGGAGTTTTATGGATTAGTTAATGCTGGCATCTTTCTTCTACAGAAAAAAAAAAAAAAAACTGGCAGGAACCATGTGTGTCACGGTGCATGGCCAACTGCCATGTGACACACGGCCCAGAGGGTTTACAGAGCATCTATTCTGAGCAGCTTTGTAAACCCTAAGCAAGATGATCCCAAGAGCATAGAACAAACCTAAATAGCATTAGTTTTTCCACATCTAATGCATCCAAGTGTGCCAAAGGAAGAGAGCAGAACAGAACAAGGGAATCACCAAAACTTAGTTAAGATAAAATGTCTAGATGGACCTTGACAGTCACTATTCCATATCCCAAAAACATATGAAGGATGTAAGAACACAGTTGCTGCTTTTCTTAGCTCCTTAATTTTGAGCTTATAAGTGAGACATATGAATGACCATTCTCAGCTCACTATCTGCATTAGAACTACTCGTGTCCATTCCTTTAGAAGAGAAGTAAACACCCCAGAGAGCAAATTATATTTATAGAAGAGACAAAAAAAATGTATTTCCTAGTCTGCTCATTGCACACAGTGCAAAATCCCAATCCTAGCAGCAGTGATTACCCCTTTTGATCTCCATTTATCAAACTTGCCTTTCACAACACATCAGTTGTAACTCCTACCTTGCTTACAAAAACTATGACAGTCAGAAGCTCATTGGTTTCTATCACCAAAATTCCTGCCAAACTTTCTGAAGCCCCACACAGTCCCAGATCTCCAGGACTTGCTGTGGCTGAATTTGACCTACCATCTTCCAACAAAGACTTTCTTCACTGTTGTAAGTGGCAGCTCATGTCACATTCGAAATGTCATTTTATAACCACCTTGTAATATATCATGCAACTACTCCAGATTTGTAGAAGTGAATGCAATGCTTGGGTCCAGCTGGCAAAGATGCCCCCTCTTCATTTGCATAATTACAGGTTGCATTTTAATACTACTTAAGGGTGCCTGACACTTTCCATTAAGAAATTCAGCTTCCATTTACTAAAGACATTGCCAAACTCTCTGTGCTTGGTACTATATTTTCCTAGCCAATGTCTCTGTCTTGGGCTGAGTTATTTGGGAAAGTTTCAGTTTAAACAGTTTGGCTGTCTCCCAGAATGAAGTGAGGGGGGAATAACAATTTGTCTGTATAGAAAAAAAAAATAAAAAGCAATAATCATTTAATGGAGAGGTTCTCACAACCATATGCTCTGAAGCAAGAACTTATAGCATTGGGGAAGGATTGCCTGTATCAAGCGCGTTGCTGCCCTCCCTTTCCCTTATGCCAATTTTTTCCTTTTGGTGGACTTCTGATTCTGTAGAAGACCCTCAGCTGAGGCATATTTCCCAGGAACTTATTCCAGCAAAATTATCTCAAGATAAGTCTGCTCTGAATATGCTCCAGATTCACAGAGCTCTCACAGACAACTTTCCAGGAGCATCTCTGCCAGGCAAGATGCTGCCTATCCCAGGCACAAGAGTCATTTTCCAGAAGTCCAATTTATTTCCTTTCTTCTTCTCACCAAATTGTGCTAAAACCAAGGAGATCAGAAGAGAGGCAGAGACATGAGGAGTCCTTCCCTTTCCTGCCATATAGTTTTTCCTATCTGTTCCTTGCCACTTCAGAGACAGAGAAGACTAGCTGACATTCTGTGTTTTGGGATGGCAAGATGGTAGTCTTCCCCTGGAGAGCAGAAACTGCTCTTCTCTTCAGCACAAGGATGTTCTAAACCAGGCTGGGCAGTTACACTCTTTGGCTCAGAAACCCTAAAGTCATCCATTAACTCAGCAAAAGGAACTATGCTAGGGAGCTTTCTTCCAAAGGGCATTAACCAAGAAAGGGATGAACTGAGAAAATAAAACACTCCTTCTTCAACAGAAATCAAAAAAAAAAGTCCAATGCAAGAATCTCAAATTCCATATATTCTCATTCGTCACTAAAAATCATTTTCCCTCTGGAACTATCATGCTTGTTCTCCATATGAATAAGCGCAGGATACAGTGTACTGAGAAGAAGAAATGCTGCCTAGGAGTTAAACCACAAAGTCAAAAGATTCCAATTTTATTCCTGGCAAATACCCAACACCAGCATTTGCAAACCAAACGCCTGAAGCAAGGCACCAACATCCATATTCAGGCACTTAAACACGGAGTCTTGTATGCAACAGCCTTGCAAGGCCAGTATCAGCTACCCATGCTCCAAAAATCTGTGCCTTAACTGTTTGGTGTCTTAGTGTCTAGTCAACAGTGTTCAACTTGAGGAAATATGTGGGGGGGGAAAAATTGGACAAAACCACGATTAGTCTCTCTGTGTCTTCCTACTGGCCAAACATTTCCTCCCCACCTAACATTCGACCATGGAAAGAGCCAATTCCCTATTTAGCAGCCGTGGTGGGGCAGAAACCTGCCCATGTGTAGCACATACCTGGGTTAAGAGTTCTCAGACACATATCCCCACCCTTGATGCCATAGACAGTGATTGTCTATGAGGAGGAATCAAATGTTTCAGGTGTTGTAAGGTTTGGTTAGTCACAGCTCCGCACAGGTGCACTCCTCCTTCAGCATCACACTGGGAGTCCCACCAATCACAGTGGGATTAAGAGCAAGAGAAATTGCTATCTGTCATGATCTGGGAATCATTGGCTGGTCTCTCTTACTTAATTATCAGAATGAAATGTCTTGTAGTTTCATGTTCCCAAAGGAAAGATTTCAGCAAAAATAATCTGCAATTAAACTCTTGTCCTAAATGTTCAGAAATAACTTTTGTCTTTTTAAAGAATCATAGCATCACTAAGGTTGGAAGAGATCTCCAAGGTCATCAAGTCCAATATTTGACTGATCAGCATGTCAACAAGACCATGGCACTAGTTCAAGTCATTGCTTGAACATTTCTAGGATTGGTGACTCCACTACCTCCCTGGGCAGTCTGATCCAATGCTTGACAAGAGTTTCAATAAAGAAACACTTCCTGATATTCAACCTTAGTGCAGTTCCTTGAGGCCATTTTCTCTAGTCCTGTGGCTGGTTACTTGGGAGAAGAGGTCAATCTCCACTTGGCTCCACCATCCCACCAGGGATTTGTAGAGAGTGAAAAGATCTCCCCTGAGCCTCCTTTTCTCCAGGCTGAGCACCCCCAGCTCCCTCAGCTGCTGCTCATCAGACTTGTGCTCCAGACTCTCCCCCAGACTCTCTCTGTTGCCCTTCTCTGGACATGCTCCAGCACCTCATTGTCTTTCCAGAAGTAAAAGGCCCCGAACTGGACACCAGATATGAGGTGGTGCAGCTTCACCACTGTTGAATACAGGGGGACAATCACTTCCCCTAAGAAGGACAATCACTTTCCTAACTTTTCGCTTTTCTTAAAGCATTAGTGATTTCACCTGGGTTTAACAATATATGTCAACTGTGAGCTTCTGCCTTGTGAGAAAAAACAAGAAACTGATCCCCCAGGCAGAGCTTTTTCTAGATGCACAAAACTGTTCGTAAGTATCAGATTTATATATTTATAATAAATATCTCAATATATCAATAAAGGCAGGTTATCTGCTGATAACAGAATAATGAACTCTGCTCTCAAATTCCTTTGAAACAAACAGATACTGAAGTCAGCCAATGCCTGACACTCATGAGGTGAAGGTTACCGGAAAACACATCCTTGCAATCCTTCCAGCAGATGCTGCTTCCCAAACAGGAGCTGAAGGGCTCCCTTCATAGCCTGGTGAGCACAGTACCTGTAAGAGGGGAGGAAGATAGGGGTCTGCTTTGGAAAAGCTGTAATTTACCAAAATAGGCTGTGTCCTGACACAAAAATCTTCATTTTAATGCATTACTTGCCAGTCCCAACTACTCCTAGTACCACAGACCAAGGCTGTTTCTCTATTTCTTCATTAAAATTGTGCTATCATCCCAGTGAGAGCAGGAACCCAGCCCAGCACAGTTGACAGCACGACCCTCATGCCACAGGCAATGATGACTGAGTGAGGTCACATTGCTAGCAGAGCTTGGAGCAAGGTGGCAAAAGACAAGCCCTAGTGAGTTATGCCTATATGTGAATACAGCTTTAAATTTTGACTTCTTTCATAAATGCTTGATCCTATTTGTTAACTGGTCACATTAGATGCAGCTACATTCCTTTGCATCTTACTAGAGAAAATGCCTTTTTTCCTGAAGAATTAAATAAAGTGAATGCATACCAAATGCCTAACAGATGAAGCCATAACAAGCTGTTGCAAAGCACATAACTTGTAGATATTGTTGAAACAATATGTATACCTGTTAAACACTTAAATATTTAGTGTTGTTATTATTAGATATGTTTTAAAATCCACAATAATTTAATAAATAATATTAAAGTTTTTATAGATGGACAGTTCTTTGCTAAGCAACTAGTTACTACTGTAGCAAACATGCATTGCCAAATCTAGGCTTTTTAACTTCCCTGAAGTGTTTTTTCCCCTCCTATGAAAAAGCAGATGTTCTAAAGCAACTGCAACTGTAAACTTCCAACATGCACTCAAAGGCTGAAATCTAATATTTAAAATGAGCTGTTCTAGTACAAAATGTCTCCATGGTGACCCTTGGTAGCTGAGTGGGAACTAGATTTGGCAGTGAATCCAAGCGGATGCAGGTCCTGTTCATGGTAAGCACTGACCAAGGATCTATTGCATCTGGGCTCCAAACCATGCTCCACGCTCTCACCAAAAGGAACTAAAGAAGGTTTTCAGCAAACTACTTCCACCAAGCAAACAGATAACATGCTCAGCTTATTGTGAATTAGTAATTTATGTAATGAGGTCAGGCTTTATAAAAGGGTTTAACCCTAAGAGTAAATCTCCCTGCCACCAGTAAATATCCAGTTTTTCCAGTGAAGTGCCTACAGTGTTAAGAATATGAAATTCTTAATTGCTTAAATATCCATATACTTGTGCACTGTTAAAATTAAATTAAAGGTTTGCTTTGTTTTATTAATTAGGCCCTTCAGATAACTCAAGCCTCAAAAAAGTGTGCGAGAGCTCAACAACTAAACACAGTATCAACAATTTGAACAAAATATTTAAGCATCACATGCTTTGTTAGAATTGGAAGAAAACAAATTCTCTACTTCGTACAAAAAACCCAAACCCTGTAGTTCTCAAAAATTGTCCTGTTTTTTTGTTTCAACTGTAGAGGAACAAAAGCACTAGGATACAAATTCAGTTCTCCTTGTCAATCCAGCATCTCTCTTCTGATGAAAGCTGGATTAATGCCAGTGGAGCTGACAACAGTCCTGGCCTCCTGATGGGGAACACCAAAAGATTATTGTTACTGAAAATTCAAAACCCTACATAATCTGGTTAAGATTTAAGAACAAGTAATGTTTTCTCTAATAACAGTTTTCATAACAGAGCCTTTCTCTCATGATGTATTTGTCTTACAAGCAGGATGACATTGGCCAGGGACTGGGGATGGTAGCCAGTCAACTCGAAGTGCTTAACACCCTCCAGGAGATGGTGAGTGCACATGACTAGTCCTTATATTGTATATAACCTAGAGAGAAACATGGAGTTTGAATGAAATTCAGCTGTGGGGCTGGACTCTAAAGCTGAAGGAGTTTATTAAAGCCCACCTGGGAGGGGAAGTAGGTTGTATAAAACAAATTCTCAACCTTCTGAAGGTCCATAAGCCCAGGTGGTTTAAAGGAAGTAAACACATTTTTAAAAGCAAGTCCTTTCTTCTGCTTCCTTTACAGATTTAGCAAATCTCAGCAAGGTGAGAAGCCCTAAAGAATATACTGTATTTGGCCAAAAGAGTCAGGCAAAATCTCTCCTGGGACTATCTGCAACAATATTTTGATTTCAGATACTAGGCAGTGGATCTGTACAAACCTTGCTGATTTCAGATGCAGGGTATGATATATTTACCCTTAGGGATCAGACACAGGAAACGAAAATTTCTGTTGCTGAAGTTTTACTCCTCTCTGGGACGTTCCCTCCTATTCCCTTGCAGCACACACACACCAAGGAAAAAAAATAACTTTTTTCAAGCAAGGCACGATATAGTGATCTCACCATGAGGTTTCATTTCAGCAGAAATTTTTTATCTCATACTTATGAAAAAAAACCATGGTAATTTGGGAGCAGTTGAATGTTTTAGTCACCAATGTCCCAAGCTGAATAAAACTAAGAATATCTTCATGAGGGAGCCAAGGAACTCAGCGCCACTGCCGGTCAAGATGTGCACATCTCACACTGCAGTTTGGACAGCAATGATCTTGGCCTGAGCAGACAAGCAGGCAGGTCCAAGACAACAATCTGCCAACTAAAACAGACATCCCAGGCTCAAATTCCCATCCCCACCATGCACAAGTTCTGTCCTAGCTCCCATCCCTATCATCACCTTGAAAAGAAATGGCTCAGATCCAGAAACTATTTCAGGACCAGGGAGTGAATGAAAGCTGGAGCAGCAACTCTTGCTTGCGAAGTCTCAAAGGACAAATGAAGCATCATCTTTCAAAGCAGGAGGCAAGTCGTGTTCCATTTATGGCTAAGATTATGACTAGGAGAATTAAAAAAAAATGTTTCAGAGATCAGCCAGTACAGGAGCTTTGGCTGCAAGCACTCAAGGAAGAGACCACATCTAATAACAAACTGCCACATCCTGGACCAGATCCGCTTCCCAAGTGGATTGTAGACATAGCCCTATATTTATTTTTGCCGAGATGAAGCATATGTGTACTTATATTGCTTGGACAAAGAAGGCTGACCAGAAATGAGTAAACAAAACCCACCTTCCTGTGCTGCCTCTGGGTCCAGTGGTCCCATTGACACCACCATCTCTCAGCTGAAAGTGCAGACACAGGGTGCCAGGAGTTTGTCTGATGCTCATAAAGGACATTGCTCAGGCTTGCCTGGGCAAAAGCGTTTGCTACCCCAGAGCCCTGCTAGGTAATCCCAGTCTATTCTTGTTTCTTTTTGCTACAGAACAGAAACTTTGGCCCAGTGAAACATGTACAGTGAAGGAAACACTGTACTGGACAGGCACAGTCTCAGTGCTTCAGTCTGCATGGGCCTCCCAAGTGGGTTTTCTCCAGGTAACTCAAAAATATCTCCTGCATCCTCAGTCCATTTCAGGAAGTACAGAGCCAGATGCAGAGATGGCCAGCATGATGATGTCTGGTGTAAGAGTGACAAGGAGAGAAGAGTGAGCTACAAAAACAAAGTTCCAAGACAAAACCAGTCTGTTTCAATAGACCAACACATACACTTGGACAGGCACCCTGTCAGGTACACACATTCCTCTGCAGATTACAGACAACACCTCTGGGTGCTGGTGGCTCAGAGATAAGTCTGTGCACCTGAAAGCTGAAACGCTGATAGAGACATTATTGCTACCTACAAACTTTTGTCATGGATGCAACAACATTTGCACTTCAGTATAAAGAAGAGGACTCTGGGAAGTATTTCTTTATAAAGCTGAAGAGCTTCTTGAACTTGCTCTTCCAGCCCAGATAATTCTTGGTTGACTTTGCTACTTGGCTCTTTTCATCCTTCTCAATGTAGAAGCTATCCTGCCCTACTGCTCCAGAACTGATCCCAGCACTTATGTCACCTCTCAGCCTGGTCAGTTCAGTTTGCTGCATCTTAGGTTTCTAACTTTGGTGATGAAGTTTCCATGATTTCAGACTTCAAAAGGTCCCCAGCCTGTCAGAGTGGCAAGTCAAGACACCATATTCTAGTGTAAACAAAGATGCAGATCTTTATTTTTATTCTTCATGAAAAAATATCTGAGAATAGATTCAATGTCAAAGAATTAATTCAATGCCAGAACACACTCCCCTCTCCAAGTCATTCCTTCCTTCCTTCCTTTCAGCACTGTTGGTTAATCTCTATCATATTTGGATGTGTTAAACTGCACCCTCAGTAATAAGCATGAAAATGAAATAGTGCAATGCAATTCAGAAAAGGGGAAGAGGTGAACAGTGAGGACTCAGACACAGCTGTGTCAGGGCAGCTTAAAAGCTTATCCAAGATCCTTCACACACATACACACATCACTGTGATGAAATGCTACTTTACCCCAAACACTGGTGAAAAAGGAGGCTTCACTACCAAAGTCTGCCCTGTAACAGCCACTGAGAATAAAATCAACTCTATCCCAGCTGAAACCAGCACACATGGCTTCAACTGCAGAGCTCCGCAAGGGATGAATAGCACTTCCAGGAATGCTAAAAATTTTAAATTGCCTCTCTTGATCTATTTTTCCTCTTTTTCTGAGGCAAACAAATCCAGAAAAACAGGGAGAAACCAAGCAGGTATTTAAGTATACAGCAGTTCTAGATATATCACAAAAGAAAGTAATATTTGGTGTATAGAGGAAAGTGATTAGAGCACATTCTTCATTTCAGAATAACAGTATCTGGAGAAAGTTACAAATATGTACTGCACATTAACTTTTAGGATTGGTTTGGGTTTTTTCCCTTGGGATATAATAAAGGAGGGGGGGAAAAGGGAAAGACAATATTGAAAAAACATCACTGATTTTGACATATCAATGAAAATGAAATCTACAGTATAAAATTTAGCTTATGAAGAAGTAGTGACTATTTGAGTTACAAAAGAAAGTAGTGTTTCAGGAGAAAAATTAACTTGCTATTCCTGTGTATATGCTAATTATAACTTCACTAACACAATATTAAGGACTAAAACTAAAGTTGGGCTTATAACAGATAGGAATTGTAATTGCCAAATGCTGTAAATTTTGACAAAATAACTTTATTCAAAATTTATTCATTAGCTCAAACAGAAATACTGAAGTATGACAGCAATACTATCACCTTATATAGTATTCTAAGGGGCTTTTACTGTTCCCAAAGACTGAAAACCAGTTTACATACAAGCTTTTCTTCCATATTTTTCCAATTTTTTTTTTCTTTTTACGCTTCTGGAAAGAGAAAAAAAGAAAGAAAGAAAGAAAGAAAGAAAACAGTACTACAAAGTTAAAAGAAAAAAAGGCACTGGTTTTGTGTTTGCCCAAAAACCATGTTTGACTCACTGCTGTTGCCCAATGCAATATCAAAGTCAGTGGAGAAAATACCCTTGAAATCAGTGCAACTACTTGTAAGGAGTCAAGACAAGCACAGGCTCGGTTTTTTTGGAGCTGCTATTCTGATTCAGTTATTGTAGCTAAATGAAAGGGCATGATTGGGAGGCATGAAAGGATTCAGTTTTGCTGCCTTATTCTCAATCAGGGAACTGCTGAGCTTTTCATGTTAAACTGTACCCTCATAAGGGCAGGCTTTGGCCCAAAAAGACATTTCAAAACAATTCAAACAGATGGTAGCACTTATTATATCCACGAGAAGTGTTTCGCACTCCCATGCAAGCTTTCTGAGTGCTCAGCTGGGCAAAATAGAGAAATCCCTCTTTCAAGTCATGTTTGTTTTTTTCATGAGCATATAGAGTTGCATAATGGGGGGAAAATTGGTGAAAACTATCCAGTATCACCCTGCAACAGGTCAAACTGAAAAGAGAAAAGGAGTCATGGAAGACTCTGAGTGCATGTCCATGTGCATGACTTTCCTTGAAGGCAATTTTAACTGTGCAGTTCCCATTAAGTCAAATCCTCATATTTTGCTGCAGTTACTTATTACACCGTGAAACAAATGTGCTTTGTTCAGGGAATTTAATTCCTAATGATGAATATGAAATAGTTTTGTCAAGTGACTTTTTCTAAAATAACAATTTGTTATTGAATGTTAAAATCCCATTTTATTCTTATTCTCACATAGGCTACACATTTGATGAACTTCAAAGTGAGTATTCCTTTAATCAACAATTTTGCTGGAGGATTTTAAAAGGATTTTTGTTTGTTTGAGGTCTCAAGGGAGCTGCTATCTTTCTTAAAGCACAAAATCCTGGATTTATACAGATTATGAGATTATTTAATCTGCAAGGCAGCTTCTAGCAGAAATGGCCATCAGAAAAATTAGGAAAATAAGATTTAAAGGTAACATGCACAGCAAGAACTGAAACCCCTCTTCTGAAGCTCACTAGTAGCATGATTTCTAGAGCCTGACTACAAAGTCATGACTTTTTGGAATCATTAGCCTTTTACTTATAAACTGTACAAGAAGACAATTTCTGCAACTTCACTGAAGTTCTTTTTTGTATAAAACACACTCCTGGCCTAAAACTCCTTCCCTAGGAAATGTTTTCCTCTGAAGCAAGAGACAGCTAAGGGACCCTTCAAAGCTTTAAGGAGATCCTTGCAGTTATAAAACAACCAAAATAAAGTTTAGAGCCAAGAACCAGTAAACTTTTCTTAAGCAGTATAAAGATTTAATGTGTGTGGAATCTGGAGAGAAAAGTGCATTAATATCCTTTGCAGTTGTTATCTCAATGAGTGTTCTGCCTTCATGGAATGCAAGTCTCACTAGATACTGTGTCTCATTTCAGAATATGGGCAGTTCTTCATATTTATTTCAGATTATTTCTCAGATTATTTTACCTGAAAAAGTAAGAGAAAGGTGACCTCCTGCTGTGATACATTTCTAGCCCCTGGTTGTCCCCTGTTTTCACAGGTAAGGCTTCAAAAGTTATTTTAATTATTATCTTCTTTCTTTTTTTTTTTTTTTTAAGTAAAAACATTGCTTCTCAGGCTGAAGTCAGTGAGTTTTACCCCTAATTTAATAGAGGCAAGATTCTACCAGTTGCCAGATTTCCCTTTCCCAGACTGCAAACAAACAGAGGAATTGGTTAGAATGTCTCCTCTAATTCTGACATTGGTAGGAGAAAATGAATTATTGAAATTAATGCAAAGCTACATGAATTTGTGTATTTATAATATATACCAATTACATATAATCCTGACTTTGTATATATTCCATTCCACTTTGTGTTTAACAAGATTTTCCTTTAAGCCACAGGGTTAAAAGGTACCTTTCTATGAACCAAAATTATGAGATTGTAAGTCTTGACTGTAAGAAAAAAAAAACAAAACGGGAAAGCCTCAAGAAGTTAATCTCTTGTCCTTGATATAGCTCCTCTCCAGCTTTTTAACTGGGGAGAGTGAACCCACAGTCCCTTAAGGGCATAAGCACCACTCACTATTTTCCCACTGCCCGATGGGTTTCTTTTGGCTATTTTAGTGTTTCCAGTCCTTCATCTCCATACACCAGTAGACGTCATGCCCCAAGCAGCCTGGGAACGTGGCCATTTGCTCAATCTCACTGGCGTCAGCTCTAAATTTCACCAGCTCGAGTCTTAATTTTTATTCAAGTGTAACTATTAGCTCTACTGCTAATAAAAAGTCTTTGAAGAACCTCATCCTTTATTTGTATTCTCTGCTGAATTAACAACAACAGCAATGTGCACCCAATCTCACACCTGGTGGAGACAGTCAACAAACCTGACTGTTGTGACACTTCTATTTCAGAGTTTGAACCATTTTCCTGAATTCTACTGTTGCAGAGAAAACTTAGTATTAAAAAACAAACAAACAAAACAAGCAGCTAAACTCACCTGCCTGGATTATATGAAGTTCATTAACTTCCCATCTCTAAATCAGATTTTGTATAGAGTCACAAGCCAGTCTAAAAGCAGTGCTTAGATCCAAGGGCCAAGGTTTAATCAGCTGTTTCATATCATCCATTCACATATTCCACATAGGAGAAAATATCCTTTCAACTAATAGCAGTCCTGAGGAAAAGTCAATGGCTACTTTCATCTGTCCTCCTAGCATCTCCTTTAGGTTAATTTGAGTCTTCGGATCTGCTTCAGCATTCAGGGAGCTGCAATTATTAGGTTATTTGGCTGATGGTGAGAGGCTGGCTCTTTCTCCCCTATAAGATCAGAGCATTGTGCCCAGGGCTTCAGGCACAGACCTGAACACAGACAGATTTTCCAAACACAGAGTTAATGCAACCATGTCATCTCATAACCACTCAAGTGGTTATTTACCCCTTCAAGTGCTTCTCGCTCAGCTGCTAAGAATGAGTTCAAAAGGGAGGAAAAGTCCAAACTGAATATGAAAATTTTACCCACCTCTTTTTGGGGCATAGTCTAAACCACATTGATTTAATGGAAAGGCTCCAGCTGGCTGCAAATCAAATCCCGTATGGAGGTCTTTAAGTGTTACTGAGTTCTTGTACCATTAGCTGTGGAACAATTATTATAATTTTCATATCAGTTCGTCAAAATATGAGAGGGCCTTTTGTATTATTTATGTCTTGTGCTAAGGGTTGGTAAAGTTTATTGTAGCAAGGATATTAGTCACTGATTTTAATCTTTGCCAATCGTGATAGTGCTTGAGGTTTCTTTATGCGGGTTGAAAGAACAATATGATGAATAAATAAAAACACAGAATAGAAGGGAGAAACAACAAGACTTTCCCTCTTTGCTCAAATATATAGGAAGCCAAATGAGCTATTTACCCTGCCAAAACATATGTGGGAATAAAAGCAAAATGTGTATGTTTGGCATAGTTATCATCCGTGTATTTTGGACAAACTGCATTTTTTTCTTGAGTGCTCTATAAGACAAGGGAGGAAACCAATGCCAACATCGCAAAAACACACACAAAAGCCAGCCCCACTGTGCACTTCTGGTGCTAAATTAGGGATAAAATATTGGAAACCAGCCTTAGCATAGCAAAAAAGAAACAAACTACCCAGTGATAGAGAAACTGCAAACAGCTTGGTTCAGAGACTCTCAACTTCTTCCCTGTTCAGGCCCCATAATGTTCTCTCAATAAATAATCCTGTAAATTCTGAAAACATGGGAAAGCAAGGGTGCAAAAAAGAAATTAATTTCCCTTTTCTAACAGAGAAATTCCTCTTTTAAAATTCAGTAAATAACATAAATACCTTCTCTAATGATTTGCTTATCATCATGAACCATCGTTTTTTTATACATGGAATTAATTAGCACATAGGAAGTACTACTAATAAATAGAGATTAAGCCCGTGAGTAAAAATTCTTTACTGTGCAACAATGACAAACATATCAAGACATGAAGAAAGAAACATGATGCCATGCACAAGGTCTTTCTTTTTGCTTTGGCCAGCTGACAGCTCTCTAAAACAGGAGGGAAAAACAATGAAAAGAGGAACCATCAATAGCATTGATTTGTGAAGAGGTAAAAAGGCTTATAGTGTTATGTTTAGAAACTGTACATAAACAGAGACACAGTGGTATGCAAACACAGAAGAAACTCATTATTCCAAAGAAAATGCTCAGAAAAATCAACATTACATGCCTATATATTTTCAATACCATGTAGTTAATGGAGAACATGAGAATCAATCTGCCTTTGGCACATGGTACACAGGAAGTTTCACTGCAGAATACTCTAAGTTTGGGAATAAAACAAATCCAGAAGAATACCTATCAGCTGGAGAAAGCAATGTGAAGGACTAAAAGCCAGCAGGAATGGTCTTCGTTTTAACACTGCTCTGAAATGTTTCACACCATTTCTTCCTTTTTTCTCAGATTCCGCCCCCCCGCTACTATGTTGTTGTGGAAGTTTGTCATGGTGTTCTAGACTTCTGATTTATTTATCCAGACCCTCAAAGCCCTTTTTAGAGGAACAAGTTAAGACCATCCATCAAAAATGAGTAGTTGCATATTTCCTTCCCTAGATTTAGCCGTCAGGCTTCCTCATCATCCTTATTCAGCTGAATTTATCTCGTCCTGCGTAGATGGGTACAATTGGTCCTTGGATCCCTTTCAGAATATCCTATATGTTAATTCTGTAATTTTACCTCAAATACTACAGCTAAAAGTAAGTAACTGATGAGAGAAGCAGAAAAAGAGCATTAGGAGCCATGAGGAAAGAAACTGTGTTTCCATATGGCATTTCTATTGGAGAAGGAGGTAAAGGACACAGACAAATACATGAAAACTGCTTCAAATGGCAAAATAAGAGAGAAGATGCTTCTGTGTCAAGACAATAATTGGTGTGAGGAGATAGAGTTTAGGCCAATACTGAAAATAAGATAGAATCTTATTTTATTTGCATGTACATCTACACTAAATAAATCAGTCTTACTTCAAATGTAACTCCATAAGCTAAGACCAGAATATAACACAGTACATTTAAGATTGTAAGGAAATTTCTCCACACAGGCAATTTTCAGCCACTATATAATATCTGTATAATCAGACTTAAGCTGTCATTTAAAACTTTACTGACTATAAAACTTGATCCGCAAACTGTTTCATTTATTTTGATCATATCCAAACTCTCTGTTCATTACAAATCCTGGTTTAATTCTAGCCCTAGATCTCACAGCTTTTTCCTCACATTAAAATTCAACTTAGATTGATTGACTTTTTTGTGCAAATCATTGCCAAAACAACCTTTATCAGCTCTGGGAAGACACACCTTCACCTATCCCTCCAGAGAAAGGAGGAAAGGTGAGAAATCAAGACACAGACCCACCCAACTCTGGCAGGAGTGCATGCAAAGTAGCTGCAGACACGTTCTTTTATAAACTTGGTAAGTCCTATGAATTCTTGGATCTCTTCCAAAATCTGGACCATTACTGAAAGACAGAGAACTACAAACACCTATAGTATCACCAGGTACAAATCAATTGACTTCAGTGACCAGCTGTGGTCAATTCTGACAAAATGGTGTAGACTTCTACCTGGATTTCAAACAGGTACTATGGAATTCATTCAAACAGAGTGAACTCAAGCAAGGTTTTTGCTGCCCATTGCAGATGGCAGGAAACTGATTGCTTTTCATACCTTTAACAATACCCATGCTAGATTTCTATGAAATATTCTTCTTTGTTAAGTAACTTATTTAGAATGCCTGCCTCATTTAATCAAAGTTTTGAATCAACACCTGTATGAAATTGATTGATCCTTCCCAAATTCTCTGGTGTTTTTAATAAAGGGGAAGGAAATAATTTGTGCCTTTTCTAGTTGTTATCCCCTCATTCAATTTCAAACTAGAGCTGATGCGTTCTTGCTGTCTGCCTAACCCCACCAATACCTTCTAAATCTGTTGTCCAGCTTCAACCAGATTTGCTAGAGGGCTATAAACTTCAGGGACTAGGAAGTTCTTATAAATTTCATGAGAAACTGTTGCATTAATAAGAAAGATCTGAATCAGCGTCTGCCTCCTGAGAGAACAGCAGGCTCAGCTGTTACAAATGCTGCTTGGGAGCAGTCATCCAAGCAGCAGAGTCCCCTCTCTTGCTGGTTTGTGTGTACAGAGCTTCAGGTAGACCACACACTCAACAGCAACCAGAGGTACAGCCACACAGGCTGGTGTCTTTGCAGCATAACAGCATGGCAGATGTGGATAAAGAGAAAATCCACTTTTATTCATTCTGCCACTCATGGCACAAAGCACCCACCCCTAAAGGGCAAGCCCAGCTTGGGCAGGTCATCCAAACTAAGAACACCAGACTAAATTTTTTGTTTGTTTTAGCAGAATTTACTAATGAATAGATGAAAACAGAGATACAATTTCTATTCTCCAGACAATGACTGGACATCTCCTTTAGCAAACAAGAGCCAGAGGCACCCCTTCCCAGGTACTGAAGTTGAAAACCTTTGCTTCATTTAAGCCAGGCACACCACTCCCACTGACTTCAAACAGACTAGGAATTCATTCCAAGCCTTTAGAGCTATTCAACTTGTGCTGACAGTTCAGAAGAATTACAGCTCTACAATTCAGAATAAAGGGATGTTTGAAATGTCTTACCCTTTGCTAAGAAATAACCAAGATCAGGTGGCCATGTGATTCCATTATTTATGTAATGCCTCAAAATGTCATTTGTCTTTTAATAAGAGATGACAGGTTTCACATGTACAAGTTTTCTATAAGAGTAGTGTGCTCATCTTGATCCATTCAATACACACACTGCTAATTTCAGATAAAAGATTAAACACACAGATCCTGTAGTTAATTTTCTGCAGTAGCCCCTTTTTTCTCATTACTATGTAGATTTATTTGGAATTTCTTTATACATGTGCCAGTTTTCAAAACTGATGTGTTTGGATCACAATGGCATTTTGGGAAAGATTTTGTTTTCACTTTCTGTACCTCAGTACCTCACAGTATGTGTTCCGGATGCCTACTTGAGGCTATCATGTGTTCCTGCATGCTCACTCAGAATAAAAGAGCATTTAATACAAAATTCATGGTTCTTTTTAAGCACCAATAGGAAAATTGTTCTTTTTGGTTATCAATTTACACTTGATATATAAAAAGCAGTCTGTGAATTACACTCTTGTACTGAAACTAAGATACATCTGATGTTTGAAATTAACAAAACAGGACAATCCAACAGCAACACTTTTCTTCTCCCACCTCAAGGAAGCAGCATCCACCATTATTTGTCATTAGCATCCAAGTATTTGATAGCAGCAGACAGTAGAAAAGAACTGTAATTGTGATTTGTAAAATGCCTCCTCTCCTGAGAACAAAGTCCCTGCTGAGCTTTGCAGGAGTTTGGTTTCTCCTCTCTCTGGCACATGTGTGTTTGAAAGTCCTCTCCCTTCACCTGCTCTAGAAATCGCTGGGTTTTTAGTATGGTAGATTCCTCTCCTGTCCATGATTTTTAGAAGACCAGCTCTCACCTTGGAGAATTAAAATCTGTCCTGTCTGCAAAGGTGTTAGGTAGAAGGTCAAGGATATCACCTGATTATAGTTTGTAAAAAGAGAAAATAAAAGTGCAACTCACAAAATGTAAAAACACATGGTCAACTTAAACTGACCCTTCTACCAATTTCTTCACCTCAGAAGTAAAAGAAATCAGGCACAGAGACAACACATAACTATGGTGCTGAACTGCCAGAGTTGTGTAGAAAGTAATGTTGTTTAGGCACAACTACAGAAGTTACAACAACAACCAGAAAATAAATGGTTGTACCAAGAAAACTTGAAGCAGCACTGCAGGTCATTGCTGACTTTGTTTTCTGACCTCCAACCTCAGGCTTTGAAAGGATAGAGATAATGGCAACACTTTCTGTCTTAATGATACAGTCTTGCACCTGTTCTGTGAAGAAAGACACAGGTGTGGCCTGAATAAAGCCACCTGAAAAGTGAAACAACAAATAGCAGAAACAGACTTTGAGTGGCCACCGCCCTGACACCATGAACTGTTTTGTTTCCTGTAAGACTGTTTGCTTTCTATCGCCTTTATTAGTGTCCTTCTCCAAATTCCTTCACCTCCTGCATTTGTCCTCACTCTCACAGATATGAAGCAAAGCCACAACATCATTTCAGATGGGAAGTCCTCCCCTCTTCCCAGACTGAGGGACAAGGAGCGTGGCTGACACTGCATCCATTAGACTTCTTGGATCATGTATATTTTGAGGAATCTCTAGTTGGATTCAACAAGAACCTCTCATATGAGGTTTGGAGAGCTTAATTTGAGCTATTTTTGCTGAAACTAATCTAGCACAGGCTATGCTTATTGGGACAATATTCCAGTCTCAGTTCCAGAGTGGGTAAATCTCCTGTAGATGTACAGAAGAGAAAAAAACACAACATTGATACGAATAGAATGTCAGAGGTGATCCTACACTGAATCACTTTTCTAGGACTGAGTTTTCAAAATTTGGCAACTAGAGTGAAATGAATATGACCTTTCCCCGGAGGGGCAGATACAAGAACGAAAATTGAGTCTTGGAAAAGACACAGACTCCTAACATTATGATAAAAAGAAGCCACCCTTCCTGGAAAAGAAACACCAAAGGGCCTGAGGCCAGCATTTGATCTGTGCTAAGAACATTTGGATATTTTTATGAGCAGCAAGTTCATCAAGAATCTTGCCTGAGGTTAAACCTCACAAAAAAGAAAAAATAAGGTTAGTAAGGACTGTTCATGTGAGAAGAGATGTACAGGAAGAGGCCAATGTGTTGATCTTGCATTATGGAAATCAATTAAGCATTAATTATAAATGTTCCTGAAGGTTAAGTGAAGTGTGCCTTGAACAGAGCCAGCAGGCTGATGGACCCGTCGGGCTTCCTGACTCAAGCAGCTATGAGTTCCTTGGGCAGAGGGAAGTGTTGAGTTCCACTGGCCCTCCATAGGCATGGCAGGGATTTGCCATGGGCAACAGAGGGGTCCTGAGGAACAGCTCTCTGAGACCTGCACCAAACACTGGGGCAGCCTTGAACAGGCGGGAGACCACAAGCAATCACCAATCCCTCTGGGCATTGCTTGTTTCCTAAATACTCTCATTCCTAGTCTTACTGGACTAAAATAGCAAGCCCCTCCAAGTTGCTTCCATCAGTGAAACTTTTGCCTCAGCAAGACCAGAGTGAAGACAACAAGCTTTGAAACATTCCCTCCCTTGACAGCATTCCCGGGAGGAAGGCTGCAAGAAAAGGCCCCAGTGGAGCTTCTGTTTGCTGAGGACATGGTACAAATAATGTTGATCAAGCAGTTTCTGCCTTCCCTCCCTTCCCTGTCATGAAGTTTCTAAATAAAGGGCTTCTCCTGCTCTGCTACATCTGTGGAATAAGGTGGTTTGTCTCCACTACTCTGATTATGTACAGCTTAATTATCTACTGACTAATTGCACTTGCCTTCTTGAATGTCTCCAGGTAACAGGAGTACTGCTTTCTTTTTGCTCATTGGGCCGTGAAGGCAACCAGTTTGTCTCATCCTTTCTGGTACTTCCAGACAAAGGGCCTTTCAAACTAAAAAAATCCTGAACAGATAATGTAAGTAATCCCTCTTTCCACGCCCCAAATAAGACAAATATATGTGTGTGCATGTGTCCATCCAAGAGTCAACTCTCAATGCAGTACCACCCTGAGAGCTTAACCTGTTCTCAGAGGGAGGAGTACCCTGCCCACAGCCACTTTCCAAGCGATTTATTTAAAGGAATTTTCTGGAATGCAGGGTTAATCCTGACAGCCATACCTGCTAACAGCTTGAAGCAGGAGCACAAACGAGGTTATTGTCACTGTTGTACTGTGATGTGCAGGTTAGCGTTCCTGCCTCTCATCCAGGGACGGCCAGTTCTCATCCAGAAGAAGTGCCTGCCTATTCCCCTGTCACAAACCAAGCACAGCTAAGTGGATGACACTTAAACTAGAGCCAGAAATCTGTGCTGCAGTAAAACAAGAATGTGGGATAGATCGGTAACTGGTTTACAGCACACCCGTGTGATCAGCCCTTGTATGAGGGTCAGCACACATCCCTTGGGACATTCGCTTTTCAACACTCATCTAAAATGGAAACCAGTCGAGCAACTGTGCATTTACCAGCAGCGGTATCGCAGCCATCAGCAGTGCAGGTCTCAGCTACACATCTTCATGTGGAATACTTGGAAAGCACGGGCTCTTCCAAATGCATCTGGCTTCAGCGGACTCCAATGTCTTCAGAGATACTCTTCTTGAGTTCACGGCAGCTGGGAAGAGCCACTGGATAACAACAGGCAGAAAAATACCTGCTCTGAGGAGCTAAATGGATTGTGAACCCAACAGAGAGTCAGATCCTGCTGGGAAAATTGTCAGGAAAAACAGGCTGTACATGTAAGTGACAGCAAGTGAATGGGTAGATTGGCACTCTTGCATATTTTCTGTCACTGTTACTTATCAAAGCCTGGTGCAGAAGCTTTCATGCTGTGCCTATCCAACAAGAGACATGTACAGCCAAACCAACAGAAAAAGGCTGAGGCTGTAGTAGAGAACTTTGCCTTTTTTGGAATACCAGCAGATAACACCTGCCTGCCACAGAAATTTTGCCTTTCTGAAACCTGAATTGGCCCACAGCTTGAATGGCACAGTATAGGCTGGTTCTGAAAACAAACTTCTGATCAGGCATGCAGGGCATCAGACGTTGATGTTTCTACTTTTACAGCTATTGCAGCTAAACACAGAGTTTGAGAATCTATGTAAAAGACAGTATTTTGGTCAGTAGATATGAAGGATGATACAAAGATTTTCTTCAACCAAAATGATACTATAATTGTGCTCCTAAAAATAGAAGAAACCCCTCCAAATGATGCATATTCCCCCATTTGCCCTGCTCAAATATATTTTTGAAAATTGATTCTGGAAGACAAAAATTTGCATAAACCTGCACTAGAAAGTATCTGAGCATAATCCAAATCTGTATACCCTGGGATGGAGGGGTGAGATAGTTATTGACTAAAATGTCAACAGAGCTTTGATTTTATGGCAACTATCAGCCTGATACTCCCAGGAAGCCAATTTAGCTGCAATTTAAATTTTGTATTTTTTGGGTTATCAGAGTTTCTCTTTCCTGTACTGTTTTTTGGGGGGGGTATTCCTTCCAACCTCCTCCAGTCAGATATAGTGAGTTAATACATTTAATCCCCTTGATTTCTGTCTCCTGAGAGTCTTCACCATCTTCCCTCTGCTACAAGTCAAACTCAGCCCATTACTAATAAATGAAAAATGTTGTCTTTTTCCACTCTCAGGATTTTATTAGCCCAAGAAGCACAAAGAAGACTCCTTCAAATTTTTGTCCATCCCCATGCCACTCTTACATCCTCTCATTGGTTCTTTTCTTGTGTTGCTTTGGGCCATGGAGCTCAATCCTGTTCAACACAAGTGAAATCTTCTGAGCAGGTCTTTGAAACAGGATTTCTCCTTTGCTAAGAGAAGAGGGCATTACTGCCTGTCTCTGGTTCAGTTTTAGACCAAAAAAACCCACAACTAATGTTTTTTTAGGCCTCCAAAGACAGCATGGAAAAAGACCCTACAAAAAGAATCTGCATGTTTTCCTTTGTCTCACCAACAATTATGGGGGAAGCAGGAAACAAACTGCTCGGTGTGGGGCAGTAGTGGGCACAGAGAGATCTCCAGGTTGCTGAGGAACACAGAGCCCAAACTAATGAGAATTGAAGACCATACGCATTAAAACAGCAGCTGCTGTTGCAGAACCACCAATCTACCCAGAGAAGAAAAGCCCCACCAAACTGGGGCACCAAACTCTTTTCCTGTAGATTTCATCTGCAACAACAGAATCAGAGAGCGAAGGCTTTTGATTAGACAGTACCTGCCAGGGAGTTTACTCCTGTGAGGGACAAAAACTGAGCCACAGCATCCCTCTGAGATTTATACCGTTGAAAGAGAAAACATGCAAGTGAGCAACAAATGCCTTATTTGCTGTCATGTCTGGAGTTGACCAGAGCTACTCCCAAGAACAGCCACTGCTGCAGAAAATAGAGATTACCAGGGAAAAAATATTATGGCACACATGGGAAGAATATGCCAAGTAGCTGAAAGAAATGGTAAATAAAGGCAGTTATCAAATGGCATATGAAAAGACAAAAATTTCCTTTTGATACTCTGCTTTTACACTAGTCTTATCTAGACACATCATATGTTGGCACTCAGTGAAGTTAGACAAGATGCTCTACTTAGCACATGGGCACTGATATTTATTTCAGAAATAAAATGGCCTTGTAACTAATTGGTAAGGCTGTACATGGTTAATTTTTGATGCCTTGTAAATGCTAATTAGGAAAGCAGATGTTAAAGGGTTCCTTAGAAAATCAATACTTTATTATACAATAATTGCATCTGCAAGTTTAATGTTCTTTGTAGGACCTTGAAAGAATGGAAGAGGTTGGGAGGCCAGATGATGCAAAGGTGGCTGCATGACCTGGAAAGTTATCAAGAATTTGAGGCCTAGTAAAATGCCCAGATGTCATTAAATTTTTTTTTTTTTAAATCCAACACTTATTATGGAAAGCAAACTGTGAGTACATCTGTCTAGATGACACTTGGGCCCAATACAATCCTAGGCACATATAATTGAAATGGCTATTTCATTATCCATCAAAGAGGTTTGATTATGCCTTTGCCTTAATGATTTGTTTGTCTCAGGAGAAGCATCTCAGCTCTGTCCCCCTTCATCTTCCCCTGGCTCACTCCCCAGTTGTTCCAGCTTTCTACATGGGAGTCAGTGAGGAGCTACTGCTAGGGTTGTTAGCCCTGGAGACAGGATACAGCTGAAAAATCATTCTTCCAAGAATTTCTGGGTCACTGTCTAATTGATACTAGCATTAGCATGCTTCATATTCATGTTCCAAATCCACAGGCAGTACTTACTCTGTACCCAGCCATGTGGGACTGCTCTAGGCGGTGAGTGGGAACCAAAAACAACGCAACTGTATCAGCCTAAGAACACACCAGCCCCAAGAGTTTTAGCACAACAAAACAGAGAAAAAGAGTCTTTCTTCCACTGTGGTCATCCATGCAGCAGCACATTCCTCTGGTCTTTATTATACACTTTTAATAAGAGCTATACAATGTTTCATTGACCTTATTAATTTGTAAAGAAAGCACAAGTTATTTCCTTACATCATGGGGTTTTAATTTTTTTAATCCTTACAGATTATGAAAATCCAGGGACTTCAAAGGAAATGAGTTTAATACTCAGTATTTTATAAAAGGAGTCCAGACCACATTAACAAATATGATATCTTTTGCTAAAAGCAAAGTGTTTCACAGGTTGTATTGCAGCTTATACTTTGTTGAGAAACTAAAGGAGGAGTAGTGATTCATAAAACAATCTGTACATTTAACGCATAATAAAATAAGATAGTATTGCACAGCTTTCTTAGAGAGACAAAAGGCGGTGCCTTGTGATCAGCAAACTACTCAAATAAAAAACCCAGCAGGAGGGGATGTAATGCTGGCTTGCTGCAACCACTCCTAGTGATTCATCTCATCTCAAGCAACTCACCCAGTCAGCATATCCAAAATGCAATAAGAGAATTTGATGCATGCCCCTGCTCACTTGCCCCCAAAGGGATGAAAAAGGACAATATGTGCATGTGCCCACATGTGTGCTGCCCATGAGGCACTTCTCTGTGAAAGGATGTTCACTTCTGTGTTACAGGGAGAACTTCAGTTTGGCTGCCCACAGACAGGCTGGAGGCAAACTGCCTCAATACATCAGCTATATGGTGACAGAGATTGTTCCAGGAATTTTCCAGGAGAAAGCATGGTCTTTGCTGAACACAGCAAACACCCCAAAAAATCTTCAAAAGTAGAAATCCTGACACGTTGAAATATCCTCTCTTCCCTTTTTGCCCAATGATATAATTTTGTGGCATTTGTCCATGACCAGCAAGATGTAATATACATTCATTTGCGAGGGAGTGACACATCACTGCTCAACACCCATAAGCAAAACATGCAAAAGAAGTAACCTCATGTATACCGGAGAACTGGCGACATCAAAAAGGAATTTCTTTTTCCGGCATGTCCAACATGACCTCACTCAAAACCATGAAGGATGAAGAGCTCTACCTGTATATTCCATAACCCCTGGCTCACAGATGGTGCTTT
Organism: Motacilla alba alba; assembly: GCF_015832195.1. Taxonomy (NCBI): domain Eukaryota; kingdom Metazoa; phylum Chordata; class Aves; order Passeriformes; family Motacillidae; genus Motacilla; species Motacilla alba. The sequence continues at coordinate 98,102,393 of NC_052018.1, forward strand.
GCTCAGTGCTTTGTAACCTGCAGGTGTAGTCAGCACAGGCAGCACAAGTGAACCCATCAAGTTATTTCCAAACTTTTCTGAGGGTATTACCAATATCCGGACATGTTTTTTGGAGACAAATCAGCATCCAGATAGTCACCAAGCTAAGCATCCTGGTTGGCTGAATCCTGTTGAAAACTCACCCAGCAGTGCTTTGGAAATCCTGCTCTTGTCGTGAAACCTATTGAAAACCTATCCTGAAAGTGAACTATGCAGGAACAGCTTCTTCAGATTTAAAAGCAATATAAATGTCACTTTAAAAGTCCAGGCAGGGGAAGGAAATGCTTAGTTCTAAATGGAAACTCAAACTAAAACAAACAAACAAACAAAAAAACCCCAAAAACCCACCCAAAAGCCAAAACAAAATAAAAAACCCACCAAAACAAAAACCAACCCATAACAGAGGTAAATAAACATGCTTACCCCTAAATTTTCCTTTCTTCAGGGACAGCATCCACTGGTATTACCCAATATCTTCACAGCTGCCTGGAAGTCTGAGGACTCAGTCCAGACTCATCCATCCTTGCCACAGGCACAACTGTCCTGCTGAAAAGCCCCATTAGCTGGGATGACCCAAAACTTAGGACTGAAAATAAGTCCTTCTGACAATAAGGAACCTGTAGTTTAGTCAGACACGGAACACTGTACACACTTAGTGGAGAGCACAAGAACTCTGCCATTCAGTCAGTTCCAGAGTAGCAACAGCTTATCTTTGAGCTGGTCTGTAATATGTAACCAACATCTCTGCCTGAAGAAAGGAAATGGCAAGGTAAACACCTGAATGGGGTTTCTATTCTTCTGCACAATGAAAACCACAAAGGTATCTTATCGTCCGCACAAGGTGTGGAAGGAAATGAGATTAGCTTTATAAATACAGTGTTCATAAGGAAGAGTTCACTAGGCACATTACTTCCTGCTGCCAAAACACTAGGCCAATTTCAGACTATGGAATAACTAGAGATATTTCAAGGATGCAGGCAAAATAGAATTGGCAATGAGGTATTTGGCCTCAACATCAAGGTTGAGGTAGGAAGAGGATGGAGATAGGTCCTGCTGGAAGGGCTGCCCAAGCCCTACCAAAACCAGCTATGTCATCACAAGCTGCTTGTTGAACAAACTCTACAGATGCAGCTTATGAAATGCAACCATCCTATGGATCAATTCTAACAAGTGTTGCTTCCCAAAGGGTCTTAGGGATTTCAGGATGTGATCTTCTACTATATTTCTCAGGCATGCACATTTTCATGTCCCCAGACACTGAAGAAGTGTCTCCAGTCCCTTCCAGGCAGATGATGAAGCATCACTATCTATCATCGTAATCTTGGGCATGCTTTCGTTCTGGAAAAGCTGCTGTGAGGGCAGTTACTGGACAGAGCAGTTTGGCAAGGACAGATGCTACAAGCAGTAGGAGGAAGGAATGAAGCTGAAGGGAGACAGCCCCCAAAGATATTCTGACAAATGTAGGATTTTATTCTGACATCCCCAGGCAAGGCAGCTCATATCATCTCCCTAAGACAATAAGAGTCTCCCTAGCAGACAACTATACTGCTCCTCAAGCTTTTGCCAAGAGTATTGTCTGAGAGAGTAACTCAACAGTGCTTTCTGTAGGGGAGCTGACTATCTGCTGCTGGAAGCCTAGCCATGCTTGAAGTCCAAATACTTGAAGGAATAATTCACTGGCTTTTATATGGTTTCCCACAGCACCTGATATTGCCACTCTGGGTTGATGTTCCACAACAGTGATAGCGATCTTGCACTATGCCACCTCAAGGGCTCCTTTGAAGTAGAAAAGAAGCAGAAGAGCAGCTCTCACTAAAGCCAAGTGCTAGTCAGCACTCATAGGGATGAGTTACAGTTTTTCCAGAAGAAACAGAAGCTCCCCATGAGACTGAGTTGGAATGGAGATGCTGAGAGAGATCATTCCTGCTACTGACATGTGGAGACACACATCTCAGTGAGAAAACACATATCCACCACTCTTAGCAGGGTAGAACACAGAGAAAAGTTAGGAGGGAAGAGAGTAAATAATTTAATTCAATGGGATGACACATACACACACACAAATTCCCAGACTGCCTTGAGTGTTAAAAATAATCCTTTAGAATTCTTAATAGTTCAAAGAGGTCCTTATTAAACGCATAATTTAAATGAGGGGAAAAAAGCAATGGTTTTTTCCGACTTTTTTGTGGGGTTTTTGAGTCTTTGGGGTTCACATTTTCAAGTCATCTCCAAAGTCCCGGGACCTCAGGATTTAATGAAAGATAAGATTTTCACATAACATCTTGACTTCAGAAGCTTGAATTTTAAGAAAACACAACTACTGCCAGGCTAACGACAGGCTAATGATAATTAGCCCTTCTCAAATTTGGTACAAACACCACCTGTTGAGGCGTCAGCAGATGCCTCAGATTGGAATTTGGGCAACATTGCTTTGCTATGAAGTCTTTTATGTCTCACTCTGAATAAGAAGAGAGTATCTACTTCAGCTTTGAATTGTCTGGTTTCTGTTGAGATTCTTGTCACAGCTTTACCGCCAGTGCTGTCATCTCAAGTTTGGCTGAAATTATAGATTTTTGCCAAATAAGCTTTCCCAGCATGCTGCAAGAGCCACCACATTCCTATGACCTTAAAACAAAAATTCCAGAGAAAAAGAATGAATAGAGACTTCTGCAGTGCTGAGAACTTGGAGGTTGAACCGTTTATAGACAAAAGCAAAACCCACTTCAACATCATGTTGAAAAGTAAACACTGGGGGGTGGGGAGAAGAAAAGAGGAAGAAAAAAAATTCTAGAGCATTTTAATTTTTCCCTGTTGTTTCAATTTAAAGATTTTTATAAATAACACATTTTTGAAGATTCACTTTCCTCCACTGACTTTAAGTCTCCAGAAATTTTTCTGCTACACTAAAGATTTGTTCTTTGTACTAAAGCAGTAGTTCAGCAATATCTTGCCCTGATGCAATTTCTTTAAAGTAGATTTTAGAGTATCATTATCCTCATTCCATAGGTGAGGAAATAACTTATGTAAATTGCTGAGGGTCACTAACCAGTCAACAGTGCAGGCTCAAGGCTCTCTCCCCCCTCCACCACACTTTACAGGAAATGGAATTAAAGAAAATTTACAAAAGAAAAATGTAATTTTTCCTTTTAAGTCCTGTCCTTAATAACTGACACAGAGACCACCAAATCTATGGTCTGAGAAAGGGGAGAGATATCCAAACTGATTTAGCTAATAGGAGCTCATATCAGTAAATGAGTGAAAAAGAATATACAAACACATCTTCCTTCTGGAAGTGTGAGTGCTGAGGCTCTACTTGTTTTTTTTTCTGCTTCATATAGTTGGGTATGTGTCAACTCATAAACATCCAGGCAGCGTCTGTGCATTTTTTGCTAAGCAGAAATTTCCAGTCACCAGGTTTCCCCTTTGCAGAGCTGAAAAAAAAAAAAAAAAAAAAAAAAAAAAAAAAAAAAAAAAAAAAAAAAAAGAGAGAGGGGATGCTCTGCTCTTTGTCTTGTCCAGAGGTAAAAGGGATCTCACACTCAAGGGATTCTCCTCCTCCAGCATGCCCCTTTACCTTGAGGATTAACATAACAGGACACATTTAGTTTATGAAGACTTGACACCACATGTGCTCTGCAGAGTCTTCATCTACTCTCAGCAACTTTCCAGCTCAAACACAATGAAAGACCAGGATGAGTGGTAATAAGGAAAAGTTTGCTGCTGCCAGTGATGCTACTGACCCTCATGTGAATACTGCGTTCTTCCAGCAGCTTGGGTTTCCTTGCCAATTAGTTATTCTTCTTTCTCCAAAATAATTAGTCTTTTCTCTTCTCTTTATGAATTTTTGCACCAGAATACTCCTCTATGCTTTTGAACAGTATTTGGAGAAACTCACAGTATTTACACAGCAGAGCTTGGTAGCACGAGGCAGCCACACTGGTTTGTGTCAAACCTATCTACTTAGGATATTACCTTCTCCATGCAAAGCAAGTTATTGAATTCAAACAGTTTCAGCTGGCCCCTAAAGAAAAGTGATTTCCATAAAGCTTGCTCTTCCCCTGAAAGGTGAAACATTTTAACCTGCCAGTCACATCTCATGCCAAATCTTGGCAAATACAGATTTATGTGCCATTAGGTGTTGACTGCTCATCAGAAAAATAAATAAATAAATACATATATAAATAAAATCACAGCTAGTAAGAGTCAGCTTAGAATTTACAGAACATCACTGTTGGTGGCCCTATCATCACAAAAAACCTCACTTATTTACAGACATCCCAAAACAGAATGCTGGAAACTCATATCAGCGAGATGAGACTGACTCAATTTGGCAAAAGTTCTAACTTATTTTTAGGCAAAAATCTATTGCCTTAAGCAGGATATGGGGATGCTTAGAATGTAAATTGACTCTATGATTTCATCCCTTTTAATTCAAGTGGATGCCCCCAAAGTTTTCTAGTCTTATTCTCATAGACTGCATAGAACAGGTCAGTGCTCCCTACATTAACCTCTATCTGTGCTTCAATATAGCAGGTTTTATGTTAGCAGCTTTTTCCACTTTCATTACACTCTGCCCAGGGTTTTTATATCTAACATACTCTCGTTACACTGAAAAACATGACTTAATCTGCAGCCAACATTGCTGCACAGGGAGGAAGGGACACTCCTGTGCTTCACTGCAACCAGAACCCAAGTAAAGGCAGCAGTGCTCATGATCTCTCTCACTGGGAATACTCTCAGCAAAACACAGGGCACCTTACTTGGAAAGGAGAGGACTGGTGGTCTTTCCAATGTGTGGTTTTTAATCTACATGCATTGATGTAGATGTTGTAGGAAATGGATTTGTCTTCACCAGTACAAGACAGGCATAGACATACAGGAGGAAATCCAGTGAAGAGCAACAAAAGTGATTAAGGGACTGGAACATCCATCATGGAAAGAGACTGAGCCAGCTTGGGTTGCACAGGCTGGAGAAGACTCCAGCATGGAGAAGACATGTGCAGAAATATCTGATGGGGATTTTGGATGACGGTAAAGAAGATGGAGCCAGGCTCTTCTCAGAGGTGCTCAAGAGGTAACTGGTGCAATGTGAATTAGAGAAAGCGCCATTTAAACATAGTAAAAGCATTATTACTGTAATTGTGGTTAAACAGTAGCAAGCTGCCCAGAAATTTGCACCATCTCCATCCTTGGAGATATTAAAAAAAAAAAAAAAAACCAACCAAAAAAAACTGCTGTACATGATCTTCAACTTTTTAAATTGAAATTAAAAAATTAGTTATTAGCAATCATGACTGTGAACATCCACAAAGAACAAATGTTTGCTTATTTAAATTGAGAAATAAATCCTCTCTGGATAAAGCCTCTCATCTGTCCTATGAAGATCTGCCTCCCATCAGCAACTAGGAATGGTGAAGTACCTTAGTTTCCCTTGCCATGTGTGCCCTGCCTGTGACCAAACAAGATGTCTCCTTCCAAAGGAAAGGTGGGAACTCTGACTCCAGCACAAGGAAAGAAAAAGGGACCATGACATAAAGTTCAAAAACAGGAAGGTTAGGGCACAGTGGCCTGAAATTCAATGACACCCGTGTGCCATATGGAGTCCGAACTACAACCAGAAGTCTGGGTTACAACATCTCCAGTGCTTTAGCAGTACAACAGCTAAATTAAACATAGCTCAGGAGAACTAGTCTGTCCTAGTCTGTCCTGTAATAGCATTACAATGAAATAGCTCCTGTGAGGATTTTTTTTTTGATTCCTCTACACATGCCCCTCCACCAAAAAAGACCTTGGGCCTTAAAAATCTCATCTAAAAAGCAAAACTGTCCTATTTTTTACTCCCTCACCCCACTCCACCCCCCAACACAGCTGTATTTGAAGTGCTGGCAAAACCAAGTTAGAGTATAAACTAACAAAGCAAGTTGGAATTTAAGGCGTACAAGCCTTGCCTTGATGAAGGTAATTATTAGGTCAGCCCAAGAAAAATTGATGAGCCTAACATAACACTCCCAAACAAATCAACAGTCTTCATATAAATTTTGATCCTGGCTCCTATAAAACCATTAGCATTCCCTAGTATTGTAATTTACAGCCTGATGATGCACTGAATCATATTTTAATTTATCTAGAAGATATAAACAAACATTCCTGGGTGGAAATTAATACCTGATCTTTGGCTACCTCTTGTGGTATAAAAATCCAGAGAGAAATTACATTAAAAAAAAATAACAACAATATTAAAGAAAATCATTGCACAACTCATGAGCTTGTCAAATAATTCTAAGGAGAAAATTAGTTCTTAGAGGTTCTGTATATAAGAAGCCTAGAATATTTTGCTGTGAAAACGAATACTAGGGTATTAACAGGGTGAATATTTCTGTAAGTATATGTCATGGCATCTGTTTTCACACACAAGTGGAGGGCAAATAAAGAATTAAATCAAAGCCTCAACTCTTCCGTTTTCTTAATGCCCACTGTTCTGCAAAACATTTCATACTCTTGTAGGAATTCTGTGTTTGGAGAGAAATCTCTGAAGCACTGCTAACCTAAGGAGAAAAAACCCAGGGAGCTGACATGAACCTCTGCTGTGCAACAGGAGCTCTCCCATATAAACCCAGGCTCAACAGCTACAAGTAATCTCAAGTATAGTAAAGGTGCAAGATATACAGTTATGGAGAGGAGAATCATAAGTGCAGCTGGCATGCTGAGAGAACATCTGCACACGTATTGTACCACAGTTCATCAACTGTTTATTCCAGCGAGTACCAGATGCAAAGAAGAAATGGGAAGACTGTGAACATGAATCAGAATTTGTTCAGATATAGAGAATCAGATGGTCTGAGTCAAATAAGAAAAGCTAAGAGATTCTCAAAATTGGACAGGTCTATCCAGCCTCCAACTGGAGAAAATGAGTGTAGCCCAAACAAAGCTCATGGCTCTTGTTAGTTCTGGCCTACACATATGGGAACCCAAAACTTTCTTCGGTGGTTACAATAGTAGTTCAAAAAGCAAACACACTCCCTATTTAAGGAAGGAACAGAGACTTGTCCAAAGAAAAACAGTGCAACTTGTTTTGATGTGCACAACAGTGCAACAAGTTGTGCAACTTTAGTGTCTTATGGGTCTTTAAAAAGGCATGGCAATTTGGGTTCTAGAGTAGAAATTCAGGTCTGGCTCAAGTAATCTCCCACCATTACCCAACCAGCTGGAGAACCAGCAAGATCCCTGGATCACATTAAAGGGGGGAAAAAACCACACTTCAGTTAAATAGCTTTTCTTCTGCACAACCAATTCAGTATAGAGAAGAGAGTGCTTTTTCCTGAAAATTTAGCGTTGTCTAGCTCTCAGGAAATGTTCCTACCTGTATTGCCAAAAGCTTGACTTGTGGAAACACTGTCCAACATGTCCTGCACATTGGGCCATGGAATTTAATCCAAATTCATAAGTACTACACTCCACCATCATGTTGTGGGTGGTAGGAAATAAGCTCTTCTGAAAAGACTGGGAAGTGTCCATTTGTGTACAAGCAGGAGTGAATGACAGCATTAACTGCACCACACCAGAGCTCCCAGGCAGCTGGGAAAGTCAGTGGCAGAACTTCTGTGAAACAAAATAGGCAACACAAACACTACCACAGAGGAAATAGAATACTCTGCTGGATGATAAGGAACTAGAGGGAGTTCTGGACAACCAGAAGCACACAGCAAGGGAGACCTCCACGTGGGACTTTCCAAGGAAGTAAAGCGCAAAAGAGAAAGTTCTCCTAAGGAGGAGTAGATGAGAAGAGTTCAAAAACATACCTATGTCCAGGTTGTGGTTTGTAGCCCCACATCCTGCAGAAAGAGGCATGATCTCTCCTTACCTGCTGATCTCTCCATGGCCAGCACTCACATTCAGATAGGTACAGAGAAAAATAAGATTTCATCACCAACTCAAAAAGCCATTATAAAATTTGCTAAGGAAATTGCAAACCCAAAATGGAAGCCAGCTGAGACCACAGCCTGCAGGGTCATGTATCATTAGCCCCAAGTGAACCAAGTCCAAATGTCCAGCCTACTGTTCAGGAGAAAACAAAAGCACTACTATATATGTGGGCAAAGCATCATCTTTTTCTAATCAAACCTGTCTTGGGCCTGGGTTCAGAAAAGCACTCAAGCATGTGCTTAAGACTCTTATTTTTATATTCAGAAAACAGCTCAAAACATACATTTACTTGTAAGCACTTGCTAACAGCTGTGAATAACAGTGAAAACCGTAACTGAAATCTTCTGAGAAAAGGGTGTAATAAAAAAAAGCAAAATGTGATGCGATTGTCCATCACATTGTCTTATTTCTCTGCTAGGAATACTGTGGGACAAACAATGGACAACACAAGACTGCTCCCAGACTAAGACAGCCACAGACACTAGACCCGATATCCGAGTCACAAAAAATTTATAATCAGCACACTAACATATTCTTGGGTTCATTTATGGCATCACCAAAGCCAGTAAAAAAGTAATTAGAACAGCGCCAGGTTTGAGACCATTCTCAGCCGTACAACTTCCAAAACAGATCTTTTGCAAGAGTCTGAAGTGAAAGTTATGACCCCATTTAGTGCCATTCACTAATGGCAGTAAACACGACACAGTTTTCACACCTCGGCTCAGTCCTGATGCCTGCTTGCAGTACATTAATAATCCTGTCAGAGCTGTCAAGGGGACACAACACTTGCTGTTCTGGTGATGCTCTGTCCCTGTCTCCATTCAAATAATTTGTCTTTCATGACCGTCAGAATTTTTTCCAGCATTTCTGTTTGACTCAATGGCTCTTGATCTCTGGCCTAATATTCCATTCACCCTTACCAAATATCAAAACCTGCACGAATCTGAATAATTAGCTAGAAAGTTGCCGGGTAACATCTCCAAAAGGTTGCAAAGGCAAACTGTCACCAATCTTATAATGTGATGAATACAAATTGACTTACATCCCGAGGAGGCTACGTTACCTCCCTGGGAAATACTCTTCTGCACCAGTTATTCTCAGGTGTTATTTCTGATTAATTATGCTCTCGCTCCATTAGAAAACTGATGGCTAACTTTGCATCTGTCTCTTTGCTTTGTATCTTACAAAGACAAGCAGTTATAAAAAATTCATAGGAAGGAATGAATAGATGGTCAGTGTGTCCAAAGGGGTGTGGCAGCTCAGGTTTTCTGTCCTGGGAGTATAAAAGTGAAGGTCATAGAAGCATAAATTGATACAGAACTGTATCTTCCCAGCTAGAGGTGTAGTTTTTCTCTCACAAAAATGCATCTGCAGTTTCACACAGTAGAATTATTAACAATTCCATGAAAAAATACCAGATGCTCCTCAGTTTTATGAATGCAAATAGCCCTATTGGAGCCAAGGGGAATACTCACATGTGTTTAAGTTAGACACATGCATAAGCAAAGGCAGGATCACAGCCTCAGCTATAAATATTTATGTCTGCAGTACAACACAGCCTCAGAAATACATTCACAAAACCGACTATAATGCAAGATCCTGACAATACAGGTTACTCCATAGAATTTCAATGGGAGGTGCTTCTTTCTTGTGTCCCTTTGAAAACCCCCGCCTCTATTATTTTAATAAAGCTACCACTGTCATTTCAGCAACCTTGGCCAATAGCACCCACAAGTAAAAAGAAATAAAATATAGTAAGAATATACTAAAAACAATTTGTTACTGCCAATGTAAAAATCTTTTCAAACTATCTTTTAGCTCATTTCTTGATTATTAAGCAGGGTACTAAACGGATCTGACTTTGGAGCAGTAACATACATCTTCAACTAAGATTAGCACAAATCAGGTGAACTCCTGCCTCTCTCTTCCTTAGAGATACAAAATTAGATTCGGGTGACTAATGCAGATAAAAATATTCATTCACTTCAGCCATACAATCTGGTTTCCTGGCACAAGTGTTTGCAGAAAACAAATGTTAATGCAAATACCATTATTGACTTTGGAAAAATATTTCTACACAACCAATGACAGAATAGAAACACCAGCAGGTGACTTATGCAGCCAGTCAGAAAAAAAAAAATATCCCTCGTGTTTGAAACAGTCAATTCACAGAGGAAGAACATTTGCAAAAATTTTTTTTCAGATCCATTTGAGCCTGGAATACATAAAATAGAAACCAGAAAAGTACTGAAGGATAAGATGGACTTAGTCAAAACAAATCCTTCAATCTAAACCCAAGCTGATAGATTGTTTTTTCCCTTCAGTTCAAAAGATTTTGGATCAGGCTCCTCCAGCTCAATTCAGCTTCAAAGGCTCACACAAACCTGGAAGCACCACCCTGCAAGCAAATCTCAAGCACTTGGTCTGTATAGCATTGCAGGATCAAGTCTTGTAGAGCATCAAACACAAGTTGTAATTAAAATAATTTACATGCTGCTAGCAAGTCAGCTAAAGCAAGCACATCAGGTTCCCAGCATGGATTTCAATTTGCTTCAAAATTACTCAAGGATAGGAGCTCATATTTTCAACATCATCCTAGTTAGCCTAGAAAAAAATGCAAGACCCAAGTGACAGCTATTTGATTGGAAGAAGGTGGTGGGGGCTGTTACTTAGTAGGTATTTACTCACTGCCTGGATTCATCATGAAAGCAAACATCCAGACTGTGCATATGCTACCAACAAAGATGTCATCAGCTCCAAAAGGAACAGGCTGGGTTGCTTTGCCATACGGAAGTGTGCACAATGCTGCACATTCAGACGAGCTTGGTAATTCCTAGTGGAATCTCATCTAATGGGAGTCAGTCCCAATGCATGGGTCCTGTCTTCACCCTCCTTGTAATCCTCAGGAAACCCAGTCCTGAACAGAGCTGTGCTCTGCTGGCTTCTTTCTTCACCTTGATACTGCTTCTTCACAAGCTGCAATCACTTAGCTGGCCATAAAATCCAGAATGAGCCACCTAGACGGATCTTTTACGTTTTGAAATACTGAGATCAGCTCCAGTGGGTCCTGGAGGAAGCAGCTATTCTTCTACAGGACCACCCACATCTCCACAAGGACAGTGGAGGTGGAGAGAGTGTGTGAAAATGAACCAGCATGCCAGAAATCCAATTTCTTCCTCTGTGGGTAAAGCACCTCAGAGAAAATCAGCTGATGATGGAAAAGACCCCACAGAACATCACCAGTGTGACTGCGGCATTTTATAGCCATGCATATGACCTAAAAAATTTAAAATATATATTGTGTTAGTATATTTGGTTCAAGCACTTATAAACCATTCATCTCAGCTGAAGTATGGGTTCTTGCTTGAAGGACAACTGGAGACAACCGGTTTTCTTTTTTTTTTTCTTTTACTTAGGAGCAGCACAGTTGCTGAAATCTCCTTGTGTTCTAACATTACGATGCAGGTGCTGGATATTCAGGGTGACTCCTGCCCCCACAAGCCAACTACCTTGCCTCTGACATATAAATTGTGACATGTTTAATTGCAAACATTTGAGGAGTTACCCTACCCAGGAGATCAGCCTCCAGAGGTAACTGTGTTTGCTGCAGAATCATCAGATTGGAACATCTCTGCTGGTGCTTCTGAGACTCCAGGACAAAACTTGGGGTTTCCTCTTACAAGGACAACAGATTTGAAAGCTGAAACCCAGTGCTGAGTGGCAGAGACCAAAATTTTAACTTGCTAGATTCTTCTCTGGATCCTCTGTTTTTGAATATTTCTAAAGAAGCCATAGAGGTCTTGATAGATCTCACACCTCATCTGCTGTGACAATTCCTTTGCTTCTTGGATCAATAACATAAAACCTTGTATTTAAGGTTTTGCAGCAGAGAGGTTTTTTATTTAAGGTATTGCAGCAGAGTGGCATTAAGCCTCATTTGTGCTCTATCACTTACTGAACTGACAAGTCATTAAATTATTGAATTTAGGAAATAGCGAAGTTTATGTGTTGTCCTGGACTTACTAAGGATAACATCTAAGAAGCCTAATTCAGAGGACGGCATCTGAAACCAGCAGATCAGAAGGGAAAGTTATTAGCCTGGATTCAAGGCTTTAACTGAAAAAAATGTGTGTTCTCGATCTCTATGGATTGCATAGTCAGAAGGGAGATATCTGGCTAGATGGGATTTTGCACATCTGTCAGCTACATCAGAGATCCAAGTGCAAAAGCCAGCATGTAAGAACATTATGCGGATTTGTGTCCCTCTCCTGAGGATCTGGGGTCCATAAACCAATGAATGGATTACAGAGAAACATAGTTATAGTATTTTCATCTGCGACAGATATTGCTGCAACTCCAGAGTGGCTCCCAATATTTAAAGGGAAATCATACGCATTCTCCACATAGCCCCTGGAAAAATGCAGAAGGCACTGCTCAGCATGAAGAAATTGGAAAATGTATGCTAAAACTGGTTTAGCATCTGACTTGAAAACTCCAGGACTGGTCAGAACCAGCACAATATGGGAGTGGTTTTCTTTATTCATATGTGCTCTCTATGTGAATACATGTAGAAGAGTGAGTGGTTGTACACTCTGAACCACACATTAGGCACATGTAAAGAAGCTCACCAGAGGGGCTGGAGTTCCTAGTAACCCAGAATCGGATGCCATTTAATAAGAAAATTCCATGATCCTGTTTATGGATATTTGTTATCAATCCACCCCATACCCCTCAGACTCTGCTTCCAAAGTATCTTAGCAGGAGAACTGCTGAGCTTCACATCCTTTTGAATGAATTCAGGGAAACCCAGGAAACACCAAGAACAAACAAAACTGAATGACTAGATGTGTTACAGATTAGAATTTCAAAATGCCCATGCCCAAATTCAGCAAATTTCCCACCTTCCCCTAGGGAAAAGCTGTGAAACTAAAATTCCAAGGGAATTTAAAACACCAAGCAGTGCTAAACCCACAAGTGAGTACACGCGAAACCATCAATTTCTATTTGAAAAGAAGCAACTAAAAGCTAAATTTAGTAAAAAGAGGTGAGACAACAGAATTCCCTGGATTATGCAAGCCTGCTCATGCTCACACAGACAGCACTGGTGATGACACTTCCTCACAAAGGTGACAAATGTCTCAATACTTTGCACACCAAGTCTGCTTTCAGTACTCTGCACTTTGGAGAGTGAACTGCTGAGCAGCACATCTTGTCTTGGCTTCTCCAGCATGGTAACCACTAACGTAGCTCTCCATAAACCTGCTGAAAAATCACATTCTCCTCACTGACCACCCTTCTTTTCTTTCCAAAGACTAGGTCTTTTACAGTCACAAAGGTCATATTCTGATATCTGATACTTTCCTCACTTTAATTTTCCTTTTCAAGCCCAATGGCACACACAGGCTCCTAACAAAGTACAGGCCATACCAGCCAAACAGGTGTTTGTGGGAGATCTCTGAGGGTTTTACTCCCCAGAGTGATAAGCCCATCACTGTACAGATACTTCAGACTTGGAAAGCTAGGAAAGCAACATATGAACTTTTTTTTATTTAGCCACACAAGGTAAAAGTGTTTGCTTGACCCACTGGTCTATTCTGCTTACACCCTTAGTCAGAGGGTTCTTTGTTCCTGTGTTCTCATGAGGGCAGTGCAATTAGAAGGAGTCCTATTTGTTTCCTTTGGATCTTGTTTGAAAAGGCAGACATTTTAATTTGAAGCCAGGACTGACACTACTTGCACCATGACAAGACATTATCTGTTGGGTTTTCTCCTGAGTTCACCTGTTTATGTTTAATAAAAATGCTCTTTTGTAACTCATGATGGGCTAGAGAATTCCCAAACCATTCAAAATACTTTAAAGTTCTTTTGGGACACAGCCAGATACTTAATACTGTATTACATTTTATAGTTGTCACTTAATCAAACTATTTAATATTATAGTACATTTTAAAACTGTCACTTAATCACATTTTCTTGACCCTTTTATGTGAATTAAAGATCACTGTAGATAAAAAATGGCATGCTTTAGTTTAAATAGATTCAGTATGTCCAGTTTGACAGTTAATTCTGAGACATTAAAAGAATTTTCTGTGATTAATGTGACCCCCACACGTTAGGTAGTATAATGTTCCATTTCTTCAACCATTAGAGGAAACAGCATTAGACAGAAGGAGCCAAAACTTATCCGAATGTATGTAAAGCTAAGAAAACCTAAAGATAATGTACAGCTCTGTCTGGTGTACTGTGAGACCAAGTTAAACCAACTATTTTCTGTTTCCTTACAATTCAAAAGGAAAAAAAGTTCAGCAGTAACATAGTAAGCCTGCATTCCACAACGAAAGAAAGATCTTTCTGCAGCTTGCTCAGAAAAGGAATAAATTCACTTTCTGCCATGACAGGTGAGCAGGACTGTTTGTGCTTGGTATAAATTATTCACAGCCATGTAATCTAGTCTTGGAAAAATTCTTACCTGTCGGAACCCAGGACACCCCTCTGGGTGCCCTGGATGGCCCGAGCCCCTGACAGGGGGCTCTGAGACCCTGGCATGCAACCAAAGACACGTGGGGTTTTGATCTTAGCCCATGGAGCAAATTACCAACTCTGTATGAAGAATTACAAGCCACAAAAGTTTAGGTATTGTTGTAGAGATAATCACAAAGTGAAGGGAAAAATTTCTGAGTGCTGTACAGTGGGGTGTGGATTTTGTACATGGGGGTCTGAGGCTCCAAGATGGAGGAATCAGGGCATGCCTTGTCCTCCTTCCTTCTTCTTCCTAGCCTCCATGATTTGGGTGATGTTGGCACTTTTAGATTGGTTTAGAATAGAAGCTGACTGTCTAACATAGGTGATAGCTATTGGAATGGAAATTGTAAACATGTAGTTTTTAGTATAAAAGATAGCACCAGCCTCAGGGGCAGGGAGTGTGGCTTTGGCTGACCTGCTGAGCAGACCGCAGCAGCCCAGAAGAAAATCCTTTATATAACTGACGATAAACAACCTTGAGACTGGACAACAGAAGACTGCTGAGTCTTTCTTTGAAGGCATGGGTTGGAGCAGAGACTTTTCCACCTTTCAGAGTCACCCTGACCTGAAGGAGACTCCGACACTTACCCATGCATTTACTCACAAGAGCAAAAAAAAACTACATAAGATATGTCCACCCTCAGAAAAATTTATGGCAATCATCATCATCATCACTTTATATAGTTGATCCAGAACTGAGTCATTGAAAGATTTTATGCTTTTAAGTCATACATAGTAAATTACCTTCTCGTATAGGCATGTTCAAAACTATTGTCTTTTACTGTAACCTTGGTCCTAAGAACCTATTTAATGTATTGAATTCTAATTTCTCTTCCTTTGTATCTTAATCTCAAATCAGATATACCACATTTGTTAACAGCTGTGACTATAAGTGCTGCCCATTTTAGAACATTCTGTGTGCTCTTCTTGATAGTTTAATTAGAATAAATACCCTTTTTAATCCATGAAGTGGGGCATACTATAATAACATTGATCTTTCATTTGACAGCAAATTTGTTTGATAACAGAACAGGGTTTAGTGCAACCAAATCAGCAACAGTAATTCATTTGGATAGTCAATTAAAAATAGTGTGTATACAGTACCTCTGCAAACAATGAACAGTGGGCTAAAATAATCAAGACGTGAAAAGAGCCTTCACAGAAATCAGGATGTTGATGGAGAAAAATAATTCAAACTTATTTACAAGAGCTGCCAGTGAGATGTATGTGGGTATAAAAGTGTCTTTCTCTAAAAATGTGGTCACACTGGGAAAAGAAGTCAATTAACAGGGTCTATTCAGCAGAACTGCTCTTTTTTTTCCAGAAGGATATTTTCTTGACCTAAATTCTTCAGACAGGGCAGCCTCTGCCTTCTCCTGGGAGAAATGAACAACCTTTTGCATAGGACTCCCTGCAGCTTGTGAAGAAGACACCTCCCCCTCCATCCAAGGGCAGACATCATCTCAAGCAGCTCCTCCCACCAGCCGCAGAAGCAATGGCCCAGGATCTTACAGCAGCAGAGCCTCAACACTTTGAGCTACAGCTTACCTACACCCTTCTCCTATGACACTGAATAAAGCATCTAAAAACTAAGGCACAAGCACAAGGAGCAGCAGAAAGCTAGATACACACTTTTCCCTCAATCCAAAAGAAATTCTAAGCCATCCAGACTAACTGAAGAGCTCAGTCAACTCAAGTTGCTGAGCTTCTGAATTACTACATGTTGTTGCTGTAGTAGGGATGTCACAGGCATGGAACAGTGCTTGAATGGAAGCACAGCAGTAGAGAGGACAGTTACTGTTTCTATCAGTAGGTAAATGGATATTATCCTTTTCCTTTCATCTATTTTTTCCCTCCCTGTTTATCATCAGCATTCTTGGATCTTCAAATTGATTAAAAGCTCCCTGGGATATAAACCAGGTCATTATTGTGTCTTCAAAAAGGGATCATCACAAGGGGCCAAAACTGTGTCAATGCTGCTTGGAGCCTTTGGGCAAAATATTACTAAATTGCCCTTCAACTCCAACCCAAAATTATAGGCATGCTGCGTGCAGTATTTTGTAAGCCATTGTTTTGCAACGTGGAAATATGCAAGTGAACATGATACTTGAACAACATAATTCATTTTCCATTCATGAGCCACAATGGGTATCTCATGGCACTGTTTGCTCTTCAGTTTCAAATGTGAACTTGCATACTAAGTCAAGCAAATGAGCTTTCTTTCACGTTGTTTTATTAAGCTCTTGGACTACACTCTAAGCTCTAGAAGAAGAAATTACTGTTGCTGTTGTCTCACAAAAGCAGTGAAATTCCCAAAGAACTGACGAACTTGGCCCTAGGTTGTGTATGAAAGTGGCTGTAAGTCCTCTGCTGCTTTTCTTATCCCTCCTTGTGCCAGATCTGCATTTGTGTTCAAAATTAATTTTCACAGCAGCATTCCATAAAAACCCTCATCTTAACTTTTGGATGATATCCTTAATGACATTATTGGATTGAAAAGTTTAAAGATAGCTTTGTTTTAATTTCTCTTTAGCTTTTCACTCAAATACTGCATGTATGACATTATAATAATTCTTCTGCTGGGTTTATACCTGCAAACTCCTCTCCTATTCTTTTGTTCTTGGGCTAATCTTTCCTTTTATATTAATGAAGCCCTTTGAAGTATCTCTTCAAATCTTCAACTAGATTCCTTTGTGACTCTTTTCTTCCCCCTAAACCTGATAGGGTCTTTTTAATCATGAAAATTATTAATACTTCCCCCATTTCTGGCATTGTACTGTCAGCTTTAAAATGTTCTATTATTATTTCTGATCTTAAGCTGCTTTCTCCTGACCCAGGAATATTGGCAAATTACCGACCTATAGCCAAGCTTTTATAGGGAAGGTCTTGCATCAAGTGGTAGCCTTTCAAGTGCTTAACCACCTAGTAATAATCTTTATGACAAATGGCCTCCAGGTTTGCAGTTATACCTAGAGTGCTAAGAGTGTCCCTTAAAGTGGTCAATGACTTTTTATAAAATCAAACCCTGAGTATCATGTCAGCTCTTACCCACCTTGCTGTTAAGCACACCTCGAGACACTGCAGATCACAGTAACCCTTTCTGACCAGAGGCCAGCTTATAAAACACAGGGGGCTTTGTCCAATCTGAAGACATCAACTTGTCACTCTGGAACATCATTCATCTGCATCGAGCAACATGCATAATTTTCTTGTAATCAATGCAGAGTCCACTGCTCCTGAGTGTTACTGCAGCTAATCATTAAGATAAATATAATTGTTAAGAGTACTGACACTCCTTTCATCTGCTTTATGCAAAGAATTGATTTCTACATATACAGTTTGGCATTTTACTGTGAATCAGTCTTTTTTTTTTCTCTTTTTTCTCTTTCTGTTCCTTTATCACATTGCCCTAAAGGCAATGCAATGGTTTAAAATCATGGGGTTTGCAACAGGAAGTGTTTATGAGTAGCTATTTTCCAGAATTTTGTTTTATGTCATCTCCTGCAATCAAAAGCATTCCTAAAATTTACTGCAAACTAGAAATCAAGAGTATTAGCCATGAAGCAACCTGAAATAAAATGTTCCTTTAACAGGTTCTTAGGTTCTTTCCTGTGACCCAGCTGAGTAGAAATTCTACAGGCAAACAACTTTTCACCTCCCAACCAATTCATTGCTTTTAAAAATTGCCTCATCATAATCAGAGGTTTTGTCATGGCTTTCATCAGAAAAACAAATCCAGAAACAAGCACAGATGACAAGAACTGTGACAGATGCTTTTGTTTGATGCGGTGATCCTCCCTAGGTGGATAAAGAACCACAGTCAAGAGTGGTGAGTATTTTTTGACAAGTCTCATTTTGCTGAAATGGAAATATTGAGGGAGGAGGTGGCTAATGAAACTTGTTCTCTTAATTAGAAAATCTTCAGCTAGTCCACAGACAATGATATCCTTCTGATTTTCTCTAACCCAGTCTCCAATTATAAAAAAGATTTTTTTTACCAAAAGTAGAACAATCAAGATCATAAAGTGACTTTTTAATGTTCAGTTATATTTATCTCCATTTGGTCTATTTGTGATATTTGCTGTGCTTAATCTAAAAGATGAGACAAATATCACACATGAATGAAAAACATTTGGCAAATGCCCTGTTCAAATATTCCTGTTCGCTCATATGCCTACCACCAGCATCTGTACATCCTCACCACTCCCTAACACAATTCAAGTCTTTCTGCTCTCAAATTAACTCCTACCCTGATCTCACAAAAGAACAAATTATAAGGCAGTCTGTAGGCTTCTCAAGGCTTATGCAAAGAGAGTCAGGCAGATCCAAGAGAGGAACACAGAAATCTGCTGGTCCCAACAAAACCAACCTGAGTCAGCTGAAAGCTCCTAAGGGATGATCAAACTTCTAGGTCAGGTTGCTGGTCATTCCATTTTTTCAGCCCTTGACCACTGAGACACATCACAGGTGACAATTCCATTTGCACACTCAACATTATTTTGAAAGTTCTGTCTTGAAGCTGGCGGGGGGCTTCACAATGGAAATACATTTGAAAACACACGCGCACACACACACACACATGCAATTTTGATGCTCCAAAGCTGTACTTGGAGCATTAGATAAATACACCAAAGGACTCCAACACAAACCAACACTTGCTCCTGGCAAAAAGCTATTCATTGCTGAACTGGGTATTTGCCTCTAAGCTTGTATACATTCAATGTTGATGAGGGAGGGGAGCAAGCTGAATATTAAAAACTGCTGCCTCAAGAATAATATAATGTACAGATTTAATCATAGTAAAAAATGATCTGCAAGTAATTGTAGTCATTACTACATCTGCTCAGAGCTGTGGGTAATCATTATGTATGAGTGAATTAAATCAAATTCCATATCATGGGCCTGATCCTAGAATTTCTTCAGTAAATTCACCTTATATTAATAATCTCCCTGAGTGTAGAGAGTCTATTTGCTTCTATGGATACATTTCTTACATGAGTAATCTTATGACCCTTCCACATTTTACCTTTAAATTTAATTAAAATTTAACCCCAAATACTTAAGAAGGTAGACTAAAACATAGATTTCCAAAGATGGGAAATGAATTTGTTTCACTCTGTTCTCTCTGTAAAGGCACTAAAGGGGGTAGAGAGAACGAAGTTTCCGTGTGGAGCCTGAGTAATGGAAAAGGCAAAGCCTTCCAAGATAAAAAGTTGAGCTCAAATTCCTTTTGTCACTAAATCCAGGCATTACACAGGTGTAATTTATTGCACAGAGTGGGAATGTCAAACCCTGACTCATGAAGATAAGAAGTACCTGTTTACAAAAAAGCTGCTGAAGGGCAGAGCTGGAGCCAAACTCAACCTTGATCGATAGCCAGAAGAATTATTAGTAAAATAAATAAATTACTGGTGTAGTATCTTTTCTGACACTTATGCCAAATGTTAGAGACTGCATTTTAGTATACTGTTGTGAAAATACATCCGAACCAGAAAGTTTTTACTCCAGTAGTGTTGTGCTGACCTCTGTGTGTGTGTTTGAAATGAGGAATAAGAACTGAGGCTCCAGACATACCCGTTGTGGGGAGGACAAGTTTTAACCTTCCTAAGAGTGCCAGGCACGCATTGTGCTCTTCCAAAGATGTGGGAGAGAAATCAAACTAGGTCTGAATTCTTCCTCTCATGCCTGTGGTGAGGTCACTAGAAAATATGTTATGAACTGAGTTTTGGTAACATTTTCAACAAATGTCTTTCTCATGGTGCATATTCTAAAAAAAACAGTCTTGAGGGCAGCTGGTGCAGGGAAACACTAAAGTGGTATGCTTCTGTACATCTCCCTATCACCTACAACTAGACATGTATACTCTCACTACTTACATAGGTAATAGAGTGCAGTAACACAAAGGATAATTTTTTTTCTCCTGAAACAGAAATGAGCTGGCAAGCATAATCAAACAATGAGAATCATTTTTCCAAAGAGGAGCTAGAGCAACAACAACAAAAAAATCCAGTGAGAATTATGACAACAATGTAAGAATGCAATCAGTAGAGAAATCCTGATAAATGAGGACCTTACATTTTTAAATGCCTTAAAACCAGTACAAATAAATAAAAATTTGAACAGAATTCAATGCACAATTGAATTAGAAGCGAAAAATTCAAGCAAATTACTAAAATTCCACTATAGAACTTGCAAGTAGTTTATCTAGATAAAGCTATAAAATTAATAAAACAGCAGCAAAAAGAATTGAACTTTTGCTGTCAGCAAGAAATCCAAATCATGGATGAGAATATTATGAATGCTGCATAAAGAGCTCTGCAAAATATCCTCCAGTGGAGAGAAACTAATAATAGATGAATGCGCACATGTAATTGAACATGCAGAAAAGAAAACCAACATTCAAAGAAGGAAAGCAGAAAAGCTATCAGGAGTACTGGCTCATGTGAACATCCACAAGAATGAGATGCATACGAGGAGAAAAGGCAAATTACTGAAAATGCAGACTGCTCTGTAAAATAAAATACATGTTTGGCTCTACGCATATTCTTCATTAGATTATCAAGGGAGCATGTGTCACACACAGTCGTGAGGAATGCTGGCAGGAACATTCAACCACATAAAACTTGCGCGGTTTTGGGTTTCATTACCTACGTCAGGCCCCATGTTGTTCCCATGATGGGAAATTTCCCTTTGACTTCATGGAGAATAGGATCAGGCCCTTTGCCAGCAAAGGGTTAAAAAATAAAGTGTAGCAAAATGCCTGAAGTGTACCTCAGCCCAAAAGCAAGCCACTCCAAAGAACTAATCCCTTTTGCATTCCATGCCATAGGAAATACGATTTTCCTACCTGTGTTTTGTGTTAAGTTGTTGGGCTCAGCTAAATCAAAATTCAAGCAAAGCAAACCCACACAAACTTAAAATCAAATGAAATTTCACACTCCCCCTGCACACTGAAGCAGCCCTACACAAAGGTACTTTCAGCAGACGAAGTCAGCGCACTTTTAAGAGTAAGCAGAAATAGAACACATTTGTAACAGACAAATTAGAAGCACATCAAGGTACTGGATGAAAACATTTTTGAACATAAGCCAAGTACACGGTAGGAGCAGGTTATAAGGTTAAATCATTTCTAACCACAACTTAAAGAAGACTTCAGAGTAAAAATATCCTTTTTTAACTCTTGTCTTCCAAGCACACATCACAACCTTTTTTTCCATTGGTTTTAGTCCCTATTTCAAAAGAAGCATTTGCTGTAACAGCTCATTTTTTCATGCAAAATACTGAATCTAATTGCGGAAATATGTCATTCCCTCCTCTCCGCCACATGGCATGAGTTAATGATGATGAATGAAAGTAATAAAACCCAAATCTTTTTCAAACTAAAGCTCCTGTTAAATTACTGGAAATTATATGCATGCGTCTACAATGAGGACACTGCAGAAGGTCAAAGATCTTGCTTCCTGCATTTGGCCAAACTATTCAACAGGCAGCTTGGCTGAACCTGCACAGACACGTTTTTACTGAGGTCTGGGGGAGCCACCTAAGAAAAGCAGCTTAGTTCAAGGCTGGTGATTTCATTAGAGCATTTCTCCCTATCCCCATGGAACACTAAATATTGTTCACCAGAGTCTATTACCTGCCTTATATGTCCATGGCAAGCTATTTTTGGATGTTCGTGACCAGGGTTTGGAAGAGTAATATATCACCTAATGTGATACACATTTTTAATGGAGGTCCCAATTTCCCTAATACAAAACTTTATTCTGTGGCATTGACATGAAGCAGAAGGAGTACGGCAAATTTAGAGCCAGATGCTGTCCCTCTCATTCAGTCTGCATCACACCCAATTTCTCCAGTTGGTCCACTAAGACAGGTAAACCATTTAGAGATTAAGGTCTGTCATGGTTTAACCCCAGCCAGCAACTAAGTCCCAAAGCAGCTGCTTGCTCACTCCCTCCACCAGTGGAGAGAATTAGGGAAAGAAAAAAAAAAGGAAAACTCATGCATTGAGATAAGAACAGTTTAATATTAAAACAAAGTTTAAAAAAACCCCAAACCTAGTGCTACCACTAATAATAATGACATTACTGTGATAAAAAAGGAGAGAGAGATGAAAAAAAAAAAACAAGATAGACAAGTGATGCACAGCACAATTATTCACCACCCACTGACCAAAACCCAGGCAGTGATCAGCCCCTCCCAGCCAGCTTCCCCCATTTTGTGTACTGGGCATAATGCTCTGTGGTATGGAATATCAGACTGGCCAGTAACTCTGGCCAGTTCTGGTCAGCTGTCCTGGCCATGCTCCCTCACGGCTTCTTATGCTGCTCCTCACTGGCTGAGCAGGAGACACTGAGAAGTCCTTGACTTAGGGCAAGCAGTGCTCAGAAACAACCAAAACATCAGTGCATTAACACCGTTCTCATCCCAAACCCAAAACACAGCTGTGTAGCAGCTGCTAAGAGGAAAATTACCTGTATCCCAGCTGAAAACAGGACAAGGTCCTATTCAATAAAAAACACAACAGGCAAAATATATTCCTTTCCTGTCTACAAACTCTGTTTCTAATTCTGCATGAGGAAAACGGTATCAGCTTATTGCTGTTCTCCCCATTCATTCGTTTCTTCATTTTTGCTTAACTGGCTGACAGTTCTGTGGCCCCTTCTTTTCCTCTGGGCATTCAGACACTATGTTCTCCTTTCTTTTCCCCCAGCTCACCCACAGCTCACTTTGGAGTCTTTTTGTCTCCCTTCCTTTCATCATCAATTCATTGAGGTTTCATTGTTTTTGTCTTCCCACTATGCTGATCTCCCACTCCCTATGCTTCCCTCTTATGGTCCATTTCACAGCTGGACCACAGAAGACATGGAAAAACCCATAAGGAGAGAAATTCCTAATAACCTCTCTTAATGTATTTCCTCCCCACAGATGAGTTTGAATGCTTTGAATCTTGGACGGGTGTAAATAAAGGTGTTGCTTTGCACAAGTCAGCAGGGGTTATTTCTGCAATAAAAAAGTATTTATAGGAGCAGGTTTATCAGCAGCAAAGCAAAACTTACCATCCTTGCAAGTTTAATTTCTATAGCCATGATAAACAGTTTACAGAATTGAAATGCATAGAATTAGAGACACTGGTTTTCAGAAACAAAAGAGCTAAATTCTGCCACTTATGTTGACAATGAGGGATAACATACTCCCTAAGCAGTACTCATTTGAAGTACTTATTTGGAGGGCTCCTTGGAGCCATCAAGAAATCAAGTGGAATTCAAGCCTCTAGTCCACTCATTGCTCATTATTTTGTCTTTCATTATATAGGTGAAAACAGAGATGTTATTAGCAGGTAAATAATATAAGGGTACAAGTTCCACATTTTTGATAAGACTCGTCTAAATATGTGAGCAAGAAGCTAAACCTTCCATTTGTCTCAGCCCTAGTCAGAGCACACTTGTCTTTTAGAAACTGGCTTTGGGATGGTTACCCAGATCTGCCATATCCTCACTACACTATTAGGAATAGTTAATTAAACAACTGTGAGGAAATCATTTTGATCTTGGTCATGCACAAAAGGAGGAGAAAATCTGTTAGACCCACTCGAGGTGGTATTTCACAAATGATTTTTGAATGCAATGGACAACCAAAAGTTTCAACAACCTCCATCATCTTTGAAAAAGAAGGTATCTAAGGGATGAAAGAAAACTAACTACAAAACATTTCTTCAAGCACAATCCTGATCTTAATTTTTGAAGACTAGGTTTTTGGTTCAGCAGTTTTGCATGCAGCTTATAAATATCATACAGAATATATTGTTGTTTTCTGGCATCCTATGTCCACAAACAAAGCCATGTGTTGGAGTGGGATTAAATCCATTTGTAAGGCTGCATGTGCAGTTTAAAAGAAGCATACTCTAAGCATTGTCTCATTGCAGGCTGAGATAAATGCCCTCATCCTACAACTAGAGGCACCACTTCTGAACACAGGCCTTCAAGGGGCAGAATGACACCAACTGCAAGAATTAGGTTTCATAACCAAAGCTGGGCCATGTAAGCTTTTACATTTTAGTTCAATATTTATAAGAACATGTCCTTATTTACTAAGCTTCTGGGAACATTTTCACAATTAAAAACCAAAACAAAACAAATTGAAAATAATTGTCAACATACTGACAACAATTGGCAGCTTTCAGAGCAACTCACAATGCCATCTCCATGCCTTCAAAATCTCTCCCACAGTGAAACTTCATTACCATCCCATCCAGATGCTCATGTTAAGCTTTGGAGGTTCCCTTCATTCCCATGCCCCCACCTATGTAAATGAAATCCTAAGAGCTGAATCACAATCCTATGCTATGTTTAAGAGTCACACCAAGGCAATTCTTTGGACTTGCTTCTGCCTCATATCATGTATTATTAGCAATGCCATGGCCTGAGTAGATGCAACAATTCATACTAAGGTGAAAAGCAGATTTACAGAGACATCATATTTGTGACCACTGCTGTCGAAAGGGAAGTGCAGTGAAGTTATACTGTAAGCATTCCTGATGAAGTTGTAACTTACCATCACAAATCTCTCAGAACTAACTCAGGAGAGGGCCAGTATGCAACACCAAATCATTTTGCGACTTTATCTCACCCACACAGATACTGGCGACAGCTGCTGAAAATAGAGAACTCTGAATCGCAAAATCATCTCCTCTGGAATCTCTCAAAAATGAAGTGGAGAAGCTGCCACAGAACCATGATTCAGCCTTGGCAAATTCTACAGGAGCACTAGGACTCCGAAGAGCAGCACAGGGAAGCTGAGGTTATGGGGAAGCTCAGCTCATAATTGAGGTGATAGAAGAGGCAAGCCTGATGAGCCCTAAAGGTAAGTCCAGCAAACACTGCAGCTCTCTCAGAGCAGAGGATACTCACACAAGAAAACTAAAACCAGAACACCAGGAATAGTGCCCTCCATAGACAAAAAAAGCCATCTCCAAAACCACGCTATGCAAATTTCACCTAGCTCCACAACATTCAGTCTTTGTGCAAACGTTTTGCATAGCTGCGATTTCACAGTGTCCAACGCATTTCAGGAAAGGAGGAGGGAGAAATGCTTTGGGCAGAAGGCTTACCTCTGACTTCAGCACAGCCAACATCATGGAACTCTGGAGGCATGAATCACCAGTCGGCTCCAGGAGTGCTGAGTTTCCAAGTCTCTGTGACCAGCACCCACAGAGACACGATTTAGGAGGAATAGACGTCTCCAAGCAGGACTGCAGCGAATCATGTAACACTTTTACAGATGGCACAGTTATAACCATTAAACAGCTATGACCAACTTGAGTGAGAGAGTGAAGAATGCGAGCACAGGGTGATAAAACAGCCCCACTAAGTTGAGAAAAATACATATATTCTGGTTTTAGACACAAAGGTTATCAAAGGTAAGAGAGTCCTCGCTACAATATGATCTGTTATCAGAAACCTAAGGCAGCTGATTGGATTCTGAACTGTGGCTCACAGATTCACATATGGTCACAGTTTTCTGGAGAGAGAGGGGTGGGGGGAGGAAAAAAACAGCCAAGGTCTCTTTTAGCACACTGAGTCTGGTACAGTCAAATGGTTTCTCTTTCTCTCCATTCCGGACCCCATTTAAGTGCTATCTTAAATATTCCTAGGGACCCACTGGCCTGTAAAGAAAAAAATCTAAAGAAAACATAATCTTTCAAGGGCTGACATTACCTAGTTCCCAGCACAGCTACAGACTAGTTGCTGTGAAATGCAACAACCTGGTGGGAATTGGAAAGCTCTCTTTTAACTGCCGGTATTATCTCTAAAGCCTCTCTAATAGCAATCCCAGAATATAGGTTTAAAGAAAAATCATTTTAATGGAGGTCCCAGTACTACATTTTTTATATTGCACCAAGCCAAAGCTATTGATTAGCTTTACATTAATTTTAAAAGCACAAAGAATTTGTCATGATTTTTCTCCCTTTGATATCAGCATCCATCAGCAATTGCATCAGTTTTCTGCTGAGCTGCCAAGCAAAGTTAAATGATGATACGCTTCCTCTCCTTGACTTCTTATTCCAGCTTGGTTCAGCAATCTTGACCAGCCACTTCCTGTCTCCCCTATTGCACCGTCTGGCACTTACTTCAGACAGGTCAATATGTTTAAATTATACCTGTACCAGGCATAATTAATCATACAGCTTTTTGCTTTGTAATGTTATTTGAACTTCTGCATGGTGTTCATAAGCAGAAAGCAAAACAAAAGTTCAGTGGTGAAACCTGTGCCATTCCCCTCCATCTCCTCATTGAGTTGGAGCTCCTTGGATTTCAGAACAAGAGATGATTTCTCAGGAAGTCACTGCTCCCCAGAGGTTCAGAATTACATTGCTGAACTTTAGTAGACTGACAATAAATATAGAGAAAACTCCAATAATCAGAGACATTTTGTATGGGACCAGCCTGGAAACACGGGGAAGTTTTTTTTTGTCAGTCAGAGCTTGGTGCTCCATGTGTGAGAGAATGACCTTAGAAGTGGTGAGCATGGGACCCAGCTCTGAGTCACAGCTCTACCTTTATAGCTGCAATTCCCTAGGGCATGTAGTAATTTATAGTCATTAGAGGCCAGCAGTAAATTACTCCCCCCAGTCTGGCTCCAAGTCAAGCTCTCCAACCAGCCACTGGAGACTCAGCAGGAGGGAAATGCAGAGAGCGAGAAGTGGTTGGCATCCCTCCCTTGTCCATTCCAGCCTTGTCGACTTCTAGAAAAGAAATAAATAGACAACTTACAAGATTCAGCTGGACAGGGTGCTGGGCCACCTAGTCTAGACTGCTTTTGCCAAGAAAGTTTGGGCCAGGTGATCTTCAAAGTACCCTTCCAACCTAGCACTCCATGATCCTATGACAAGTAGTGCTTTCTCCCTCGCAGGCACTCACCTCAGAGGTGTGGACTACCTTCCCATGGTGGGGAAACAGGAGCTCTGTCCAAATTCAAACACTCATCCTATGAGGAGGGAGCCCTCAGCAAGAGCTTAGCTAGCCATTGAGGTATTTCTTTTTAGTGTTTCAGGAACAAAAACTTGTTTTTCAGCAAAAATAAATCTTCCATATAACCCACAGCACAGGCGCCTTTAAAACACTTCAAACAAAAAATAAAAGCAACAACAAACCCTCTTTTCTTAAAACATCCCAAGCAATTTTACAGGGATTAATTATCCTTATTCATTTTTTTCTTTCCATATATTTCAGCTCTCCCACAGAAAACTAATCCACTGGATTTCAAATTATGGCACAATTAGCATGAAATTAATTAGCATCTGACCTATCCCCTAGTTTTCCTCTAGCTGAGACTGCCAACTTTTAATATAAGCCTAAAGCAAGAACTGTAAGACTAATACAGCAAATGGGACAAAGGCTTTTTAAATTAAGAGAGTTTTAAAAAATGCAATTTACAGCCATAAGCATTTCCCTGACAACAACCCCAAAACTCCAGTCCTCCAACAAAGTGTAGACGAATATTTCATCTCCCCCTGACACAAAGAGTTCTTTTGCAAAGCCCACAATCATCCCTCCAATCATTTAAAATTCTCATGGTCTTTCAAAAGCAGAGCCTATCGTTATCAATGCCTTTAAGACCCATCATGCAAATTTTCTTTTTCACATAACCTCTCCAGACACCTGTAATAATTTTTAAGTCCATCACATATATATATTCAGTCCCCCAACTGTATCTTAGCCTTCAGAATTTCCTGCATCATTCATAGACCTCTACAGTGTCTCTTTTTGCCACAGTACATATCTTCCACACTCCTTCATGCTCCTGTTCACTATCTAGTACTGAAATGTGTCACCCTCCTTCATCTTCAGATTTCAGCCATCATTAACCAAATGCCCCAGTTATTCTTTCTCATAGTTGCTTCTATCACTGCCATCCCCCTCTCCCACATGAAGCCTGTGAGTCACAGGTACCAAATAACATTCAACTTTTGCATTGCCTGGCTGGAGTGACACAGCAGCCTGGCAGGAATCATTGCCACAAGTTTTAACTCAGAAACTGTGGAACACAGGTTTTAACTCAGAAAAAAAAGGACTGTGCTAAAAAATTAATCAAAAGGAACTTTCCCTCATGTTCTGCCATGTTCATGTGTTGTTACAGCCTCTCATGTGTTGTAAAAGAAGCTCTCCCCTATCTTGGAAGCCCAAGAATTCCAGGTGCAAATTCCACTTCCTGTGCACTAGAAAGAAATACTATAGACACATCTTCAACAGGAGGATTTACAGTCCTGAAAGTGAAACATTCAGGTGTCACCACCATCACATCAGAGAAACTAATAACTTTGGTAAAGCCTGCAGTAGAAATGGAACTAAAAATTACACATGTAGGAAAAACAATACCAAAAATGTAAGGCTAGAGAAGATACATGAACATAGCAGACTCTTTGAGAATCTAGAGCACATAGAAGACTCTTTGAGAATCTGCACACACCCTTAGAGATTCCATGCGTACAATGCAGAATATGCTTCATTCTCTCATCAGTAGAGGCTACATTGAAATCCACATCTTGGTCAACAGAGCTGCAGTATTGTCAGTCATTGAGAACACTGCAGCTCACTCAGAAACCACACAGAACAACAACCAGAAAGAGAGGGAAGAAAAGATTCTATACAAACACAATATGTTTTCAATATTATATTTTCCCTTTACAGGTCTTTCGTTCACCGGGGCACTTACTGAGTTTGTGGTCTAACAACTCTGCTCTTACAGACTGCATGGGCTGTTCCTTCATTCCATGGTCGCTGACACTGTTTTGTCAGCATTTTCAGTTTGGTTTTTTTTCCCAAAGATGAAAAAAGAGTGCTCTAGGGCTTTTTTATGAGGTGGCAACAAACAATTCCCCAATCCACAGCACTCCAAGTGCTGCACGTTAGTGAAACCGCCCTGGACTCTCTACTGCTGCTGTTCTTTTTCCTTTGGGCAATATAGAATCAAAAGAATTCTTCCAAACTCAGAGAG
Source organism: Motacilla alba alba (assembly GCF_015832195.1). NCBI lineage: Eukaryota > Metazoa > Chordata > Aves > Passeriformes > Motacillidae > Motacilla > Motacilla alba. The sequence continues at coordinate 98,131,874 of NC_052018.1, forward strand.
ATGAGAAGCCCAGTAAGAACTAGAAAAGGAAAACAGCATCAATTATCACAGCTAGTCTAAGAGCAGGAGGAACTTGCCTCGTGTCCAGGCTTTATTTTGGTCAAAGGAGGTAGGAGTGAGGTGCACCTCAGCTCTGCAGCTGCTGAGGTCACCTCTATGCACACAGATGTCATCTGCTCTTCTGGACTGGGCACAAAAAGAGGGCAAACAGCAGGTCCTGCCCCAAACAGGTATTGCAATCCCATCTGTTGGCCCACATGTCACGTGTCAATGCATTTCCACATTGTTTGCCCAGTTCCCAGCAACAGCAGGCAATTTCAAAGACTTCTTTTAGCAGGATGTCAAACTGATGAACCAAAATTAGGTGTCCTTTAACTGAATTTCTCTTCTTCTATCCCTAAATATCTCTTCCAGAATGGAACAGTTTCTGATAACCTGGCTCACACTAACCCTTCACCCCTCGAGAATCCACACTATTAATTCTCATAATAAAGCCTATTTTAAATATATCTTTAATCCTCTGAGAAAACCAATTTCATCCTTGAATGTTCCATTGATCTACAGTAAATAAATAGGCATTAGGGAGAAACATTGTTTATTTATTTGCTTGCCACTTAGAATTTAATCCCAGGATTCCAAAAGGACAATTATAAATTTCTCTAACAGTCCCTAGGGTATGTTTTGAATGTAGTCATCTATGATAGGACTCTTGCACTCCAGGATGCCACTTCATTACAGCTTAGAAAGATTATAGCCAAACAGCACTCATTTATTATAAAGAGGGATGAGTAGTAATTCCAGGACACACACGCTAGATGAGATTTCAGCCCTGTCTATTTTGTGTACAGTGTGGAATGTATCTGGAAGATTTCCAAAGCCTGCTTACATACCGTCTCACCAAGAGACTTCCTGGCAAAATCTTGTTGGTAAAGAGAGGGGTTTGGAGCTTCTTCAGTGAAAGACAGTTTCTACTATTTATCAAGACGAGTTTGTACAGCTGCAGATTTATGGCCATGTGGAAGGACTGTGGACATCTGAGCTCTTATACTGGAAAATCTAAGGCCAGTGGTTGCTTCACTCAAACTTTCATTCTTCTTGAAAATCAAAGGATGGGGTTTTTTTTGGAAGAGACAGGCCTAGGAATACTGTGCTGGAAGGGACCAGAAAAGTTATTGCAGCCCATTCCATATAATTGGAAGAATCAAACCTGCTTGACCGTGAGCTCCTACAACCACTGGCCATAAAACCCTCTCCTGACTCCTGAAAGAAAAGCTTAAGTGCAAAAGAATGAAAATCATGAAGACCTCACAACATACCCAGGAAAGCAGTAGTTAATCACTCTTACAATTTAAGGGGGGGGAAAAGCAAACAAAACAAAATAGAAACAAAATAAAAATACCAAAACAAAATCCTCATTTCCTATTTTGTACAGCCTTTTCCTAGGACAGGAAAAAACTCTCCACTAATCAAAAAGCTCTTCATTCAAAGTATATCTAGGAATCTTAAGGTCATGGTAATGGATAAACTAACTAGATTTACCTTATGTGTGTAGGGTTTTCAGGTCTCTGATCATTCTCCTAATGTCCTTTTCTAAGCCCTTCCTGATCTGTCAGCACAACCAGACAGCAAGGAATAGTAACAAAATGAGTAAACTCTTCAAGCAACATATTTCTACCGTACTTTCAAGGAGTAGGAGGATGTTACTCAGTAGGGAAAAGTGAAAAAAATGGCTGCACCATGATACAATCTTGCTTAAATGCCTTGGAGACTCCAGCTCCCCAGTGTGTGTCAACACGCAGCCTGAAGGAACAGCTGAGCCAGAGCCCTAGGCTGCACACAGCCAAACTAAATGCTCAACACAGCGAGGGTGAAGTCTGCTTTGTGTCACTGGAGAAAATTAGGCTGATATCTAACAGATGACATTTGCCAGTAAAAAGGATCATTCATATTGCGTTTGTCTTCTGGGAGAACATTCCACATCTGACATACATCCACAATCCACGCAGGTACTGAGTGTAACCTTGCTGTAGATGGCTTTCAACCTGCTACACAGGTCCTACCAGGATAAAAATTCTCAAGATAACAGTCTTTTCCATTTAATTTTTGAATCACCTTCATGCTCATGCATGCTTCATGCTTTAATTAATATTAATTAAAGACTAGTCACATTCATTGCAGCCAGGTGCTGAACAAGTTTGTCATCTGTCTTTGCAATGCAGAGCACCATGGGCTCTGGCCATGGGAGGAGAAGGCAAGAATGGAGTCCAACTCTGTTCTTGCCTTGGGTTATCTCTGGGATCCTGTTGCTCACTTTGGTGCTCAGAGTTACAGGCTGCAGCCTCATTGCATATGGAGTTCTGTGACAGAACACTAAGTGATCTCTGCCCCAGAAATATCTATTGTACCCTGGCATGAAGGCAAAATGCAGACAGCCTGTCTGCACCACCACTCTTATTTCCCTCTCTCATTACAGACTGCCCTGCAAATGCAGCTGCAGCACCATAATGCTTAACACGTAAACCAGTCAGTGTTATCCCTTCTGACTAGATTTGGGGGCAATGAAGGACAGAAAGGCCAGTGACTTGCCCCAAATCGCAGTGAAAATTGGCAACATAGTTGGAAATAGAGTCCTAATCTGCAGAGATCTGCATGGTATCTTCACTGTATGGTCAAAATTCATCAAATGGAGTATTTTGCCACTGAAAACTGATTGCATACAAGAACACAAGGGCTCAGTTTCCTTTAGGTCATTTGAAAACCAGAATTTGGAGAATTAATTCCTGTTTCTATATTAACAGAGACTTGGTTGAGGCTATGAATAACACAGTATGGAGTGAGACATTCCTGTCTCTTCTAGATCTTATTTAAGTCAAACACAAAGAGTATAGCCAGGCAGATCATGCACACAACAATTACTTGAAGCCTATGAGAAAACCCTCCAAGGGCTCATCTTGCTTCTTGAAGAGCCAACACACAGAGGAGTTCCCTGCGATGCCTTTCATGATCTCTATTGTTCACAGGGTACTAAAGTAATGAATAGCCTTTATTTTTCCAAGATTCAGCCACAGAATGTGCATGCTACCATTAAAAGGAAAACAAAAGTGCAGAAATGCCAAGATACTACGTAACACACAGCCCTTCATCACTTGCCTTGATGCACAGTGTTACAAATTTTATCTAATCAACTGACATTTTAAGTAGTAGAGAATTTAACAAGACTAACAATGTGGTGACAATTTAGTCTTTCTTACCCCTCCATAAAAACACTGTCTTCTGTTTGGTCTAGATTTAGGTCAAGACATTTCACTAATTTGCTAGTCATTAAAAAGATATTTTTATACCCAGCCTGTAATATTATACTCTTCAGTGATTATGATAGTTCCCAACAGAATTCCAGACTTGAAAATGAAGGCTGGGAAGCTGAGCTGCAATTATGATACTTTAAATAATTCCACAAAAGTAGAACCACTGTTAAATAATTTATAGTCTTTGATCTTGTCACAGATCTACTGAAATCTTCACATCACTCAAGCTAAATATTTTCAAACAGAAATGGGATAGGTTACTTCCCTCCACCCCCTTCTGTCACTGTGGGAGCCGAGGAAAATAATGGTGACAGGGGCCAAACTCTTCATTACTTTGGTGTAAGCTCCTTCTTGCATGAAAATTCTTCCTCTGGGGTTCAAACACATCCAGAGATACGTCTTTCATCACAGCATCCTGAAAGGTTGAGAAAGTAGCACTTATTTTTGAATCACAGAATCATTACAGTTGGAAAAGATCTTTAAGACCCTCAAGTCCAACCATCAACACAACAACACCACCATTTTCACTCTTTAACCATGCCCTCAAAACAGATTTACCTGCAAAATGACATCATTCCCAACATTTTATAAAACAGAAAATGTAACCTTTCAACTCTGCACTTTGCACAGCTACAGAAACATAGAGTTGGAAGGGACTCATCAGGATCCCCACATTCCAGCTCCTGGCCCTGCACCGGTCACCCCAGGAACCACACCATATGGACAAGAGCATTGTCAAAATGACTCTTGAGCTCTGTCAGGTTTGGGGCTGCAACCACTTCTCTGTTAGGTCTGTTCCAGTGCCTAACCACCCTCTGGATTAAGAACTTTTCCCTAACATCCAACCTAAACCTCCCCTGACTCAGCTTCAGGCCATTTCCTCCGGTCCTGTCACTGGTCACCAGAGAGAAGAGATCAGTGCCTGCCCCTCCTCTTTCCCTCATGAGGAAGTTGCAAGCTTCCCCTCCTGCCACCTCAATCTCCCCTTCTACAGGCTGAACAGACCAAGTGACATCAGCTGCTCCTCATGTGGCTTTCCCTGCATACTCACCACCTAACAAGCAAGAAGAGACAAGAGAAGCTCCAGACAGGACATCTGTCCTAAAAATGTTCTGTGGATCTGAGCCAGGGAGGTGAGGGAACCTCATACAAGAAGCTCAGCCACACTGCCAAACCTCAGCAGATGCCCTCATGCCTAGAGAGGCACTGAACACGGCCACTTTACTCAAGTAAGTGTCAGCTCCTAAAGGCTGGTAAACAGGGACACACACAAAAATGCAGACTGTGCTAAACTGCATGCTTAAAACAGAAAAAAAAACCCTCTGTAATTTGTGGCCTGTTCAGTTGCAATCCACCTCAATGTGGTCTTTAATGGGGTCCTCAGCACAAAAAATGTGTGGACCTGGCTGGATTGAGTTCAGGGGAGATCACCGAAGACAATTATAGGGACAGAAGACATCTCTTATGGAGACAGGCTAAGAGAGTTGGGGTTGTTCAGCTTGGAAAAGAGAAGTCTCCAAGGAGACCTGATTGCAGCCTCCTAGTACCTATAGGGGGGCTTATGAAATAAAGGGAAAGGGACTTTTGATATGGGAAAATAGTGACAGAACAAGGGGCAGTGGTTTTAAAGTGGAAGTGCGCAGGTTTAAATTAGATGTTAGGAGGAAATCCATTATTTAGAGGGTGGTGAAGCAGAGGAACAGGTTGCCCAGAGAGGTTGATGGATACCCTATCCCTGGAAGTGTTCAAGGCTAGGTTGAATGGGGCTTTGAACAATCCAGTCTAGTGGATGGCATCCTTGTCTATGGCAGGAAGATTAGAACCAGATAACCTTTAAGGTCCCTACCACCCCAAACTATCCTATGATTCTGATGTCCTGCTACTCAGGGATGCAGACTGCTCAGTTACTGCCAAGTGCAGTGGCCAAATAATCTACTCTAGCAAAAATTGAGCTTCTCAGTTAAAAACATCTGACAAAGTCAAATTAGGAAGCACTAGTAATTTTTTTGGAAAAAATTTACCTCTAATTAGCTGAGCCCAGTAGCTAAGACAAGACAAGATAACATATCTTAAACACCTTTCACAGGAGGCCAACTCAAGTCTCCATCCCATTGCAGCCCTCAAATGCCTACGTGCACGTGTGTGTACAATCACAGCAGCTCTTCTGACTGATAACTTGTTAAATTGACATAACTTGATTGTCAGGGTCCTAAGACTAATGAAACATGTAAAGTATGCCAGAAGTAAACAGCAGCTTTCCAAGAAACACCTAATTTACATTCTAATTAATGCAATGTGGGGCAGAAGTCATAAATAAAGGATTCAATCACAGCTCACTGTATAATAGGCAGACTAGTTTTACACACCTGATATGACAGGCAAGTACTAATGTGGAGTTATGGAAGATGCCAGACCTAAACCAGCTCTTCACATCTGCAAGAGACAAAGAGGCGCAGCACCTAAAAAAACAAAGGTTTAATGCTGCAAATATCTTTTTAAAGTTTCCCTCCCAAGGAATAAACCACTTTTTTTTCTTTTCTTAGAAGATGACAAGTGTAAAGAAAATTTCATCTAGAGGAGTCCTTGAAGGTTTGACAAACAGGATTTGAACACCACACCTTCAGGCTCATTAGCATTGGTGATGAGTACTGCTCATACCCTGAATGTCCTGGTAAAGACTGGAGTCTCACTTTTCAAACAGCTTGAAGAAGTCTTCCCAAAATAGCTGCCACCACCAAGGAACTCTGTTCGTGCTTCTTGAAATGAATGATCACCAGGTTTGAATCTTGCTATTACATTTTTCATACCTGTCACACATAGCATATTGCCTGCAATAGGCATTTTTTGGATTAGGTAGAGTTTGAGGATGGATTCCTGCTGTGGTCACACCTATAGCCTCACCCTATCACAATTATGGTGCTCCAGCAGCCACTCCCTTCTAGGGACCATATTATGCAGTTAATGTCAGCTGGTGAGCTCTGAACACAATGGGGCACCAGAAAAGGAGGCTGGTGGCATTTACTCACAATAAATTAATCTACATAAAACCATTTAGAAATTCAATTTTGATGTCCTTTATTTTGTGGGATGATACATGTGGTTTACATTACTTTGAGAACACTTTGGCAAGCCCTCTGTTGTATTTATTAAATGCAATCAATTCAATTTAAGAAAAAGAAATTAAGTTACTTGCTTTCTAATCAAAAATGAACAAAATTATTTTAAATATCACGCTTTTCTTTCCTGCTGAAACTACAGTAGAAAAACTAGCCTATGTAAGTGACAGAAGGTCATTGCAAACCAAGCTGATGAAATGAAAGGGAACAGTAAACATCAGCACCATAATAAAAGTAAAGTCCCTTTTTGCTTTTAACTGTCTCTCCTCACTTGCTTCACATTTCTCCACTACTCCACCACAAGCAGCAACTCTTTCCATGGAACCCTCTATACTCATTCATTTTTGTGAAAAATACTTCCTCAGGAGCTATTTGTTTTTTTGCAACCATAGTGATAAAATATATTACTGGCAGGACTCTCAGGATTATAAATAGGTATCATTCTTTGTTTAATTTCAGTAAGCCAGGACAAAATCACTGAGGTTTTTGCACACATGACTTTCATTAGGAGCAACATGCAACTGAAAACACATTAGGCTCTTGTCTTTTATTTTTCCTTATTTCTACTTGTTTATACCTTTGTGTAATTAGACAGCTGGAAACTTTGGGGGTGTAATAGCAAAGGTCCTGGGGAAAAAACACTGACAACTGAGGAAGGGGCAAAGTCACTCACACTAGGACAGTAACTACCAATCTGTCAGAAAAGTGTTTTGAGGTTTTTGCTTGTTTCCATTTTTGTTAAATTGTTTAAGATGTGTTACTTTGGTAAATATCCCTCTAACTCCAAGTGCTACAAGTTGACCATGCTGTCAACACTGTGCTTGAAGAAAGCCTAGTCTGAAAATTTAATACCTTATTCCAGCTGAAACCTAAGAGACAGTTACTTTCTTTGCAAATGTCCATGGTCCCTCACACTGAAGCCATGAGAGACCAAAGCTGATGTTTCATATACCAGAAGCAGTGCCAGACAAGCAGTGTCAGACAAGCAGTGCCAAAAATAACCATAAAAATGAGTGCAAGCTTTTCTTTGGGTCAAATCTTTCAAGGATTTTCCTTAAAATTCATATCAATGATCCTTAGGTAGGACTTGCAGGTTTTTTCAGGGTTTGTAAGTTTTCTGTATTATGAGCAAAGACTCAATAAAAAAACCACAGAATTGATATGATAAATAGAGGAAGTGCGCAACACTTCACATATGGTACCGAACTCTGCAGCAATCCCCATCTTGCCACCACAGCCATGGACACAGGAGACACCACCAGGACTAGCAGATCTCCAAGGGTTAAGCAGCAAAGGGTGAGGGTGGGGTCATATTCCAGACTAGCAGTGGAGCTAAACCACAGCATTCACAAGAAGGGAGCTGGAAGGATTTGCTGTTTGGGAGCCATTTCATGCCACCCTCAGGCAAGTCTCTCTGAGAAGTCAGCAGGATGCTCTTCTAGTTATGGACTGCAGCAGGATTTGGCTTGTGCTCTGAAGAAAAGGGATTCATAGGGGGAGCTTCTGGTAGCAGCATGTACACAAGGGAAGTTGGGCACAGCAGCATATTTCTTTCAAAATCTCCTTGCTCCTGAAAGGCCACCCATGGGATGCAGCCATCTCTCATGTAGCTATTGTTTTCTGTGGACATGAGCCATGTATTAGCAGTCTCTCAGGCCTTGTGCACAGAAGACAAAGACTGCCCTCTGCCTTCCTGCCTTCAGAGGCCACTTGCAGCACAAACAAGGCAAGGCACCAGAATACACCAGAACAGGCTCCAGTAGCACCCAAGATAATTCCTACAGCCAGCATGGCAGCAACAGAAGGAGCCTTCCTGGAAGAGTTGGAGGGCACCTGGAGCAGATGACCCCCAATCACTGATTTAGTAAGCACATACTCCAATTTATGAGCCAGGGGCTATATAGTAGTAAATCAGGAGGAAAAAACAAAGGAACAGTTTCACACAAACATTTTACTAATTTCACCACTGTCAAGTTGAGCTTCTTTAATACAGAGAAAATGCAGAGTGGGGGCTGGAATGAGAAGGCTTGACTCCAAAGCCCTTTCTCAAAGCAATATTTTAAGGAGTGCAATTAGATTTCCTTGCAAACTTTGCCTTCATTCCTTCCTTAGGTTGTTTTCTGGGGTTTTTTTGTTTTGGTTTTTTGGGGGGTTTTTTATGTTTGTTTGTTTTTTTTGGGGGGGGAAGGGAAGGGCAAGCATTCCCTGCAGAAGCAGGATGAAATTTAACAATAGCAGAGTTATCAGAAGACTCATGTGTCAAATAAACACTACATTTATCACAAATAGAAAACACACAAGCCATAAATCAAGGGTTAGCAGAGAGAGGCTTGTCGCTTGAAGGTGTCAGTGCACATGGATTTGGATGGCTTCTGCCCTCAGGCTGCCTGAAGGAAGTTTTGACCCAGGATATTAATACAGCTTATTTGATACAGAGTGAACCAGGCTGGGGCTCCAAGGTCTGTTTACATTACAAGACTGTGGGCCTTTGGGAGATTAACACCTAGAGAAAATCCATCTGTGTTTGTTCTGGGTGAGGCTACAATTTAAATTCTTATGTTATCACAAAAACTAGACATGATAGATAATCAATGCCCCATGATAGTTAGTACTGAGGAACTGTGCTAGTTTTTTTTTTTTTTTTGCAGGGTCATTATTCAACACGTCATTCTTGCCATTTTCATTTCTATTTAAAGTCAAATTGGGCATTTATTTTCCTGAGACTTTTATGAATGCATATGTACATTTTCTTCTCTCTACATAAAGCAAAACTGCCTGGATTATGTCAGTTCTGTGCTTTTTTTGCAGGGATATAAAATATATTATATAGTTGCAAAACGTTACATCACAGAAATCATACAGACATCAGACTAAAAGTGATCTTAGGAGGGCTTCCAGTCTATCTTGTTACCTAGAAGCAGTAGCAAGTTTAATTACAGCCATGACATATGTCCATCAAACTTCTCAAAACCTTTAGAAGAATCCCTGGGTAACCTTTTCCAGTGATTAACAATCCTATCCATATAGATATTTTTTAAACAATCAAAAACCTTGTTTTGCTACCAATGATGCCAGTCTGGATTTTTCTCACATCTTAGGTTAATCTACAGTTTAGTAGCTCCACCCCTTTGACAGCACTGACAACTGAATGCAAGGCTATAGACACACTGCCCCTACAGATATCAAATTAAATACAGGGACACAATGGCAATCTGGGCAGAGAGAGCAACAAGCACAGATCAGGGTCTGTAGCACCGTTGACAGCTAAATGTGTGATACACTTTTCGCATGCCTGAGCAAGAAAAGCACTGATCTGATAAATTTGAGTTCAGTTTAGTTTTTACAGAGACCCTTCTATTAAACATGTGTGAAAATATAGTGCTTGCAGTCCTACACTCCACAGCCATGGTGACTGATAGATCTGCATCCGCTTTCTAACAGCAGTTGCCTACAAGACCTATACCCTTCCCAGACATATCTTTTCTAGACAAACACACAAATCTTTCAATCTTTCAGCACAGATTATATTTTCTAAGTCTCAAATAATTTGGGTCATTCTTCTAGATTACATACCACTTTTCTGTATCACTTTAAAAAGAAGTGAAAAAACACAGGTCCAAAAAACAGCTGCTGACTTCTTGCCTCTGGACAGAGATGTCTTACACACTAAGAGGTACTCTCTTAATACCCTATCTTTTATTCTTGTTCCACTTTCCAGGCACTAAAGCTCTATCTTCTCTCCTGATGCCAAGTCCCTGTGCGGTTGCAGACTCTCTGACATATACTATTTTGCAGTTCTATAATCTGAGTGCCTTCATACTCATATATTTTTCCCAGTGTATCGTGTCCATTGCTCTTCTAATCCTGTGTGCTGAAGCACTTCTGTATCCTCAATCTAAATTTTACATGTTCACTTTCTATCTCATCATTCAAGCTACTAATAAAAATATTGATGGGAACCAGGCCCAAAATTATGCCACTTTAAGAGCAAAAGTGAATTCTCCTTTTATCAGGGTGTCATTACTAACTACCTTCTCAGCATGGGGTTTTTAAAGAATGAGGCCATCTCCTGTTATACAGGCAAAATTTCTGGATTTTTCTCCAGTTTACACAAGAGAATATAATCTCTCATAGTGTCAAAAATCCTGGCTTAAGTCAAGATGTATCACATTTACCACTTTTGCCTTATCCACTAAGCCAGTTTCCCAGGGAAGGAAGGAAATTAGATTGGTTTAACAGGATTTGTTCTTGACAAATACATGTTGACTCTATTTTATAACCTTTTATCTGCATGGTGCTTACACATGGACTGCTTAATAATTTGTTCTAGTATCTAATACATTTTAAGATATCAAGGTTACACTGATCAGTGCATAACTCTCAAGACTGTAGTTATAACACTTTATGAAAATCCTTTTGTCAGGATTTTCTTCTCCTGAGAAGCTAAAAAGGCCTCAGGAACAAATGTAAATAAATTACTATCTACTGCTGTAAAATGTAACAGGTGCTTCCTTAATTAATTTATGTTGAATGTTTCTACTTAATAACTAATCAAGGAAGCCACTGAGTCAAACTCTCTTAGAATCACAGAATTTTGTTATACATTCTTTTCTATTCTTGTTTCGCTTTCTGATACATCTTTCTCTCTGTTTTTTTAGTATAGTTTTAGTGTCGTTTTTTAATATAAGATATATCAAAATATATAAACCAGCCTTCTGAAACATGGAGTCAAAATTTTTATCTCTCCACAAATCCTAACTACCCTGCGGACCACACAAGACCCTCTCCCTACTCCCTTTTTTATAGATAGATAGTACAGTCTGTTAAGAATTCATTGCAGAAAAACATGTAGGTCTCCAGGAGAAGCAAAACTTTGTGTGCATGGTGAGAGTGCCACGTGCAAATTTAGGCAAGAAACACTGAACAGTTTTCTAGAACCCTTTGGCAAAAATGTAAGTTGAATTTATCTTCATATCATTTTGGGATGAGACAAAAATAAACTAAGTGTAGGGTACTGCATGACCAGCAATGAATATTGTATAAACAGAATCATTCATTGTCACAGAAATATGATCCCTATTATGTAACCTATTCCAGCTTCCTGCCAATGGGTGATTATTTCCTACTAAGTATTTTCCACTGCTTTGTTCAACAGAGATTTAAGCAAATCAGTAAATAGCTTCCCCATACTTTCCTTGGGAAACTGTTGCACAGCTATATAATGGTCAGTTTGGTCTCACTGAAAACAATAATACAATACTGAAACATATTTAATAGCAGCTAATTGTAACAATAAATATGTAGTAGTAATACTACCCCTCCTGGCTTTGTCCCATAGAGACAACTGTTTCCATTCACAGATATTATACCTACTTATTCTTCTCTTTCCCTTCTGATTTCCAAATACTTACACTGTTTGTGTTTTCCACTGTACACAATTACAATGCACTTCAGCATCTGCAGAGGTGCTTGGAGCATCCAGGCACACCTGACCTTCTATTTTTTGGGCACAGTTATACCACACTCTTGTTGGTCTCTGCTATGGCTCTTGGTGCACAGCAAAGCTTTTGTTGAGGAGATGATCTTGCAAGCAGGAAGAACAAGACAGAACACTACATTAAACTTGGTTACAATGCCATATATAATGCCTCATATACAATGCCTCATCACAATGCTGATACTTATTTCTTTATACCAACACTTGCATTTATTGAAATGAAGTGGAATTAGGTTTGATGTTGATTTTTGGATGCTCAGCATACTGCTCTCCCTTTTGGGTAGTGGCTAGACTGAAGAATACCTGCAGTACCACATGATTTACCCTCTGCATGAATAAATGCTGTTTCCCATTCTCTATGTGTTTAAATCAGAGGCAGTTGACCTGTTTCGGATATGATCTATTCAGACAATAAAACCCACATAGCACATAGTAAAATGTTTTAATCCATGATCCATGTATATACTTCTCTAGAAACAAAGATGGTTACAGACTGTAGCATATAAAATTTGCCCTGAGCTAGAAAGCCAAAGCCCTTTAGCACAGAGACATTTTTGAATTGTGAACTTCATAAAAACCAACTCATAAGTTCTGCAGATGTAGCTTATTGCTGTGAAAAATCTAAGATGTTAAGTGCCAGTGTTAGCTCATATAAACTGGTATTTGTAAGTGTGCTGTTTAACTTGTATTGTTTTTCTCACCTTTTCTATATAGCAAAACCAAGATACATTAAATTAAGGCTTTGGGGGTTGTGGTGTGGTGGGGGTGTTCAAGAGTTTAATGGGGGTAAGGATGTGGTTTTGTCCTCTGCCATTTCTAGAAATTGTACAAATCGAAGCATATTTTTAAAGGGGATTTTACAACCTGTTTAATAACTTTTTAAAAGGTTCTAGTATTGCATCATGGGACTAGGGATATAGTAGGCCTTTTCCTGCACAAATGAGCAAAGAACACAATGAACAAAGAACCCGAACGATGCTTAGTAACGTTAATAGCAGTTGCCATCCAAAAATTCTGTCTGATTTTTAAGCAAAGAAATCCAGAAAAGCTAGTTGGCTTGAAATGTTATTTAAAGACATGGGGTTTGGACACAGACCCACACAAGCTGTTCAGCAGCAGATTATCCACACTGTATCAGTTTTCCTCAACGTTATGGCTGCCTACTACTATAATTTTAAGTTGCTCTTATCCAACAGCAAAAAGACATAGAAAGTTTTTCAAGGTCCTGCACAGAGGGATGCCTTCGACTGATGACCACTGGCTCTTTCTTTTACCTGGCTGCAGACAGATAGCAATGAATTCTGTGCATCCATGGCAGAAGTTAGCCAGAGGTTTTTCCTTTTGGCATTTCATCCTTTGGAGAAACTTTTTTGCAAGCTAATAAAAATGCCAGGAAGACCAGCTGCTCTTAAACAGTTTGCAGGAAGGCATATATAATTAATTCATAAGTTGGAAGCACATTTGACAGAAAGAATTGTTTTGTTACCCCCAAATAATCAAGAAGCTCATATGTGAAATGTATGTGCAAATACATCTGCTCTCAGTTAAATCCATACATTTATACCACCCTAACTGAAGACACCGTAGCCATCTCTCACAGCTAGCCATGAAGATGATTTGCAGAATAATCTAAATACTGCTGTGCAAGGAAAAGCTTAATCAATAGGCCCCATAACTTAGAAGGTATGAATTTATGTTACTTTAATGGTATGTCCAAGAACATTAGGACTAATCAAAGTCTATCCAGCTGGCCACATTTACCAGAGCTTTGTGTTTCTTTGGGTGATCACAATTGTGATTTCCACCAAACCCAATGTCCAAGACTTACAGCAATGAGAACACGATTATTTAAGCATTTCCCCCTTGCTTTTGCTTTTTTTCAACCATATTCACATAAACTTGTCACCCACTTGCATACATTTGAGCAGTCTGCCTGCTTATAAGGCATCTGCACTTTTATGTTCATTTCTCTGACATCTGGAGTGCTATAAATTCAATGTTTGCCTTCAATTTTCCTTTTCTCTCTCCCCCTATCCACTAAAGAAGTACTGGCACTAGCATGTATCAATCCAGTCACATCCAGATCCAAACTCACTGGAGATTTCCAAGCTTGAATGACTCAACTGGACCAAGAAGTTAAGAGTGGTGGGAAAAAAAAAAAACACCAACAGTGCCCCTGTAAGGAAAAAGCAGCATTGTCATCCACTGCAACACAATTCAAAGGAAAATACTAACAGTGAGCAACTAAAACAGTTGAAGTTGCCTCAGGGCACTTTGGAAGAAAACACTGAGGCAGGTATGACAAGCTGCCACCCACTTCTGCTACATCCCTGCTGGGGAAGCAAGAGTTGATGCCAACACCCTGGGGAAAAACTTGCTTCAGAACAGCTCCAGGCTGACCAACTGAGCAACTCAGCCTCCCTCTGTGTTTCCCTTGGGATGACTAGACAGGTAAAGGACCACCATACCGCTGAGTGCGGGGACATTGTACCATGAGCATGGAAGCTGTGCACGTGTTTGGTGGGAATGTCTGGAGGAGCCAAGAACCCAAAAGGGATTCACGAGAACCACTTCGCAAACCTCTGAGATATTGCAACACACAATACAAACAAAAAATTAAGTTTTGTGAATCTGGCCAGACACCAAAGGCTTTGGAATTTGGCTGAACACAGAGTTCCCTGATTCTTCCCCTGACTCTCAGCTTTCCCTGCAGACTGAATCAAAAAGCATGGATAATACCAGGCTGCTCATTCTCCTGCTGCCCATACAGTGACATATTTTTCTTGCTCCGTTGGGACAGATGAAATAAGAGAAACGAAAGCAGGGTCAGCCTGGTGTCTGTTGAGGGATCATCTCTTACTAACCAAGAAATGGCAAAATCCTCCTAAAGGTTCTTTGGGGAATATTTATTTTGTCCCACGCTTTTACTGTAATTGTGTTAATCCGATAGATTTGCTAAGCAGTAAAGCGTTGTCTGGCATGTCTGAGGAATGCCTGTTGGGGAATGTGTCTGCACGAGAAGAGGACTGAAAATGTAGTTTACATAAGGGTGCCGACTCTATCTGACAAAGAATACATTATAGTATATGTTTCCTTCATGGTAAAATATGATGAGGTAATGGGGAGCAGGGTTAAAAGCTGAAGTGACTAAATTTATTTGTTAGGTTCAAGAGGTTGTTTTGATTTCTAGACCAAATCAATGACAAATTTCAGCTCTGCTTCTGTCCATGCTTCAATCGCCAGTGAGGGGGGGCTACTGTGTGTCCAGCTAGCAAACACTTCTGTGCTGGACTACTTCTATTCTCTTAAACTGGCATTTTGAGTTGAAAGTGTGGTGCCAAGCAAGACAGAAAAGGCATGTAGAGCAGGGAAAGAGTGAAGTTAAATTATGTGGAATTGACCATAATGAAAAATCTGGGGACTAAATCAAACTTGCAGCTATTTTGTCTATCACTCACTTACAGATCTTCCTTCCAACGAAGAAATCACCCCTTTGAACAGGTGATTGTCCTTGCAAGCTGCAGGGCACATCAGGGGAACATTTTAACAGTTTCATTTTCTCTCCTACTGAGTTATGCTGCCCACAACCTCTGGGATCACACATGATCTGAGAGCCCACAGCTTTTTTTTTGCTGTTGTTGGCTGCTCTCATTGCTAGAGCTCAAGTCCTGTCAGCAGAAGCTTCACAGCGGATGCACAGGGAACCTGCATAACATGTTATAAACTGACACAATTCCAGCAGTAGCCAGTGGTCTCACATAAGGCAGTTATTTTTTCCAGGCCTGTTTTCTTCTTCCAGCTGAGTTCCCAAAAGGCAGCAATGCTTTAATGGACCCACACAGTGAAAAAATGAGCAACAGCAGCATCCAAAAGTTCATTATTGCATCCAGCCCTTCTGGAGTTCTTAGATGAACTGGAGGGCGAGCTTGGCTAACATTTCCTGACTGAAGTACTGAGAGGAACTGTCCCAAAAGTTTCACATCAGAGCCACTCCACTGTCCACTATGCTACTTAACTAATGAGAAATGAGTGTATCAAAGTATGTCACATCTCTCAGACACCTGCTTCCTCCCCCTTCATTTGCCTGAGGACAGTTGGTCATCTCCAAAGATGAGAGGGCATGTCTCTGCACATAAAGGGCTTTTGTAAAGCATGAGGAGATCTTGGGCCACTAATAAAACATGACATAGCATTGCCACTCAGAACAGATGAGATATTCCAGGGCTCAGGACTGATTGTTTGGTGGTTTGGGTTTTTTTAAGCAACAATCAAGTATCATCATTTTCAGTAGACTCTAAGCTGCTGAAATTCCCAGCTCCCTCTGGAAATCTTTGCCATGAGGCTTTTAAATCCACATTGACCAATGTTACAACAAGCCATTTCCACCACCCTTCGAGCTCTGGTGTACAGCAGAGCTAGCAGCTCAGGAGAAAGGCTTGTCCATGACAGATGCAAGAGAAAACCTGGCACTAGCCCAGACGAGAACTTGCTTGATCCACACAAAGCCTTGTCAAATGCAAAGCCAGTAATGGGAATTGGAGAAGTTCACACAGGCACCTACATGCTGAAAAGCTGCCTACTCCATGCCTCTTTCCTTCTTGCCATAAGAACAAAAATGAAAAATATCCCTTAACTCCTCCGAGGCTTCATCCACGCAGTTACCTACAGGCCATGCATGTGGTCACTCTCCCGCATCATCCCTTCTGCCTCCCCCCACTTTGGCACAAAGCACCAGATGAACAGTTTCAATTGCTTGAACAATGATCTTGGAAGTAAAGTATTTCCCTCCTTGCCACAAATCTTTATAAGTAGTGAAATAAACACCACAATGTGCCTTCTTCCAACAGCTGGAAAATTATGGTCTGACTGAAATGACATCATTGTGTTTTCCTATGGAATTTCTGTGCTGTGAGATTTCAGGGAGAAACTGTGTGGTGGCTTGAGGTGGGGTGAGAGAATGCTGTGGTGAAGTGGACAAATAAAAAAGGTGAAACTGTCTTAAAGAGACTCTACTGTGAAATAAATGTTTACACAAAAACTGGAAAGGTTCCGTAAAAGCAGATCAAACAGGCTGTTCCTTGGCTCATAGTCATTCCTTGATTCCAGCCTTCAACAGCCCTAGCCATTCTAGTATACAATATGAAGTTTCTCAACATCTTATATGGTTCTTCCCCCTTGTCTCATTACATCACTGGAAAAAAAAAAAAAAAAAAAAGATGTGGAAGACATACCCCAATAAGGGAATATCTCTGTCAAAGAGACATTGTAATTCTAGCAGCTTTTCAAATGAGACAGCACCAAATCTACACCCTTAATTACATGCTTAGTTGTGCATGTCAACACAAAGTGTGTGACCACACTGGGGGTAATGCAATTCCCTTTATTGCACAGAGGTCATGTGGAAAAGGAAGACTACTTCCTAGCAAGTTAGAATCAAGCCTCAAAACCTGCCTCTGGACTAGAACAGACAGAGTGCAAAATGTTTCGTGGTAACAAAGTTTAAAACTGAATTTGACCAGTTGGTGAGAGTGGAAACAACTGCCCACTCCTGCCAAGAAATGGCAAGTTCAGTTTTTCATTGTCATCACATTTTTTCCTAAATTTCTTTTTAATTGCTTACCATGCCAGGGCCACCCAATTTGCATTCTCTGGTCCAGGAAGCCCCAGTATCATTCAAAGGTTTAGTCACCTTCACTGAAACCCCTCTGGGCACAAGTCTCAGTAGCACTTAATGCAACTCAGTAGTGCAGTTCAACACACTTCATAGAGGGACTAAAAAAAAGTCACTGAAACCTAAGAGAAATTCTGACTTGTCTTTAGTAGTCAGTGTTTCACTATAAACTACCCACTTATGCCAAATCATAGCTGTGGGAAACCATCAGCAGCACTGAGGCTGACTACAGGCAGTAATCAGGCTGAACATGAAAATCAGAAATTAAACAGAGCATGCAAATAAGAAAAAGATAAAAACACATCTTTGCTGAAATTCTCTTTCCATTTTAACACACATAGAAGGCCTTGAAACAACACCTTTTCAGCGCTTTGGATAAAAAAACGGCAAACATTTTCAATAGCGCTGGTTTCTATACACTTTCTCTTATTTTCACCCTGCCCCTCCCAAATAGATACATAAACAACCAAGATAGCATTGCTAAAAAGTCAATGTGTATGTTAAAACTTTTCCCAAAGCAGGGATAAAACTCAATCACCTTGCAAAGTTTTTTTACATTCCTTTTTGTTATGCAAATGAGTGAACATAATATATTCACACCTGAATTCCATGCTTCCTCTGTTAACTTTCAATTGCTCTATTTAGTGGTCAAGAATGAAGAGCAATGAGGGTCTATCTTCAATACTTTGACAAAGAATGAAATTGATGTATTACTGTGCATATGATTTTAATGTATCCAGCCCTATATATAAACATAATTTTGTGTGATTTATATCCCTAATTAGATTCCCATGGCAACATTCTTCAGCTAACAATGTGTATCATAATCACCTTTTCTTCATACAAATGATTTCCTTAACTTCACATGCATATCTTAGCAGGTTTTATTTTTAAAACTCATGTTAACAGTTTCTCTCTTGTTACCAGTAGGGGTGCTACAATAAGAAACTAATTTGCTGTAAAAATTACTCATTTGTCAAATAAGCATTCAAATAATTGTTCCCTTTGTGACTGTTACCCTGCTGTTTCCAGTCATTTTCAAAAACTAAATTATTTACTCATTTGAAAGTTCAGCTGTGCATATTTTAATTGATATTCCCTCATAGGACTCATATTGTTAATGACAATAATTAACCCAAAATGGCTGCTAAATAATTATGCTGAAAAGATACAAAGTATTTGTGCAAAAAGTAAAATCAGCATTTGAGAAACCATCAAAACATACAACTTTCCTATTTTATGGCAAAACATGGTAATAGTTCATAATCAAATTAAGGATGAAAAGGAAAGATGTAGATTACATGCTTTGATGCAGAATACTTTATGTTTCCAATATAGCACGGTATCCTAGCTAACAATGTGTACTCAGTCATTTTAATAAATCTCTAGTATTGCTATTCCAGATAGTAATATAATGTATTCTCATGAAGTCAGTGCAGTTAGGAATGTAGTAAACCATCCATTAATAATACGTCTCTGCCATCTATCTATTGCATTTCATTCCAAGGAATCAGAGCCCTGTAATAATTTATAGCTTGTGGAATTAATGCTGAAGGCTTTCTTCTGGCAAGCATTGTTGATTTCAATGATGAGAGCTAAAAGCTTTTCAGGCCCAGCTTCTTTCTCTGGACACATCCCAGGCCAGATGCATTACCGACCTATTGTTTGTGGAACCATTTATACCAGCATAAAATCATTTTTGATTTAGCTCCTCTGCTTGTCAATAGTGCAAGTTACAGATGAAGCTCTGTATGCTCTGCAAAACAGACACAGGATGGGTTTGTCTACACGGGAAACAATCTGAGTTAACTAAGGATGTGATTTTAATGTGGGTTTCTATATACAACTATATTAAGCCCATGTGGACTCACTCATTCAGAATTAAAATAGCTCTAATTCACTTTAATCTAATTCACTTCCAAAGACCACAGAGGGGTTTAAAGTTGTTTAATCTATTTGAACAGATCATTTGAATCCACATGCCCGAGTGTCCCGACAGACACTCACACAAGCAAACAAAAACCCAGTAAAGCAATAGAGAGGTTAAGAGAGGTTGGTTGGCAGAAAGTTTTACTTCATGGTTTTTTGGTGGAAAATTTGGTTTTCAACTATATAATCTCTTTGAAAAAGGTGTTGACAATGAGTCTTCCTAAATTTCAGCTGGAAACCAAATTCCTTTTCTTTTAGAAATTAGAGCTGCTGTTGCAGTATTATTTGGTTGACTATCACATATCCTATAGTCTGCAGTCCAAGTAGTTATCCCAGCACACTGTGGTCAGGGACAACCAGGGTGACAGATAAAGCAAGGTTCATCAGAGAAATTGATTTGGAGCCAGAATACATGTTTACTATCTTAGACCAAACCACATTTGGCCTTTGATTTGTTATTAATATTCAAGATTTTGAATGCAGAAATAACTTTCTCCCCTTACCCCCTACACACCCAATCAGTTCGACCTGAAAAAGCTTTTCCAGCAGCCCATACTAACAGAGCATCCTCAAACTGAAAGGTTAGGTGGTGCTTGCAATAAAACCAAATACTTCTCCTATTTAGAGACCATGCACTCTATGATCTTGTGCTAAGGTCTTGGAGGAATAGATGCAGCTGAAGTCTGTTTAAAAGTCACAAAGTCCTGGCATTTTTCTCTTGTTAGAGGAAAGGCGGGGTTTGAAGGGGGAACAGGGTCTCTGTTCATAGGCTTAGGTGGGTGTTGGCAACAGGCATGTTTTAAAAAGAAAAATGCTGGTACTTTTGAAGAAGTATTTCCTAATTTTTGAATTTTGTCATTTAGTAAAATGCTTCATTACAGCAATTTAAGTACTCCTAGCCAGAGAACATTAATATGAATGCATCTGTCTTTTACACTTGAATTACCTCTGCAATTCCTATATGTTTTCACATGCAACTCTGGGGGTTTGCCTGTGTAGCCAGCAGCATTCACAACTCAAGCATGCCTCTGTGAATGTTTGGCTCATTTAGAGCTACCTTCCACATGCTCTAAGTTATATTTTGGATTTTGACATATAAGACAAATAGCCAAGAGACAAAGAGCATATTTATTAAAAAAAAAAAAAATTCTTTTAATTGCTCAACCCGCTCCTGCCTGAAAAATAAGCGCAAGCTATTACTGGCACCAGACAACTCCCAGTTTTCACTGGCCAGCAAAGCTGCATCTGCAAGTTCAATGAGATCAGTAAACAGTGTAGGTTAAGTAAGTGATTACTAATATTTTCCTTGAGCTACAAAACTTTTAAATAAACAACAACAACTGTGATCACAGTAACCTTCCAGAGGTTAACAGCATGCAGGTGGTCAATTGGAATTAAATGCAAACCAGACAGCTGTGGCATTATAAACTGAACATCTCCGTTCAGTTTGCTTCAGGAATTGTGTCTTCTTTCTCAAAAGCCTCAATGATACAGCACATAAATGTCAAAATGACAAGAATAAGGAAGTATGTAATAGACTAAGCATTTTAATGCCTCTTCTGGCTCACTTTTGCAGGCTGAACCGTGTTGACCACATTTGATGGCATCAGTACTTAGTATGGCTGTGTGCATGAGTTTTTAACAGCTAACATAAACAGAGATGGCCCATCAACCAACTGAGCTGTGCCGTGGGCTTGTTGTAAACCACTGGTATGATATATTTTATACTTTATTTATGATGCCACTTCACTGACCTTGAAAGACTGCTCAGAATATTGGCAATCAGATGTTGAACTGGGAGTAGGTTCAAATCCAGCTAGTGATGGTATAAACACTGATAAGAATGGATCATTTATGTCTGTAGACCTTTTTTAAAGCAGGTCTCTCAGTTTATTCCTAAGCCAAGAGGAATAGCTAATACAATTATTGACCACCGAGAAACTTATTTGAAAGGTCCCCCAGAATAAGCAGAGATTTGAGTTACAGGAGCTGAAAACCATCTTGTCCAGGACTAATGCTTTCTCCAACACCATCAACAGGGGCTGTGAAGGAAATACAGATACATCACTGATAAGGACTCCTCTTAGAGGGCTGAGCAAAAATTACCTGTGTGGTTCCCAAACACACTTAAACTGAGCACCTGAGAAATGTAATATAAGTTTAGCTCACAGTGGACATAGCCTGGCAGAAAAGTTTCTACTGGAGGGGAAAATAAAAAAAAAAAAAAAAAAGAGAGAAACCTTGAAAAGGCCTTCATCCCACATCAAGCTTTTGGCAAGTGAAGTGCACAAAGCATTTGCTTTAACAGCTTCTAGAAAAGTGCTTTTCAAAGCTGGAATCTCCTGCTTCCACACTGGCCTATCTCAGCAAATGAATGCCCCAAACCCAAAGGCCCTGCAAAGAGCAAGGGACAGAAGTGTGAAACACAGACCATGACCGTGTCCACATACACCAGCCAGCACTTGGATTCTATGGAAAAGTGCCAGCACTTCTGAAACTTGACACTGCTAAGAGATACACATTCAATTTGAGTGGATGCCTGTAAATAAATACAAATTTGTTGTCATGGTGTTTTGTAATACTGGCTCCTTAAAGCTAGTAACACTCACCTCCCAGTGAGGCAATTTGCCTCTAGGTACAATTGTTTCTCAGGCTGCCATATCACCTCCCAATCTACTGTCCTGTACCTTAACCCAGGCTGTGAGTCACCGGCAGCTCCAATGTGCTTCTGTGCAGCAGTATGGTGCCAGTGAGGTCAGGGCACATGTCCCCAGTCATCCTCCAGCAGCTGCTTCAAACCAGGCAGTGGAAATAGCGAAGTTACAGCGATCTCTAAAGTGCGTCATCACATTGTCATTTGTGCAAGGTTGACAAAGAATCATGGAATCTTTAAAGTGGGAAAGACCTCTTAAATCATCCAGTCCAACCATTAGCCCAGTACCAACACCACTCTCACCATCAAACCATGTCATCAAGTACCATACCCAGTCATTTTTTGAGCATTTCCAGAGATGGACATCACTTCCCTGGGAAGCCTGGTACAGTGCTTTATAACTCTTTCCATGAGATTTTTTTTTTCCTAATGTTCAATCTCAACTTCCCCTGGCACAACTGAGGCCATTTCCTCTCATCCTACCACTAATTATCTCGGAGGAAAGACTGACACCTGGCTGCAACCTCCTTTCAAGGAGTTGTAGAAAGTGATAAGGTCTCCCCTAAGCCTCCTTTCTTGTAGGCTAAACACGCCCAGCTCCCTTGGCTGCTCCTTATCAGAACTGTGCTCCAGACCTTTTCACAGCTTAGTTGCCCTCCTCTGGATGCTCTCCAGCACCTTTGTTCCTTTGTTGTGCTGCTTATGGAGGACACATTTCCTCTACAGACACATCTACCTGCTCAGAGCTGATCCCTACTGCACAGGCCGGTATCTGCTGGCCCTAGACCAGAGCTGCACACGTGCACCACACCTCAGTGTTTCTCCCAGCCAGCCAAGCTGGGTGGCCAAATCTAAGCAGAGAGCCGTTGAGCTCCAGCTGCAGCCTTTCCATTACTGGTAGCACCAGTTGTTCCCTCTTCTTTCTGCTCAGCCAAAAAATTTTCAGAAAATTTATAGGAATTTCATAACCTCCATAAAATCTGGTTTAAATAATCCAGTTCAGAAGTTATTAGGGAAAACAAACACTCTGGCAAGCTTTTAACACACTAACGAGGTCTTCAGCCTCAGCAAACACTTAGAAAGTTGAGTGAACAATTGAGAACTGAATATTTTGAACCTCTTAAAATGCAGGTTAACGTCCAGTGTTATCCCTTTCTAAAAACAGCTCTGTTCTGCTTGCCATGTATTTGTTCTGTGTACACTTATATCAGCTGAACCAAGATGTTCCTCCAAAAACCAAGGAACACTTCTATTACTAAGAAATTCAAGGAATACAGTTTTGCATCTCACCCAAAGCAATGAAGCCTCAACTCCTTAATGACATGATGATTCTATTACAAACAGAAACTTTGATTCAGCTCTGAGGCAAGAACATGTAACAATGGACTGCATGATGCAGAGGAGAATTTTTCAGCCTCTTCAACCAGCATTACCTGTGAGTGATACATTACAGAATTGAATGCCAGAAAAGTGGATTGTAGAATAAAAAGTATAGTGTTTCATAATTTGATTTAAATCAATTATACCATCTCTCACTGGAATGTTCATGAGCTTCAGAAATAAAACATATAAATGAAACCAGCTGCTCTGGATACTCTTTCCTTGGGATAGATTTCACTTGAACTCCACTAGCTTTCGTCTGCTGCAAGTTATTGTAATGCAGCATCAGAGTGGAGAGCTGTACAAGTTACTGCAAGGTAAACAGTTTCCATTAAAAAATGCATAAGATTAAAATCCTTTCCTGCAATGGTTGGCTAAAATCTGAGGAATTCCTCTGGGGCTGACAGGGACACCAAGGTAGTTACTGGCACCTCAGCAAGATCCATTAATTTATAGCTATTTACTATATCATATAATCTTCCTGATTTGTCTCAGCCTGGAGCCCCTCCGTGCCCAACAGCACGGAGGTCTGCAGTGTTTAGAATGAAGAATAATTACAACTGGAGAAGCACATGCAACTAAAGCTCCATGTTCTTTAATCTCCAAGTCTAATGCATGTGTAGATTTTGGCATCATTCTTAAAATGATTGTTTGTAACTAAATACCGTATCTCAGTGCTTAGATACCAAGATGACTGAGCTTTTCATAAATCAGAATAAATATATAAAGGCAAAATCCTGGCTGTACTGAACTCAGTGGGAGCACTGCCAGCTACTTTAAGGGAGCCAGGGCTTCGTGCAAAAGGTTTTCGGCAGCCCAAGCTGTCCAGTGTTTTGGTTGCAGTATTTTCAACTCCCTTTGAAGGCCTCTTTTTCCCATCCAGCATCTGCAGTAGCATGACACTGAGATAAAATTGCATGCTCAATTCCCAGCCAAAGTAAAAGAAAAATATTCTTTGTTAAAATAAGGGGTAATTCCAGCTTCAGTTCACAAATGTAAGGTACAAAATCCTTTGACTTTGTGAAGATTCCTCTGTTTTTTTTCTGTTCTTTATAGCAGACAGGCTCCTGCCCAGAGCAGAAGGCAGCATCCTCACTGGATGTTCATTTTGATAACATGCAGAAATGAAACAAAGGAGAACTCCACCTCTCCCCCTTTTTTGATCTTTCCTTAAAGAGACAATCATCTTCTCATACAGATGCTTATGTATCTTCTCTTAGCATGTTATCCAAGTGTCTTAAATTCTTCTGCAGTGTTACACCAGTTCCTTCAAAGTGAATAAATGTCTCATTCTACAGTCAGAGTACTCAAAGAGAGGCAAAAAAACAGCTTGTAGGTGAAAACAAGATTATTTTCATAGCTACTGTGCGCTTAACTTTCCCCAGCTCAAATAACTTAGAACACAAAAGCAGGTGTCATATGCAATGAGTGGTGATTTAGGACAAAGTGACATGTGCACTACACTATCAGTCTAACAAACTGTTTACACTGATATACTTAAAATACTTGCATTCCTAAGAAGTTAGTACCAGAAAGGTGTTTCTATAGGATCAACAGTGTCAAATTAATATGCATGACAAGACAGCAGCTTCTATAACAATAAAAATCAAAATGATTTTGAAATTACTTATCTCTGGAAGTCCAAATGTTCTTGTGAAGAGACAAAAGGAGGAGGAGACATAAAAAGACAGCATGAAATGGACTTTTTCATAATAAGACAAAACAAGCTAAAAAATGTGATTCCCTTCCTTTTCCTGAAAGATTGAAAATGCAGATCCTGTTCCTAGAATGATTCAAAGTAACCACTAATAAACACAATTATTTTGGGCAAAAACAGGTTATTACTATAAATTCCAACTAAAGAATTTATTTTTTTTAAAGACCTAAAAAATGTTTAAGGACTGGAAGGATAACTGTAAATGGCAAAAATTTCAACACCAGGAAACAACTCACTTGTAAGAAGACTCATGTTCACAATCTTTGGCACATTCAGTTGATGTCCCACATGGCACAGTGACCTCAGGATCCCTCATATCTTTACCACTGTGAAAAAACAAAAGAATCTTATAAAAAAGGGCTTAAGGCAAAGTGGGTCAAGGAAGCAGGTGTTGTGGTATATTTTAAGTAACAATTTCTTCAGTGAGAAATGGAAGCACAAGGTTTGACCCCTAACAACAACATCACAGAGAGGGGATGGGAAGGTTTTAAGTTTGAATGGTGACTCCCTTGAAATGCACGTGACCTGGTAACCCCTGTGAGACAAGGCAGAGCTGAGCTAAGGAGGAGAGGGGGCTCCAAGAAACAAGCTTAAGGTTTTTGGAAACAAAGAGAGCACTCAAACTGGTCCTGGAAACTACCTTAATCAAAACTGCAAGGATCTACAAACTCTCTCTACAAACAACACTTTCAACAGCTGGGATAACTACCCCATCTAAAGCATACTTAAAAAACATTTGTCTGTGGATAGATGGGAATGTGTCCCTCCAAAGTCACATTTTATTTACAATTTCAGCACTGGACACTTAGTCTTTCACAGCATCTAAGTTAAATACCCTTCTGGTTTGACTGAACTGTCTTTTAGAAGACATTCTTACCTTCATGGATGGAGATGGCAATTCAAGGACCATATAGCAGTAGATGATGGCCATTGAAAATATTTTATCTCCTTAAAAAAACACAAGTAGAAGACTGGGGAATATGGTCAAGAACCAGCTTGCAGAGGAATAACCACTAGTAAAACCACCACATGGATTTCATATCCTCTCAGTTTCCTTAAGTGTAATGTGAAATATTAAACTTCTATTTCTTCTGGTCTGAGGCATAATAGGAATTAAGCTTTCCCTCATTTTGCCAAAGGTCCTGCAAGGCTGTTTACCTGGCTGTAAAAACAAGCCTACTGTCTCAAAAGACAGAGCTGTACAGAAATTAAATAAGATCAAGAGAGCATTCAGCATGACACCTAGAAATATACCGTAGATGTAACAGGAGAAGATTGGCCATATTAGGCACAAATGAAGTAATGTTGATGAGACTACTCTCTTGTAATACCAAAGAAAGGGCTAAAGCTAATGCTTAAAGTGACCTGGGACCTATGGGAAGGGCCATGAAAAAATAACACAGATTTAAGGATCCTGCATTCACCCCTTCTTCTTTTTTTTTTCTTTTTTTTTTTTAATTTATTTACTCTTTCTTTTTCTGAGCCTACAATTTACAGAGAAGCAGATGGAGTCCTCTGAACCCCACACTTCAATATTCACCAACCATCATGGAAAGCTGTGCGAAACATTTCTTGTGCCCTCAGGAAGCTGCTGAAATTTGGAAAGAGAAAAAGCACACAACTTTATTGAGGTCGGTGCAAGCCTAGAGATTTCCAAGTTGCATGTCTCTGTTAATCAAAGTGACTGTGCCAACATGATTAGAATACCCACAAAGCCAAGCCAATCAAGCAGCTAACTGAGGGAGACCACAGAGCAGATAGCAAATACCACTGGAGTTGTTCATTGTCTCAAAAGATTATCACTGCAGTTGTTCAAACTCTTGTGACCAACAAGGGATTTCAGTGACTCATTGCTATTGTGTTTCTGCAGCTCAACATTATGTCCCATGCATATTCTGGAGCTCCATAGCACCACATGCGTATAAAAATGTGCCACTCTTAATAAAATATCTTTGTGGTAAAAGAAGTACCAATAATATTTGCACAAAAGCAGAATGCCAACCAAGCACTGAACTACATTAAACAACTCATTGGGTGCCATTCCAAAACAGCATCTGCCATGGCCCCAGGAAGTAGCTTTAAAAAAAAATAATAGTAAAATAAGCGATTTTTCTGAAAGATCACAGCTTTTAACATACCAAGGAAACGTCAAGAACAAATTAACATATGACTCACCTCCCTGAGGTCAATCCCATGGTTTCATTATCAGTCAAGCAGCATCCATTGTTGCAAAAGCAGTTCAAAGCATCCACTCCATCCATGTGCCACACTGAATACACAGCGAGTCTTCATGTATATACAGCACTGTTAAAAAAGGAGGATGGCAGGATAACATTTAAAAGGAAAACAAACAACCCTTCCCACACTGAAGTTGGAAAGGCCAGCGAAGCCCATACAAGTCAGTAAGGGCTAGGAAAGAAAATGCTCATTTTTCTGACAGTCTTAAAACTTTCCCAAGAAAATGAGGGCATGCAGCTGGGGCACACCAATCAGCTGCTCTGGCAAAGGTCACCGAAGGAAAGATCCCTTGCTAGTTCAACAGCGGTGGCTTCTTAAATAATCTTGAAACAATGAATAGCATGTGAACATGAATGCTTTTTCCTCCACAGGAAGGAAAACAGGGCCCACATAACTCCTGTTGTCCTCCTGAAAGTACCGCTTCCAAGCAGAGCAGAGCGTCTCCTTCTGACCAGAGCAACCAAGCATGCTGAAATGAAAACAACGGACTTAAGTGACAACCTGGAAAGGAATCATGGAGGAGTAAGTTCCCTCCAAGAGACAGGGTTTGGGCTCCTGCCACAACTAAAGAGGCAGATTACACTTCTGACACTGACAAGCTTTGAGTGCCATATCAGACAAAGGTAGGAGATAACAGGGAAACCCTCAATACATCAATCATGTCACAGAGAGGTGTCAGGCATAGTAAGAATCTGGCTGAGTTAAGGTTAAAAAAAAAGAATCGTGATATTAGGCTTTTACTTGGATAACTAGGGGAAGGGAGGAGGATTGTATTTTCTAATTAAAATCCTGATTTAAAAAATGCATGTGCAGAGGGTGCTCTAATAGTAGATTTTGGCTGTTGAAGAGTGGATGAGCAGTGAGGGGAGCGCCACACAGGGACAAGTTTCTAGGGATTCTGCTCCTTCCTCTCCTTTCTCACAGCTGATGACATGACACAGGAGAAATGAACTGAACATATTTACACTCTTCTCTCCTCATTTTCTTTTTTCCTTTTCAGCGTCCTGAACTGGGTTAGCAACAACATATAAGGAGCCTTATGGATATGATGGACAACCCACACTGGCACCAAGCTGTGGAATGCCATCAGACCTTTCCCTCAAGAAACAGTCCTTCCTCTGCTTGCATTCCAAGCACCAACAGAAGACAAAGCTTTAGGACTTCCACTCTCCTGGGGATCCACATCCCTGGTGTAGTAACTGCTTGCCATCACTGCACTTTAGGAAAGCCTAAAATTTGGCAAACCTCTTAGGGTGAGAATCTGCTCTCCGTGATAGGTCTTGACAAAAATTATGCAGCTGAAAGGATGGCTATAATAGACTGGAACTTCACAGCCTCTTTGTGGTCACCACAGAGCCAGAGGATCCCACTCACAATAGCCCACAAAAACAATGAAAATATAAAAAGCTTAAAATTAACTCAAACTTGAAAGCATTACTGGAGTTTACCATGAAAGGTGCACTGTGCATACATATACAACAGGAACCCTACAACACACAAAGCTTTCTACAGATATTCAAGACACCCTTTCAACTTTGATTCACTTAAGCAAAACATCACTGAAGCAGTGTTAATCCTCTTGTTTACAGTTACACCCACGAAAGAATGGGAATTCACAGCTCGAGATCAAACAGATACACTAAAGGGAGCTATTTAACATTACTAAGGATAGAACCCTGTAATTACTGTATCAGGGAGGTTGCATCTTTCAACACAGGTTTCGCTTTAAGAAGAAAAAAAGAAATAGGGAGCTTTATTCAGCTCTGATCTTGTCTCAGTCTGATATCTATTTTAAGTTAAAACTAAACAAAATACCAATTTATTGACCATTGTTTCAGGACCCCAGATCATCAGAAAACTATATGAAAGAAACTATATGAAAGAGGCAACACAGATAAAGAAGCATTAAAGGCATGGAGCAACCAAATGCAGCTGTGTACCCAAATATGAATATTGTTACCTTTGCACCTGCAAAGCACAACTGTTACCAAGGTCAGGTTGAAAACTGGAGAATCTTGAGGAGCTCAAGGCAAACATAAACCTTGATGGTAAGACCCTAAACATCCTACAGTCCATGTGTGAGGTCTCATTAACTTTCACAGAGTATTTTTTGGGCAATGTGGGTGCCTGATTTTCTGATCCTGTATTCACATTACTGTCAGGAGGTGGCTCTTCCAAGCAGCCTTAGCCTTAGGAGGTAGAGTGCCTTAGTTATATGAAGTTGATGTTGCAAAATGCAAATTTGGGGCCCTTTGTCACATTGACAGCATTTCAATAGAATCTAGTCTTGGTACTTCAGTTCTAGTAGCAGCTCTAGGTTCAACATGAATGCCAGACTACAGAAAATCCTCCAAACTATTTTAAAAGGAATTATTTAGCTGATATTCCTACTGAAGTTTGCAGTTAATCAATTATCCACAACAATTCACCATGAAGTCTGCAAGATTTTATGAACCCGTTCAATAAGAACAGTCTAAATACAAGAGCAGGATTCCTTGTAGCAGAGAATTTATTCATATATTGATATTTTCCATAAGGAAGAAGAAAAATAGAAGGAAGCCTGTACCTGTGAAAACAAATAGATTATGCTAGCAACTTCACTCAAATTATCTCTGTTGCATTAAAATCCCACTAATGCAACTCCCCTATGCCCTTGAGAAACCCCATCCACTTTTAGCAGCCGAAGCATTCAAGATCTACAACATAAAGCAATTGGATTTTGAATGCAGGTTGCTTCATTTTAAAACATTACTGCACTTTGATGTTTATCTGTTTAAGAGAGTTTATTGCAGCTAATTCACAGCAGGAGTGCCCTGTGGCATCCTCAGAAATTATATTAAAAATATAAAAGATAAGAAAGGAAAACATAATAATTACATAATCTAATTTTTTATGGCTACACAACAAAAATTAAATCCTAATTTTGTAATGTATATGCATAGAACTATTTCTGACACATACCAA
Source organism: Motacilla alba alba (assembly GCF_015832195.1). Taxonomy (NCBI): domain Eukaryota; kingdom Metazoa; phylum Chordata; class Aves; order Passeriformes; family Motacillidae; genus Motacilla; species Motacilla alba. The sequence goes on from NC_052018.1 coordinate 98,162,344, forward strand.
AAGCATGAAACCATCATACACAGTCCTTTTATTGGAAAGTCTGACAAACTGAAACAGCAAGGTACTCAATACCATATTAGTTAGATTTCAACTTTATTTAGAAAATGAGTTGCAAGGATTAGCCAGAAACATATGGATGGCAGGTAATGTTGCTACCCTCAAACAAAGTTCATGCACGAATGGTATTTTTTGATTAACTACTACTCCAACAACTGATGCAGTCACTCCCCTGCACCACTTAAATTAATTAATCCCCAAAAATTGACCACTGTGGTGCATGGCCTGGTTTGTTCAAGGTGTTACTGAACATGCCCATAACACACTGGCAAATGTAGCAAGAATACAGCAAACCATTAAGACCTGAAAACTCCATTATGCCAAGCCCAAGGAAATGTATAATTAGCAAAACATGAACGTCATTACCATGCTTTTATCTTTAGCTACATCTTTTGAAGACAGAAACTTTCAGGCTGCATCTTGAGTTGCTTCCTGAGTAGCAAATTTGGTCCAGCTGCAGTAGAGATCAATTATTATGCATCAGTTTATCTGTAATTTCAGATATGAAATGAATGAAAGAGTGTTATTCTATATTAACACTGCAAGGAGAAACATCATTTGTGGAATCACACTGCAAAAGAGCTTTTACAAAGGAAAGCCTCAACTGAGAGATCTTCTACTGAGTCATCCCTTTCAAAACAACCCTTCAAAAGAGTCTATCTGAAATGCTTTCCAGAGGTCTTATGGTTAGACTGAATTTTCTTAAAGCCTAAAAGTTCTTTTGATGTTGGTGCCTTCCCAAAGCAGCCCCAACTCAGTCCACATTTAGCTAGAAGATCTGCAATTCATGTTATTCCACAGGACTGGTAAACCTAGAATGTTTTTCAGAGAAGGGAAGAGTTTAAAGATTATCTATCCCAGATGCAGTGGCTGGAGAAAAATGGGTGATTCCAAAGGAAAAATGAGAACAGATATCCAGGTCCCTGTTTCTACTAAAACGAATGAGGATGGATTCACCAGACATTCAAAGGTCAGCTCTGAGCTCCTAAGTTTCATAGTCTGACTCTCACACATTGGGATCAATACAAATGCCTTTCCAGGTCAAGGAGGGTTAAGAATAAAGACTAACTCAGAAGAAATACAAAAAAAAATCAAAGATACTCCTCCACAATGACTGAAATTTTAGATAGAAATGTAGTTCAACAGAAAAAGGGGTGTGTTTCAACACACCTGAATGGGCTCAAGTAGATTCCCTAGGAACCAAGTTCTTTGAAAACAGACAAAGGAGTCTTGATTTAAACAACTTGGGAATGCTGGAACCCACCTGAAAATCTTATGTGATAAACAGCCTAAACAAAGCAAGCCAAAAAAACTTCAAGAGTATTTCTTCATTTTAAGAGAAACTGTGCCACAGACCTCATTACAGTCTCAGCTTGTCCTTTTATTCCAGTGTTGAAGACTGCTGATGCAGTAAATCCTGTCTAGTAAATAAAAAAAGCCAACACAGACAGGCACCTTTCAAAAGAGGCACACACAGGCAGAGACTCTGAGGAAAGAGCCCTTATTCCAGCTATTGCACTTAACCCATGGGCCTCCTTTTTCTCTTAATATCTAGTCTATGTCAAAACCAAGCAAAACTGAAGTATTTTATGAACTCTCAGATAAAAATCCCATTTTCATGGTCATCAACAAAAAATGACATGCTTCACTTTACCAGACACACTGAAAACATCGCTTTCAGACAAAAATATCCTTTGAATATCAAAATTCTAGGCTTAAATATTTCCTTCTCCAAAATTATACCTTTATGGGAAAAAACCACAACAGACTACATTCTGCCCAAAACTGAGTAACATTTCCTCCTGGATAGGCACCTCTGAGAGCTTAGAGCCAGCAAAAGGCAGGTGGGAGGATCTAAGCCATCTAGATCTAAGGATCTAGAGCTGACTACAGTTCTAAGTGGGTATTTAGCTCAACAAATTGACCAAAAGACACACTTGTTCTGCAGAGGGGACCTGCAAAGGCAATTCAATCCCATTCTGCCCTTTGCAGCTGAGATACAAAGGCCTTTACTTGTCCTCTGTCACTGTTTTACTAACACCATACATATATACTGGCTTATTAGTGAAGGCTACCTCTGCACAGAGCTGCTGCTGACCAGAAATTTCTGCAGAAAATGAGAATTTAGGGAATTTATACAAGTCCAATTTAAATGTACACATTTCCTCTGCTAGAATCCAACTCAGATTTGAAAGGAGAAACAAGTAGAATTGGAGATCTGCTACACTTAACATTGTCTCCATAAACAAAGGTGTGAATGAAAGACTCCAAACCTGTATTCACTATTTTTATGTAGCTTCTATTTCATGACCACCACCAAGGTACTCCTCACACATGAGAGAGGGAGGGAGAGAGGAAGAAAAAGATTTAATAAATAACAGAGAGGAAAATCCTGATGACGTTAATCTCAACCACAGTGAAACAATAGTTTGAAAGCATGCCAGGTTTCTCTCTAGTCCCAGGCTGAAGCCCAGCATCCAGCTCATTAAAGTAAATAAAATATAACAGTGAATGAAAAAGAAAAATAATAAGAAAGATCACATGAATAATAGAGATAATCTGAGCACAAGTCCAACCAAATGATGTCAACTATTATTTAATTTTTACTTTGCTCTCTCAGAGACAACACCAGAGAGAGCAGGGGGAGGGGGACCCGGGAAGCAGTGTGTTAAGGAGAGAAAGTCAAGGATATCCCAGGGGGGTTTTGATAACATAATCACTAAAATAATATATATACATTTTAAAGCCTTTTGACATTATTCCCTTCCAATACAACGTCAAGTCAGGAGGAATAAAAAAAGGTAATATTCAGAATTGCAGGAATATTTACACTGAACAGCTCTGGGCCATTGTACCCCAAATGCACCTTCAGTCAGGATGGAATTTGGCCCAGCATGGACATTTGTTTATATAATTATTGTGTGGGTTAAATCAGTTCTTGACAAAGTAAAGAAGATTGACGTTAGTAGTTTAAGTCATTTTTATTTAAAATTATTAGTATTCAACCAGGGATGAAAATTTGGATGTAAAAAAGATGCTACATCTTTTCTTCTGGTTTAGTAGGAAGCTAATCATAACTGTTTTGAGAAGTCTTTGATGCCCAAATTCATGAAGATTTTTTCCAAACCTAAGGACAAATTTTAATACACTCTTCTTCCTACCAAATCTCAGGAAAACATTCTGGCTTCTGATCAACAGCACCAGAACTGAGATCTTTTGGAAGTGCATTCAAAGACCCAGGAGATTTGGTCTGTCACAGACAAAGGAAATCCTACTCCATAAGCTCCCATTGGCAAAGTTTTACCAGGTATGGCATATATTAAAAAAAAAAAAAATGTATTAATCAGTATTTGAGAAAAAAACTTTGAATTCTCAGAACCCAGGTTGTGCAGGTTACATAAATTTAACTTTTACACTACCTTGATAATCAGTCCTTACTCTTAAAGCCAGAAGGAAACCAAAAATCATGATGACTGCTGTTATCTTCAGTGATGCCAGATTTTCATCTCCAGACACAGAAAAGTCACAGAAAAATCAAAGTGTTACCAAGTACATTTTCATTTCTAAGCATTGAGCCAAACATCGGTCACCTTTGTAATCAACCTGTGAGTTAGTGACAAATAAAGACTTTTATGCTGACCTGAATATAATTCTTGTAGAGTTGAATGGACAGTGGCAGATGGGGGGAACCTGTCCAAGACTATGCATTTTAATACAGCAAAGCAGATTTACTAATTTTTTTGGCTGCCTTTGCTGTCATTTTGGGTTTTGATTTGACTGACCTTTTGTATCACCCTTCCTGAGTGTAATATACACATGGAAATTGAGTGTATGAGTAGGCATTCAAATCCAAACTTAGATTCTTGGACATGAATAGCACAAGTGACCAAATATTGAAACTACCATATTTTAAGTAAAAAAACCAACAAACAAAACTATAAAAAAAATCATCTCTACTTCTACCTCAATACAGAATTACAACATTCACAGGTTACATCTATTAATCAGGAAAGCTGATTGCCCAACCAGACACCAGGCTAAAAAAGATTAACAATTATAAAATATGAATTGCAAATCACAAGTGCAAAAACCTAAGTATTTGTGAACAATCTTCAAACAATGAATTATTAATTGAAGAACTTTGTGAGCAACTTCCTACAGCAAATAAATCAGAGAATTCTGCAATCTGCACAATTTATTGAATAAATTATTAATTGTAATTCAAGTATTCACTCAGATCTGAATCTTTCTTTTTTAGTTAATCACTATGAAGATTAACCAAAAATCTGCCTAATTCTATTGCCATGATGTAAATTAAAATGTACCCACTACCTATAGTGTTGTTGGAAGTAGTCAAGCATGTGGCAGAAAGATACTGAGGTCATTCAAACTGTAATCTAATAATCTAATAATCTATTTCACCATAAGTGAAGTTTTGGGTATTTTAGATAGCACAGTGGTGTATGAGAGCAATTTCAGATACCTGCAATTAATGGACTTCCTGAGATAATCTGACTGTAACTCCATATATTTATAGCCCTTACTTGCAGAAACAAATGCAAGAAAGATTTGAGAATAAGATCAGCTTTTTATTCTCTTTAAAAGCTGGGATAAGAGAGAGGGGTTTTGCATGGATTTGCTCAGCATGCCCTCCAAGTCATCCCCTGCCCTTCTGGGTGAACTTGGCAACTTTGAGCTCATTTGTTCTCATTTTGCCTCAGTTGCCCAAGTCTGTAAAGAAGATAACTTCTCTGAGCTGGAGATTAAACACATGGGGCTGATCAGGGCTTAAGATGAACAGCAAATAGTAAGATCGAAAGCCAAAGTAAGGGACTTTGACTTCTAGGAATGAGCATCATGTTTACAAAACAGGATCACAAACAGCAGCTTTTAACTTCCCTTCTTGATTACCCTACATCTTCTGCCTTTGCAGCTAACACTTATGATTACTACACTGGTTTAGAAATAACCACTCTAAGCTATGGTGAACTCTCAATATGTTGGGTAATACCATAGTAGAAAATAATCAAGAAAAATAGTGTTAACTGCATGATCCATTATTTGGGACGTACAGTAAACACTCTACAGAGAAGGAACATCTGTGATGCTGTCTGTGGAACATGGGGATCCCTGAACACATCCCAGAGCCACACCAGGCAGCACAGCAACCCACAAAACGTGGCTCTGCAGCTCCCAGACCACAGGCAGGAAAAGAATCTATGGCTGCACTCATAACATATCTGGCATTCCCAACAATCAAGGATTGACTGTCAATTTTTTATTATTATTATTATTGCGGCCCTTAAGGTTTCCAAACACTGTGGGATTTCATAGCATGATTCTTCATAAGCAGCATAGACAAGCACATCCAGAAGGAGCTTGGGAAAAACAGGAAACTAGGCAGGCACAGACAGCTTTTGTTTCACAGAGCAGACAAAACTTTTCTGAATCATCATCTTTAACACAAAGGAGCATCTTGAGGTAGAGATGTGAGAAAGGCACATAGCTAATGAAGCAACAAGAAATCTCCAGCAAATTATCTCTTAATCTCACTTTCTTAAAAAAAATTCTAATGAGCACAAGTGTCTATTTCCAACAAAATCTATCTTCACCCACCTGAGAAAAGGAATTTGCCCAAGTTAGCTTAAAAATATTGTAGAACAAATGTAAAGCAAACTTCAATCTCAGTTTGATAGCAAAAATTAGAAAACAGAGTTTTAGGTATATTGTTCTTAATTATCTCTGGCCCATAGAACATAATACTCAGTAACCCATGGCTTTTAATTAAGGCTTTTAAAAGTGGTATTAACATTAGATCACATTAGGATCTTGCTACAAGTTTCTCCAAGAATTTGTAATTTTACTGAAGTCAGCAGGGGTCACTTTGGATTTACACGAGTACAGTTGTGGTAATAATCCAGTCACTGGCTCTAAAGGTTTAGGTTTGGTTTAAACAGTAGGGCATTAATATTATCATTAGTCACCACCAGAGAATGAGCTGACATAAGTGAGTGAATACACACAGAAATAACTGGGTGCTGTATCAGGAGGAACCACTTTAATTATTTTTTTTAATAAAACCCAGAAATTTATATTTTATTCACCTCTATTTTACACATCCTATACAAAAAACTTCATCTCAGAGCCCTGAGATACAGAATCCACTGCATTTATTCTCTCAGTGCCTACAACTCACTTTCACATCTGTCTTATGTTTGATCAGAAGGGCTAAGCAGTAACAAGGAAAGGATGGCCCATTTAGAGTCACATTCCTCCAAACTCTAATGCCCTGTTGAATGTTCTCTCACCTCACATCTCTCTGTTGCAGCTGTAAATGGTTTTCATGCTTATGTTGCTCTCAGAACAGCAAGAAGGATACTTGCTATAGTTACAGTGAATGCATTCATTTTTTTCACTTCAACAATATTTTTTAAAATTATCTGTTTTGCACTTTCAGTATTCCACAGGAATTTAAAAATAGTAAAGCCATGCATAGAATAAATACCTTGAATTTGCTACCTAGATTTAATTTCTGCTTGTTTCATAGGATGAGTTAATTTGCCGTAAAACTTTAACCACTGCTGATCCTGGATTCCAGCATCCATAGCTCCCTACAGAATTTTATTGCCCCTAATATAATAATAAAATGTAGTTTAACCTTCACTACTAATTTCAGAATTAACTACTACAAATCCGACTAAACGGCCTTTTTTATCCCATGCACATTATCTGCTCATCATTCACCAGAACCTGCCTTCTTTCCACAGCTTAAAGTTCAGTAAGGGGTTCAACAAAAGATTTACAGTTACAAAGAATTTCTAAGCACAGAAAAGCTTCCAGAGGAAGGATATCTAAAATATCACTGCAGGAGAAGCCTTCCAAATCTCACACCTCTACAATGCAAAACAATCACAAATTGTTGCTAATTAGAGATCAGGTGAACTGCGCAGATGAAGTGTAATCCTGCTAAAAAATAGATTTGAGTAATAGAAACACAACAAATGATGCTATGAACTAAACCTCTGGAAGAGGTAGAAAACACCCAACTTCTAGCACTGATGGCCCCTAAGAAACAGATACTCACTAGTCTGAAAATAGGCCTTTTGAAAGCCAGGTAAGACACAGCAACAAACCCTTTCATGCCCTTCCATGCATTTCCTTTTGGCAGTACCAAAACCAAACAATCCAGCAGTATTCTCTTCATTTGGATAGGCACATGAAAAGGAATATGCTGTTTATTGAAAAGGGAATATTGCAATATTATGGTATGTTTATTTGCTTGCAGGATTAAAGAAACAAAAAATTAATTAAAAACAGAAAAACATTTTTGGTCCAAACCTGCCTCAGTCAGACTTAAAAATCCCATTAATTCACACTTCCTACTGCCAGTGCCCTGCTACATGGAATACCATAGGCACTGCAATGGGCACTCACGGTGTGGGTGCAGTGATGAATAAAAACCAATTTAATCTCAGTCTAAATCTTGGGCCAGCTATTCAGCAATGCAAGCACCTAAGAACTAGCAGATATTCTTAAAACCCAGCAGCTTTAGTGATCCACTATGCTTATTATTGCAGGTTCTCTTCTGTAGCAAGACTACATTACAAAACTGAAGGATTAAATGACACAAATTTTAATGCAACCTTAAGCCTCACACCTCTCATTGCAAGTCCCAGAGTTGTGTTCAGAGAATCACTGAATATATGGGAAACAGAGCTGGACTGGTGGGCAATTCCACCATCACCCAATATTTTTCATTCCACAGACATGCCAAATAGCTCCCTTTGGAGGCCATGGCTGGCTTGTGCCAGCAGTTCATGCTGAAGGCTTGAGCCGACCCCCACAGGAAGAAGGTTGCCTTGACACAAGACATCTTCTCTGACCTCAGTTTGCCTGTGTTTCCCACCATAAAACATTTCAAGCCTGCCTTGACTCCCTAAAGCACATCTGTCTCCAACTCCTAATCTGGATAACACCTTCAAGTTGTCTGAACAACCCTCTACCGACACTCTTTTGTTTTCCCCTTCCCTTATTCTGCTCAATAAAGCTGGCTTTTGGCATATTAAAGCTTAATTTGTTTAAGAACAAACAGTTGGGGGCCTGCATCTCACAGACAAAAGTGACAGATCACACGAGGAAACCAAAGACTTAAGGGGCAGAAGATTTGGCAGGTTTGTGTCTCAGCGGAGATGCAGAGCTCATTGTCGTTTTTCCAAAAGGCATTACACAGGGCTCCAAGGTGGAGCTGTTTACCAATACCATGATCTCTCCCCAGATGCAGTTGCTACTGCAGCTAATTAAGAGAACAATTAAGACTAAGGCAATCAGTCAAGTACACAGATTCGACTCATTTTCTCCACTCTCTGATGCTGCGCTGGCTCCCAGAGGGCTAAACCTTATTCACTCATTCAGAAAATGACAGGAAGAAGCTATTAAATATCTGAAAACCATAAAAATGCAATCATACTGTTCCTGCACTAAGCCACTCACCAGAGACCAATGCCAGGCAACTTAAGAAACTTGCTGGCCCCCAGAATTCACATACTTACAAATAAGAAAATTAATCAAAAGCAGTTCAGATCAAAATTTAATTAAAAAGAAAAGGATTGCAGAAGACTTCCTGAGATTTCTCTGTTTTATGTTTATGACTGATCAATATTACGTGTTATCAGCTCAGTGTATGACAAATTCCACTGGGCATCTTTAAAGAGGAAGTAACAGATTAAATATTGAGCTAAACAATTTAATCTCTGCTTTAAAAGGTTTTCAGATATTTGTAAAGGTAAATCCTATTAGAGTATAAATGTCTCCATCTGCCCGTGCTGTAGTCTCGTCACAGAGGAATTTGTAAACACCAGGAGACAGGCCCTCATTAAGTATAAATTTCCTTCTTTTGTAGAACTATTGATGAAAAAAAGAGAAAGCATTTATGTCTTCAATGGAGCAGGGGAAAGGGTCTTAGGAGTGAGATTTAAATGTATCTATAGATATAAGTAAATATTTATCACACTTCTAGAACAGTCAATGCCAACTGGCTCCCTAAATCCATTTAAATGCAACTGAGAGCACTGATCCTTCACACCTCACAGTGACAGTGAAAAAGACTCATCTCCTGGAAATAAAAACATAGTCAACTGTGCCAAGTACATACAAGAACAGAGAGTTACATGTGATAAAGAAACAAATTAAGGGAAAGGCTAAGTCCAAAATATACTGCATGCCTATTATATACAGACACTATATATTATATACACATGCAGGCATGCAATAAATATGGTATGTCATGCACACAAAGGTCAGACTGACAATGTAGATATTTAAACCATGCAATATCAAGGAAAAAGCACAATGCAGGTGCCCTCTCAGCTGCAGGGTAGAAATGTAGAAGGTGCACAAGGCCTTCAAAAGTACTGCAGCACCCAGCCTATCTTCACTGGGGAATGCCTTACCCCACTGACCAACATCTGTTCTGCAATATCTGCATACATGTATCATCACTGGACTTGGAGCACACACACAGGAGGCATTGTTGGCATTGTTCCAACCCTTGCTGCAGCCCAGAACCTGGTAACCTTGAACACAGAACCTGTACTCACCTACCTGTATTGCCCTGCCCCAAGGACCAAACCCATCTCTAAAATAAATCCGTAAGTGACCAGCAGGAACACCACCAGTTCCCCAAAAACACTTGCTCAAGTGTTTTGCCACCCAGGCCCACCTCACCACAAGACTGGTGGTGCACCAGCCCAAACCAGGCTCCTACATCCATTCACCCAGAGCCCCATGGGCAGCTTCGCTGTTTCTGAGCTAGTGGCTTTCTTCATTTTGCATTTGGGAATTGGTCTATTTTTTTTTCCAAATTTTATGCGAGAAGGGACTAAAGTAATTAGAGGTTTCACACGGTCCCCCAAAACCATTAATCAGGTCTTTTCAGTTTCAACCCAAGACAGATAAAGAAGGAGAGGAGGAGAAGAAATGTTTTAAACATTTGTTGTAGAAGGCTGGGGGACTTAAGAAGCAGAAGTACAAAACATATACAAACAAATCTATTGTATATGATGTCACTGTGGCAAATAACATTAATAAAATGGAACAATTTTTCTGTCAGATGGGAACAAAATGAGAGTAATAAGGAATTTAACAGTTTCTCATTCAAAACTAAATAAACTCCCAAGAGCTAAATTTCAAAAACCAATGTGTTTTAAGTTACAGGAAACTTCTTTAGTACAAAAGTCCAAGTTAATAATACATAGTTACTATAGATGTCTGCAAATAAAATCACAAATATTTCAAAATAATGTCTTGGTTTCAGAACAAGCCTACATATAAGTGTTAAACTTGGTCCTACCGACTCCCACTCTCCTTACATTTGGATATATGGAAAAAGATCTAAAATTTTGTCATGAAGATGATGACCAGGATGGTCCATCTTTTCCAACCCTGAATTGAGGGATGCCAAATGAACTTCAAAGGAAGTGGTATAAGATGAAAGGGAGACTCTCACCTCGGTGGTCCTGCCCCAGGACACCAACAGCTCTAACAGCCAAAGAAGGAATGGAAAAGTTATGGGGGAGGACACAAAGGGACAAAAGCTCCCCACCGGCGAGTTTTAAATAACAGCTAGCACTTCACAACACCAAAACCCCACCACAACAATCTGGTGTAGACCAGGAGAAGCTGTCCAGGAAATGCCTGCTCACAGATTATCCCCTGCTGCCTGAGGCAAGCAGCTGCACCAGGTGGAACTGAACTATGGCCTTGTCTGACTATTATGTTTTATATAATTGACTTTGAGAAGAATATCACCATTAAGTATTTGTCTTCTAACTCCTGTTTAGCCTTAGATTCCTATATCACCTTTACATCAGGATCCAGATGTTTGGGGGCCATAGTTACATCTTTTTATGAGTAGTGGAAAAGGGAAAAAATCCATGGCCCTGTGTGATTATGTCTCAATATAAAGCAAGTGGTGCAAAGAAAAACAAGGGGGTTTTCCACCCTGTGTTGGATGGAAGCACCACAGCGTTTGCTAATTATGGTTTTAGTATCAATGGCACCACAACCAAACTGTTCATTTAACACCTCCATCTTCTACCCTCAGCTACACACCTGGTGCTGAACCAGGCAAAAATCCATGTGACTCCTTGCAGACACAGAGCTGGCTGTGCACAGCTGGTAAACTCCTGCATCCAGCTGCTCCATGCAAATTCTTACATGTTTGCTTTGACTGGAGCGTGTATGGGAGGTGCCATGAACAGAATGAACCAGACTTTCTCTTTCAAGATTAACATTGGGTCTGAATTAGGATTTTTACCTTAATATACTAACAGTACACATGCATTACCTGCCCTTATGAATCTCCCTTCATCAGCACACTTAAGTAACCACTGAACAGACAAGCAGTGATGTAGATGTGAAAATAGAGCTTCAGAGGACTCTCATGCCACTAGACAGTGGGAAAATATAGAACTGGAAGAAGCAGATACTGTGCAGGTTCATCACCTTCTTCAGTTTGCTTCCCTCTGAACTATCTTGTTCCTGGTTTTTGCCAGAGTCTCTCACTCACAAGATACTGAGCAGCTTTACAAAACAAACAAGAAGGTGCAACTTTACCAGTACATTTAGAAAGGCAAGTATTCCATGTGCTGCTTCTGCAAAGAGAACAGAAAGCATCATGAATATGCTCAGTACAGCATTTGAGGACATACCAGGGCTAATCTGCCTGGAATCCCAAGAATAAAGGGGAGTTTGCCCTTTAAATGAAAACCATCTCATCTCCTTTGTTGTTTTAAAAGTGTTTGTTAAAAAGCCAATTCCTTGATATAGTCTCACATTGTGCTATTGATTATTATGTGGAACCTCCCACTCCCTTCCAGCTGAAATTTTGCAGGAGTTATGCTTTATAATCAATAGCATGCTCCACACTGAATGGACTTGCCAGAGCAGCAGCTCTCTTCCAACACCCCCAAGGACAGCTGCAAAAAATGAGCAGCCTACCTCCCGGAGCTATCTAAGGACCAGATCCAAACTTCATTGAATTCTATGGAAAAATTCCCACTGACTTCAATGGGCTTTGGATCAACCCCCTGCAGAGGAACACTTTTTAAAATAAACATTAGGGAAAAAAAATCATTAGGACTGTAAAGCCTTTCATATTATCTCCTGGATACATTTTAAAGAGAGAGGGTGGGAATGTGTTCTTTTCTCCTTATTAATGTGTAACTCCCGTTAATGTCAGAAAGAAGTCATTCAATTGTGAGATTGCAAAGGGGGGAAAAAGAAATATAGCCTGACTTCTACAAAATCAACCTTTGTCTAGACCAAGATTTCATTAGGAAGTTTTAAAAAATATGAGTTAGCCACACAAAATTTCAAAAATCGCTTTAGAAAAAAATCATTTAAAACCCCTTAGATTTGTAAAGCATTTTGACAGTAAGTATACTATTGGAACTGTCTAAAATACAAAGAATAAAAGGAAAAAAGTTAGAATAAATTACATTCCACATGAGCTTTTGATGAAAACATAATATTACGCAGCCTTAAATATTATTAGAAGAAACATTCAGTTTGTTTTGTGTTCTTTGTGTATATCATGCTTAGCAGTCTAGGAATAATTCCTGAGGTTTTGCCTCTCCAAGTGTGCTTTTACCTGGGACCTGTTCTAGCAGAGCTCACAGGCAGGTACATACACTACACCCTTCCAAAGTGTGCAACCAGAATCATTCCAAAATGCAAAGTTTCCTCCTGCTCTCAGAGGAATGACACCCAGGGCTGAGTCTGAAACCAGTCAGTTCTGACAGACCAGTAAACTCTGAAACCAGTAAGGTCTGATCATTTCTAGGATCACGATCTGAGATTTACCATCCATCTTTGCTAGTTCCTGGACAGTTCCTTCACAGCAAGACCAATCTCCTGTTGGCAATCCCTCCACAAAAGTCTCATTCTGCTCAAGAGCTGCAGATGCATTTACTGGGCTCAGTCATCCTTTTAACCTCTGCTTTTAAGTTGCCCCTGCAGACTGCACACAGAAAAAAAAAAAAAAAAAGCTCGAGCTTGGTCATGAGTGTTGACTCCAGTTTGAAGAGGTCACCCACAAAGGAGTGACACTGTCAGGACTGCAGGGTGGATGGGCTCCAAGGTAGATTTGGCTCAAGGTCCAGCTGCTTTCAGGCATGAACTAACAAACTGCTTTATCTGAAGGAAGCTCCATGCTGTGAGAAGCTTCTGCAGAGGCAATGTCCTCCGACTCTCCCTTTCATTCAATTATCCCCACAGTCTAACCTTGCAGATTTAACTACAGCTACATGAATATGAAAGAAAGTTTTAAAATGCATAGGCTCAGGATGACCAGAAACCAAATTTTTCTCAGCAAAAATGAATAAATAAGAAAATTTTTCTCGGGTTAGAATGAAAGTGTCATATTGCATCAAAAGTACTAAAAAAAATCAATTCTTTAAGAATGAAAAATGTTATTAAAAGAAAGGAAAATTTCCTTTAGATCAATATTAAAACATTTTCTTTACACTTTCCTGAGATTTTGTCCTTTTACTCAGCCCAAACTAACATTTGAATTTCATCCAGACTTGCAAATAATTTCAAAAATCACAAAACTGAATTTACATTTCTCTTTTGGGATAGCAGGGAATAATCTTGCCTGAAAAATATAATAATTCTAACTGGAACACCAAGAAAGAATAAGTCATGCTCAAGACTGAAGTCACTGCAAGGGACATTTCAAATGCCTCTACAAATCTGCATTTGAACACACACACACGCAGTTTTGGTTCTAGGAGTTCAGACAGAATCCTTTCAGTTGTCTAGTTTCCAAGAATTTGTAACAAATGTAGCATATTTAAGGACAGGACTATTTCTTTTACTATAATTACTTAATGACACTAGTGAAATTATCAAAGAAGCTCCAGAAGCTGAAAATTCATTCCAATGCAGACATAAAAATAATTGGGGTAAAGACTCATGTTTTAGCACCTTCTTCTCAGTTATGCCCCAGAGATTTGCTCAGAGCCCACAATAATTTCAAACCCATACTTCTGGGGAATAGTGCAATATAACCATAAAATCATACTTGAGATTTAATTGTCATTCTCACCTTTCCAACACTTTCCAGAAGTAATCCTTAAAAGCCTCACAAGAAAGAATATTGCAATTAAAATTATAGCTTGCAACAATGATATTAAAAGAAAGACAAACTGCTTTATAGGTTTTACAAGAGCTTAAGTTCAACAGCTTTATTCAAAGATATTACAAGTGATCCTGTCTGATGGATTTTAGATCTTCACTTTGGGCCCAAGGATGTTAGAGCTAAATAAAACAAACTGACATTACACTCCAAGAGATCCTTCCATTTGCCTTGGCCATGAGGCTGGAGAAAGCCAGTGAAACTGCAGCAGGTGAACCATCACAGAGGCAGAATCATGTTCTCCTGTGGCTTCTTTTCAGTGCTGTTGGATTCACAATAAAAACAAATGCTGCTGTGGAACTGCAGTGCTCCATGGTACTAACTTCCACCTTCTTCCATTATTCCTTCTTCTGCTACACCCTCTACTCCATGTTCACTACTCTATTACTACTCTATCAGCAGTACAACAGAAAAAGAAAGACTGAGCCACTCTGGACGGCAAGGTGAGGTTCACCAGCAGCTAACTTGGCCTTACAGTCTTACCTATGGCAGTAGCTGTCACACCTGAAAGATGTGACTTTGTAACTCCTATCTGGAGCAGAGCCCAACCAATTTGTGCTTGGGAGATTTCAGGCACAAAGGGAGAAAGCTTGGGAGCACAGCCAGTTCCATGAGGCTGCCAGCATCTTGGGAGGGTCAAAACCTTATGCTGTAGCTGCCATTTTGGTCTCCTATGCTCTCAGAGGATGAATAAATCATTCTCCAACTGTGCACGCAGTAGGCAAGACACACCTCAGTAGAAGCGAAAGGGAAGCACAGCCTGTCACGTATCCTGAAGCCCTCCTTACTTCCCCAGCAGATAAAAATGCCAGGATAAGCTGGACCTTACAGACAAAGGGGAGGTGTGTCCTGTTGACACACAGCTACCTGGAAAACTGAAATTATTTTAATTGCTGCAGTGGGAAGCTCTAATTTGTGTTCCTAGGAAGGTTAAAAAAAAAATTGACTTCTTAGGGTGGGGAGTGTACTTGTGGCAGTTCACTGCCTGAAGCATCAGAGAAGATGAAAGACAAAACTCAGAAGTTGCAAGTGAATCCTTTAAAACAAGTATCTTCAGGTTCCCTGAACCAAAGTCTAAATGGCAACTCTCATTCAACTAACCTGGAAATTAACAGGGGGCAGGGGGAGAGAAAGGAATGGTCTGATCTTACTTTTTAACCAAAGGATGCAATCTCTTCATAAATATTCCCAGAAATGCTCCCAAATAGAAAGGCTGAGCCTTCACTAGCGATTATTTATGGAAAGGAAGAGTTCTACTTGTTGCCTAAACCTTGAGCAGAGGAGAAAGAGCATCTTCTAATTGGATAAATACCTGTGAAAAGATGGACTTAATTTTATTCTCCAGATGAATTCATTGAGGTCTGTCAAACCCAGACTTCTTCCTCTCTTTCCAGAGCAAAGAAAAACCAAACCAAAACCATTATGGTTTTTTTATATGCTTGCAAGTAGAAACTTTCCTTTTATTTTTTTCTCAAGCCCAAATCCAGCTAGTAGTACTGTTTTTAAAACTCCTACAAAGAAGGTAAGACTATTGAATTCAGAAGTAAAATCATTGCAAAGCATATTTTACATTAAAGCCAAACACCACATCCTCCTGAAGCAGCACGAATGCCTTCAAGGGAAGATGGAAAATGTAAATCACTGGAAACCCTGAATACCCAATAAATCACTGGCAAGCTGGCCTGGGTTTCAGTGCTGAACAGAAGGAAAGCAAAAGAGTTCCAGAGTCCAGCAAAGATGGAAAGAAAGCGTTCATTGTATTGGGTATGTTACACGATCCGTATCGGACCTTTGTGCACCATGCTGGGGCAAAGAATTTACACGGATGCAAGGAAGTGGGAGGTGTTAAGAAGGGAACGGCACTGGAGTTTATACAAGTGTTACCAATGTTAGAATAATGTTTATCAGCTTACAGTATTTGAATTAGCATAGCTCAAGGGAGAAGGGAGAGATAACAACAGTCCAAAACACGTTCCCTTACCTGAAAAGCTGGAAGGAGGTCTAAATCCTCCATTTGAAAGGGAGCCCAATTAACTTTATCTTGTATATCTGAACTCCTGCTGGGGAGACAAGTTCACTGGGGGTTATAATAATAATAACCCATGTGCAAACATTTTGACTACTGCATATACTGAAACATCAGAGGAGGAATATAGTATCACAGAGAAGGTTTATTGCATCAACTCCTTTTCAGCACCATTCTTTGGAAGATACTTGAAGTCAGGGACACAACCACTCATGATAGGAAACTAAACAGTTCCCATACATATCAAAAGACTTGGCTAACCCAGCTGTACTGCTTTTCTGAAATCAACAGGGCTATGCTGATTTATATCAGCCCAAGAGCTGACTGTCCACAATTCATTCCTCTATGTCAGCTCAGAGCAGGAACACAACAGAAATAAAATACTCAGCTTCTCTGCAAGAGAACGGTTCAATAACAAACCCTATGATGATGTTGAGGGAAAGAAAAAGAAACAATCCACTAATTCCAGAAATTAGTTGCTTGGAGTGGACACGCATGAGAATGAATGAAACTTGGATTCAGCCACGTACTTTGCAACAGCCTTTATACACGGCTCAGTCATCTGCCCTCCACCACAGGCAGAAAGTTAGGTTTCATCCAGATGCACTTGCACATTGAACAATATTTCTATGCAGAACAAAACAGGCTGTGACACTTCAATCTGTCATGATAAATTATTTTGGGTGTGGTAGGACGCCAAACAACTGCACATAACTTCAAGAGGACAGAATCTTCCAATACTAGAGCAAAGGATCATCAAATAAAGCTTGTGGAAACAAAATTCAAAACACACCAAAGGAGGTCTAACAGCTCTCTCATATGAAGAGTCACCTGGAGAAGTCCTTAGCAAAGGATGGTGGGACTACATGATATTTTCAGTGGTTCAAGATGTGTACATACCACACATTGATCAGGAAATCCTTAGATTGGAAAGTACTAGAGGATTAGGAGAGTATTGGTAAGGACACACTAATCTTAACACTTTCACACTTAATCTTCTCCAAGCATCCATTTACAGCTATCAACTGGAACAGGATGCTGGATTTGCTGAACCTTTGGTCTGAAGTAAAGTGGTTTTTATCTTGTTGGCATGTACAACATATGTATGTTACTTAGTTTGTCTTTAAATATACAAAAATATAAAATACAGGGACAGAAAGCTTAAAGCTGGAGAAAGATAATAGATGGTGAACAATACCCAGTAAAAAGGATCAGAGGACACTAACATTTAATAAGGACCCATTACACAGAACCACAGAGTCATTTAGGTTGGAAAAGACCTCTGAGATCAACAAGTCCAACCTCTGATCACCACCTTGTTCACTAGACCATGGCACTCTCACACACAGTCATTTCTTGAACACCTCCAGGGACAGTGATTCCATGAATTCCCTAGGCAGCCCATTCCAATGTTTAAAAACCCTTTCTTGTGAAGAAATTTCTCCTGATGTCCAGCTTGAACCCCACCTTGAAGCAGCTTGAGACTATGCCCTCTCGTCCTGTCACTGGTTGCCTGGGAGAAGAGCCTGACCTCTGCCAGGCTACAACCTCCTTTCACGGAGCTGTAGAGAGTGATAAAGTCACCCCTGGGCCACCGTTTCCCCAAACTAAATATCCAGCTCTATCAGCCATTCCTTCACCAGCCTTGTTGCCCTTCTCTGGACTCACTCCAGAACTTTCTACCTGAATTGGGGGGTCCCAGAACTGGACACAGCACTCAAGGTGTGACCTCAGTGCCCAGTACAGGGGACGATCCCTGCCCTGGTCCTGCTGGCCACATTATTACAGATCCAGGCCAGGTGCCATTGGCCTTCCTGGTCCCCTGGGCACACCTGGCTCATGTTCAGTGCTGCCATCCAACACCCCCAGCTCCTCTTTCCCAGGCCCCTTCCCAGCCACTCTGCCCCAGCCTGTGCTGCTGCAGGGGGCTGTTGAGGCCACAGTGCAGGACCTGGCACTTGGCCATGTTGAACCTCATCAGTTGGCCTCAGCCCATGGATCCAGCCTGCCCAGGTCCCTCTGAAGAGCCTTCCTGCCCTGCAGCAATCAACACTCCCACCAAACTGGGTGTCATCTACACATTTACTGAGGCTGCTCTCAATTCCCTCATCCAGACCATTGATAAAAGATATTAAACAGGACTGGGCTCAATACTGAGCCCTGGGAAACACCTCTGGTGACCAGATTATAGGTAAGCAGTTTAATAGGAAATATGGTGAAAGTCCGAGAAGTAATTTTAATGTGTGCTACACACTGCTGAGGTTAACAGGAATTGCAAATATTCACATAGGACTTTTGGACCTGAGCCTATTTTCATCCTGGAAAGTTAGCACCAAGTCCACAGCAATCAGAATTTAGGTCTCTGGTCATCAGAGCTGCTGCAGAGAGGTGTGGGAGATACTAAATATAAAAGTAAAGGAAAGGCAATAATGAGAATTATCATATTTTCATGCACTCCAAATCATCCACTCTCATTTAAAAGCACTATTCCACAAAAATAATTCCTCACCTTTGGGTTAAACTATCTATGGAGAAAGAGATACAGTAGGATTAAACATCTCTATGCCAGATAGGTCATTTGTAAGGTCCACAAAATTTCAGAAACAAAGTTTAGAAGTTTCATTTTCAGACAGATAATCTTTGGATTATTCATGTGAAAATGTGGTGTAAAATCTACCTGACTGGTAAATTCATCTTTGCTGTAAATCTTTGAATCGAGGAATATTTTCCACCCTGCAACAGACACAGCTTTATGTCCAGAAAACAAATCTGGCAGAGGTGCACTTGCCAACAGATCTTAAAAAGTTCCAGTTCTTTGATTAAACACATCTATTTCTGCAGAGTTCAGTAAATGCGTGAATGAAGCATGTGACAAGCTGTTGGCAGTGTATTTATTTCTACAACACTCTGTAAATCTTGTCTATGCTGCCTGTATCCTCTCATTTTCTTGTCTCTATTAGTGTTCTTCAGCACAGCAAGTCTGTGCCCTTCTTGGGAACTGAGATTTTTGAGGCCTGCTGCCCTTAACTTCTAAGTGAGATGTGCAATGA
Organism: Motacilla alba alba; assembly: GCF_015832195.1. Classification (NCBI taxonomy): domain Eukaryota; kingdom Metazoa; phylum Chordata; class Aves; order Passeriformes; family Motacillidae; genus Motacilla; species Motacilla alba. The sequence continues at coordinate 98,181,674 of NC_052018.1, forward strand.
TTCCTCCGAAATGCACTGGCTCTTGTGTCATATCACTTAAATATTTTTCAGTGCTCAACCAGAAACTTGCAAGGAGTACCTCTGCCACGCAGATCTCTCAGAAAGTATTGACATTGCTAGAAAGGAGGACAGGAGGGGAGTGGAAGTGAAGTAAATCTCTAAACTCAAAAACGTCTGAGAAAGACAGCCAAGGGTGTGGATGTTTTCTAGGTGTCAGTTTTCACTGTCCTATGAATTTTCTGACAGGAAGATACACTCTTAAAGAAAAATGTCACAGTGTCATTATCATCTGACTTAGAAACAAATAAAACAGCAAATTAGGCAAGACAGCTTAAATGTGAAAAATTGCCCTCTGGCCCTGAAATTCCAGGTTTATTTCCCACAGGAAGAGGTAAAGCCACCAACAAAGGAGCAAAAATTTTCCTTTAAGATTACATGGACAATGGGACCTACAGAACAATGTATGTCAGCTGTTCATGGTATAAGAATAATTATGATTTAACAGCACAGTTAAAAATCAAGGAAGAGCAAAAATTCATTTGTACAAAGTTTAGCACATTTCACAGTAGCAGAGAGCTGAATGAAGAGGGTTCAAATGCTTTGGATAAATCACAGGGACAGACAGGAAAAATAGGGCAAAATGAAATCAGGACCAGTAAAAGGAGATGTTGGAGTTTTAACTGCTCAAACACAGGAAGCATGTGGCTAAATAGCAGTTCTACAGAAACATGTTTAGGGGTTACTGGATCAGAGTCAACATGGCTCTGCTGGCGAGAAAAGAGAAAACATAATGCTAGAAGAGATAAACAGTGTCTGCAGCCTGCAAAACACACAGAACAACTCCCCTGCTCTCTGCAGTATCAGTAGGGCTTCACAGAAACACTGCATTCTCAAGAGTGGATGGAGCTGAGCAGCTTTGGGATGAAGTTCCTAGGGGTTCAAGACACATCTATTAAAGGTAAGGACTACAGCAAACACCACAAGACACCATAAAGAACTGCCACAAAAGAAAGAGCAGCAACATAACCTCCATCACTAATTGACCCTCAGAATAGGTTGGGGAAACATGCCACAGGAAAGCATCCAACCATTCTACCCAGATTGCTGTAACTCCACACACACACAAGGGACACCTTCCAGCCCAATTTTTAATGGATTCTGTATTCCATGGAATTGGAGGAGAACCCCCCGGAAATGAGTTAAGGGGACTCACCGCTTTCTTTCCAACATTATTCATATTTGCCCCTCTTTTAGGTCATCCTTACCTTCACATTCAGAGCACCTTTTGGGTTGGAAAAGATCACTGACGGTCACTTTCAGTGCTCAGTTTGGCTCGGCATACCTTTAGAACAGGTACACACATTCAGACCTGAATGTTTTTTGCATTCTGGGGTTGCATCCCATTTGCTCTATCAGCAGTACAGTTCTGAGGCCTTTTCTTTACTCAGGACTGATCAAGCTTTGTGCTGGCTTGGCTTCACAGGTACACATGAGCATCTCTGCCTTGTGCTTCCTCCTTTGGAATTCCATTGGCATCATCCTCAGCCCTGCACCAGGCTGCTACAAACACCTCTGTGCTCTAGGAGCTCTCCTTTTTGTAGCTGAGGCAGATACACTATTAAAAAGGATCTCTGCTGCCCTCTCTCACCACTTTTAGTCCAGTTGAATATGACAGAGCAGAGAGAGAGAGAAGCCAGCACTTCGGGGAGAGGAGAGAGGCAGTAGTAACACTGGAGAGACATCGGGCACTCAAAGGGAGATGGCTGGAGAGGATCAAGCAGAGAACTTAAGAGGTTTATCCCTGCTGGAGAAATAAACTTGTACTGAAAAAACCTCAGACCAATATTTCATCTATTCTACAGATGTGGATCATAGTAAAAATCTTATTGAATTCATACTGAAGCAAAGCCAGCTTCAGTCACAGCTAGACCCAACCCCAAAAATGAGCAAGAGAATTACTGCTTAATTTCTTTGATATTTGATTTCCTTGATGTGTAAGGTGAATGCTAAAGAACCTAGAACTAGGATCTCAGCTGGAAAACAGAGGAGTCAAGAGAATTATGATTTCCATTGCCAAATTAAAGGAAAAGAAAAGAAGTAATGGTCACCACAGCCTAGTATGACACTGATGTCAGTAAGTAACTCACTGACATGATTGTGCCTGAGCCTTAAGCTAAGACCCTTACTAGGACAACCTTAGCATCAATTAACAGGAGTGACAAACACTCACATAAAGGAACTTTTTACAGCCACTCTTTTGCCTTCACTACAGAAATATCAGAAATATTAACATTTAATTAACAGAAAAATCACTGTCTGCACATGAGGGCAAATAGTAGGACTACCCCACCCATAGCCCATGAAGACATGTTCAGCACTAGGTGACTGGACAACAAAATGCCAATAAACTCAAGAAAATGTGAATGTGACAAACTCCCAACACATCCATGTCTGGAGGACTGCAGATAGTTCTGATTGACGCACCTGGAAAAGAATGGGGAAGGAGCAAAGAAGGAAAACCAGCTCCTGACCACAGGAGGAGACACTCAGAATAGGAAGGCAGTAATCTTCAGGGTGGAAAACAGCTATCTAAAGGAGACATAGCAAATTTAAAATCATGAAGGGAACACAGGAGGAAAGTATGCAAGACATTATTTTTCACACCAGAGCTCCAAAACACCCAAATAACACTAGGAAGGTCAAAATCCTAGCAAAGGGGGTAAAATTTCAATAGCTCTCTACTAAATTGAGGATGGCACTGAAAAAGGAGGCTATGAAGACAAGAGAGTTGTTTGGGAAGAAAAAGAACAGCTTCTTCAAGATTAGCCTGTTAGTTTCAACATGAGAGAACAGAAACTATAAGGTCAAATTGTCCATTACAATGAGTTTTTGAGTACTGCAGAGAACACACAGGTGAGAAAGAAACAAAAATTTAAAAAATCAAGAATTTTGCCCTTCTGCAGGGACCACCCTAACTACTCCTCAATGTCCCTAGTCCCAACTCTAGCATTTGGGTATAGTCAAAACTCCTTTGTATATACCATATCCTGGTGGTTGTGCTACAGGCTAAGAGGTAACAGTGTGGTTCCACAGTGAATTGTTTGATGGGCATCTCCAGCAGTTTCAGTAGGCAGCACAAAGTGAACTAAGCAGACCAGAGAATTCAGATTCAGTAACCCAACTAAGTCACCTTTGTTCTTTCCGTCACTAGCTCCAAGCACAAAACACCAGTTGGACTCAGCTGCTGGTTTTAATTTAAAACGCATACAGATTTTGCTGAATATTATCAAGAGGAGCTTTGAAAAGGAAGATGAAAAAACACCTTCTATTAGTCACGTGTTAAAAGTTTGGGTTATTTTCTCTTAGAATAGGTCTGAAACACTGTCAGCTTTAGCACCTAATCTACTCTATAGGACTAGGGGAGGTTATCAAACAGGCCCCAAGAAAGCACAGTAACTCCTAGAGTTACAGAGGCCCTCTAACATTGTGTGCAACTAAGTATCATTTACCACTACAGATAGTGTACCACAATGCATAAAGTAGTTTAGCAGATGCAATCCAACAGCGCTTTTAGCATAAAGAATTTTTTTTTAAATGACTAAAGGTCTCAAGACAACCTAAAACACACTGTCAGTCTAACTGAACTGGAGATTTATGTTACCTCTGGCATGGAATAGCCAAAGATGTTCTGATCAGTGCCCTAGTAAAGGCAAGGCAGCTCTGCTTCTGCTGGGCAGTGCTGCCAAGTCACTGCCTCCCTAACCTTGGGAGAAGAAGCCTGGCACGATGGCTCAGAGCCAGCTTTGTGCCCCCCCATGAGGACTTCCCTGAAAATGAGGCACACTGCTGCAGTCTTTAACCCTGACGACCTGCAGCCTAAAGTTTGAGCAAGAGGGGGCTTGGCTGGGGCTGGAAGGCAGAAGCACATGATCATGTCAATTAGGAAAATTGAACATACCTGGCAAGAGAGAATAACGCTGCAATGCAGCCTTCAAGACAGAATTTTCAAGGGAGGAGAAGGAAAACAGCCATGAATCAGTAGGAGAAAGATGACTTTAAAGCCCTAACAAAGGGGAACAGATGGGAGCATAGCAAAGTGCTCACAAACTTGAACTGGAATAGCTGTCTCTTAATAAAACCTCTCCAAATATGAAAGCTCCTCAGATATCTGCAATTAAATCCCCTATTAATCCCAACTATATTTTAAAGGCAGTTCAACCAGGCTACTAATAGTGCTATTGACAGGCTGAAAACTATACCAGGAGGACAGAAATGGTGAAACAGAAATGAGAAGAGCCAAAATACAAACTTAAACCCCAGGATGACAGAGCAGGTTTTTCCACCTCTGTCTCCACATAATTAAGATCCTCCTGTAGGTTTTATCTCTAAGTGCTGGAGGGGGTTAGGACTTCAGTATTTCTGACTCACCCTGATCTCTTACATGCTCACAGGAATGAAGATAGGGAAAGTATCACCACTTCTGTATTATGGAAACCTTGCAATTAATAATTGAGACTCTTTTTATCTCTCTCTCTCTCTCTCCCTTTTTCTTTCAGAACTAGAGTGCTCTCTTCAGCTTGTTAAGCTTAGTTCGCTCCCACTGATAATTCACTAGAGATCATAATTTATGGACAATTGAAGCTGCAGAAACATCTCTTAGAAGGAATAGAGCAGATCCATAGCAACAATTCTTCAGGGGAATATTAATCCCCAGCTTTATGTAGTGCTAAGTGTACAATAGTAATCAGAACTTGAGTAGAAGCTGCTAATCATTGAGGGAAAAGGCTGTATAAAGAATTCATAATGGAATTAGCCTGCGGCAAACAAAGAAAGACAAAATTAAATCAGCCATCAAATTGCACCAAGGAATTTTAATTTACAGGTTAATGTAGGATTATGTAACTAATCACAGCTAACATTTTCAATGAACAACCAATAAAATTCTGCTCTTTTTCTATTCCTGCTAATAGTATTCCAATGACACACTTTTATCACCATATAATGTGTTAAGAATGATTTTCAAAAATTCTAAAAATCTTCCAAAAAGCATTATGACTGAGCAATCGATGCAAAATGCTGGCTTTAAGTTAATTAGCATAAATATACCTCTAGATGATCTACTGCTTGTTTCAACCAATACAATAAAGTTCCTTGGAGTCTGCATGGGACAGATTTACATAACCAAATGTGCATAACTGTAGCCTTAAAATATATGCATGACTTCCAAAGAGGGAGATACAGCAATACAGAAAGCCTCCAAATTAAATAAGTGAAACAACTTCTGAGTACTAAAGTGCACCAGCTAATTCTAAATAAAACCCTTATTATAGTTTTTTCTATCAATACAGCATATATATCCTATGACATACACACAAAGGATTGCTCTAACAGAGTTTGTGCTGTTTATAATATGAACATCATAAAAAAGAATAAGGTTTCTGAGATAAAAAGTTGATTTGCTTCCCCTAGAGAAAAAAGAGAAAGACCTTGTATTTGACCCAGTTATATTTTGATATTGGCCAATGCAAGGAGATTTTAAAAAAGACAGAAAGAAAGGAACACCTCTCTGTTCTAACACATGTATTAAAAAACCACCAGTTACTGTATGCTAATACACAGAAAAGACTCACATAACTCTTTGCACTTTTTTAAAGGGAAACACCAAAATTATACCTTATGCTTCAAAACACATCAGCTTAATCAAAAAGATCTTTTTTTGCAACATATGGCAGCATGAAAATTTTTATAAATGAAGTAAAAAGCACTTTCATAAGCTTTACTTCACTTAAGAGGAATGCTGGGAAGAAAGGCAACAGCATTCTTCCTGCATATGTTTTTCTTGTTCTGAACAATGTGGGAAAACCTCATTTTACTTTAATCTAACAGTTCATTTTATGGAAGCAGCAACATTCTGCCCATTTATTAGCACAGAGGGTTTGGGGTTGTGGGTTGGTTTTTTTCCCCCTTCCTTTTATAAAGTCTAATTTTAAGATGCACACTTCCAAAAAACATTATGGTGTCAATTGCACTACCCTTCAGCAATCCTGTAATAACTTTATTCAACCATTTCTAATTATAATTATATTTTCAATTCCTTTTAGCTATAGAAACTCTTTATCAATCAGAGCACAAGACAGAAAATTACTTTATTACAGCTACAGCTCGTTAGTCTGAGTGCTCTTAATGAAGCAGCCTCATAATCAGATGAAAATCATGCTGAAGAAAACTTGCATCATTAGTCTGGGCCTTAATTACCAAGAAATATAGTCACTAACAATGATACTCCATTTCATGATACGGTGCATGCACCTTCTACAGTACTTGCAATTAATAATTCCGCAGACTGCTACAGAATCTTTCTATTTATTCATAACAATGGAGGGGAAAAAATTCTAAATTTAATTGAGCGGCTCCAAATGCACTCTCTCACTCTCTCCCGCTCAGATTAAAATGTCAAAAGGCTAATATTCTATCTTACAATAATTCATCATTTTAATTACATATTTTATGTGTGTGGAATGTCCTTTTTATTTTTTCTCCTCTTGATCATTTAGGGCGACATTTTGGGGGTACATGTGTATGGAAAAAAAAAAAATCTCTCCTTGTATGTTGGTGGACCATGCCACACAGAGTTGCAATAAAGAGAAGAAAAAAGCATTTCTCTTCCTTGCCGGTGAACGAGGATAAGCTTCAGACATAAGCACAAGACATTCATTTAAATTAATGATGTTCTTCATCCAGTACACTTATCAGTGAGGATGGAAAGATTCTTGAGCGAGGAATATGTTGATCCCTAAAATCCTTTATGAATATGATCCATGGTAGGTTTAGTAACTTTTATACACAAGCCTCTTCTAATCCACTGCATTTTCTGTATTCTTTCACACTGAATGCTGGTTTGAAGTCTCCAGTAAGCTCCCAGCACACGACAGCATCAGGAAATACTGTAAGAGTCCCCTTCATCCAGCTAATGAACCCGCAAAAAGATCAGATCACAATCCCTGACACTGAACACCTGGAGGATATTTCACTCTAATTTGCAGCATGGAAAATGATTCCACAGACATCAGCGGGAACGTTCACACCTCACAGTAGTGTCCCTGAGATTTGTGCCTGCTCCAGCTCTCTCCCTCCTGTGCCTCGTCACCACTGAAGCCCAGCAGGCTCCCGAGGGCGATAAGGAACACCGTTTTCCAGCGCATTAACTGAGGCAGGGAGCAGATCCTGCTGCTCTGCTGGCTGCAAAGCTGCACTTCGCAAACTGGGGATTCCACTCCACATCAAAAATATCTGACATTATGATTTTTGCAAAATGCCCAGCCCTTGGCTGTTCAGCTGCTGTCTGAGTAAGTCACATTAGAGCAGAAGAGATTGCTCTGGAGTTAAGTTACCGAGCCTGTGATTAATCTCAAGGGCATAAGCTAAATAACTCCCTTGTACCATTGAATTTTCTTGCACTCACATGGTGCTGTGCTTTCATGCAAGCACTTCAAACAACAACTAGCCATTAGACAGGCTAGATGAACTTGTTGTAAATATATTCACATATCCTGCTTCCCGGCACTGTGCTGCACAAGGCATTCTCGCTGTCGGCTCCTCTAAATGATTTGCTGCATCTTCCAATGGTCTTTGACAAATCATTGGCATCTTTTGAAGCCTTTTATGTTGCCTCCCAACAGAGAAAGTGAGCTCCCTTCTCCTGAAACAGAAAGTAAGAAGCTCCCTGCTCTGTTTTTGCAACCTCTCATATGTGGCACAGTTGAGGGCTGGTAAGCAAAAGAAGGAAAAATTAAAAACAGCTTAAAGTCCTGTAAAACAAATCTGTAAGTAGATGGAATGAATAAATAAAATAAATAAAAAGTCTTTCTGCCCAGTCCCTCCTGCAACTTTTATTTTCCTACTCTCCCACCACACGTCAGTATTTTTTATTTTAGGAGAACTTCTTTTACGTAGTTCCTTCAAGAATTTGCATCTGGCACCAGCAGCCGACAGAGACAGCAGACTGACAAGATGGACTGTTGTGGCAATTCCTACGCTCCTACTACATTCCTAAGCTGTGCTTTTTGGCATTGAATATGGCAAAAATAAAAGAGAGCATATTTAGAAACGTGACAACTGGAAAAAATATTCTTAAACCTTACAGTGCCTTCTAAAATGGCAGAATAAAATTAATTTATGGTATGACTATAGCTGGCCAAGAACCAGGGGCTCACAGTAAACCAAATGGGGTAAAAAACTGGCTCTGAAAGCAATTCTGAGGTTTTGGCTCTGTCCAACAACTACACTTATAAACTTATTGTATAACTTACTGGCGAGAGAGGAACATCAGACTGACCTCCACTTGCATCATAGAAACTACACATTCATTGTCTTTGAGGCAAAAATGTTCCTGTGGTACCATATTAATATCCTTTGTGGGTTGGGTCATGAATCAGCATTGGCAGCCACCTCCGAAGCCGTCTGCCTGCCAGCCTTCCCAGCTGGAAAACTGGTAAGGCAGGAGAGATATAAACATAAGGGAAGTGATGGTTTCCCAATTCCGAATTGATTTGTACATGAATCCGCTCAAGTTTAAAGCACCCCAACGTGCCAAAAACCTGGTCCAGCGAATATATAGGATGGTGAGCGCTCCCTGCACGGGCTCGTAGCGAACGTAAGCGAGGATGGGTTTGTGCACACGCAGGCAGCCCTGCAGTCCCACGGCCTCATGCTGGAGCACTCTCCGCATCGCTCCTTCCGGGGAGCGACCCTTCCACGGCGGAGGAAGTTTGGTCTTCTTCCCTCTAAAACTGGGATTTTTTTTTTTGTTTTTTTCTAGATTGTTTCAAACTTTATTTTATTCTCCCCACACCACCCGTCCCCTCCCTATTTCTGCGCCGTACCCGTGAGGAGGGGGCGCAGGGAGGGAAGGAGGCGGTGTCCCGGGGCTCTGCGGCCGCGGGGCAGCCCCGCTGCGCTCCCCCCGTGCCTGGGGGCCCGGCGCCCTCTGCCGGCCACCTGCCGCAGCGGCCCGCAGCATGGGCCGAGGGTTCGAGCCCCGGCTCCGCCACGCCCGCGCCCCGCGGCTCTCCGCTGTCATGCAGCCGGTGCGGCGGTGGGGCTCACAGTGCAAGCCTAACCATCGCTTCCCGAATAATTAATAACGATGAGTAATAAACCACCGTGCCGTCACTCAGCGTACAGTTCTCAACCCCCGCCTAAAAGCATCAAGCAACTGGGACAAGAGATAATTTAGATCTGCCCGTACTGACTATTAAACACTAAGAAACCGCTTTGGTACGTGCAGGCCACCGACTGTCCCCAGCCCACCTTCCCTGGCAGGAGGAACATCACGACTGGGTTTCAGCACGAGTGGCAGAGCTGGACCCTGAAAACCCTCCCAGACCATCAGAGGCTTGGAGCAGTGGTGTCACAGCTGTCCAGCACTATTGTAATCACAGTCACAAGACGTCGACTGTCAGACCTTCAGGCCTTAAACCAAGAGGAGGACATGCACTGACCAGCACAGAGAGGAACTATTGTATTTTACCTGTCCAGGTGTTTTCTGTAGTCCAAGCCTCAGCTTCATAGCTCACATCCCTGAACTACACTTTGGTGATTAGATCAGTCTAAGTCAGCATTTCTTCACATTTCATCTTCTTAATTCTTGTTCCAAATGACAGTTGTGTTTGCTTACTCCTCCTCTTCTTCCCCCAGAAAGATTTGTTCCAGTCTTAGAAACTAATCCTTCAATGAGAAAACAGGATTAGACTGGCAATGCCATGGTTTTGGTAGTAGAATAGCTGTGTTTTCCCAAACGCTCATAAATCCAACCTGCAGGTACGAGCCATAGGTCTGAGCTGCCACCCAGCTGTTCCAAATGAGCACCACACTGCCCAGGTTCCTTGGCCATGTACCCTCCTCAGCTGCACTCCCGGTGCACAGCCAGGGGGAAGCTCCAGACATGGAGCCAGACTGCTGCAGCAGTAGCAAAGACAATTTTTCCTCAAGTAAATACATGCCAAGTCTCTTGGTTCCCATACCTCTCACTGAAGTTTGCCTGCTTTAAAATCCAGGTGGAATGTAAAATGCAGTTAAAAAATAATTCTAAACAGGATTTCCTGACTTTTCCTTGAGAAAGTAGGTTTGGCTGCACACAGGGTCCTTTTCTAGGCAGAGATTACAGCTGAAGGGCATGGTCCACCTAGATGGAGAGCAATAAGCAGCAGTGACAGTTTGATTGGAAAAGAGGCCAAACATGAGACATCTTGAGGAAATTAGAGTACAGCTATACTGTGTAACAGCCTTCAGTCACTATATAGATACAATCTACTTCCACATAACCCATTGCACTTTTAATGTCAGTACAGCAGTAGACCAGTGTGAGATGCCTGCACTTCCCAAAGGAAGACCGCTCTTATCCCCATCCTGGTTTTGCACTTAACCTCAAGGCACCCCTGCCTGCTCTAAGACTGCAAGACCTCACAGAGACCAGGACAGGGGAAGGACAGGTCTAGAGGGGTCCCTAGGTCTGCCCAGCTCTGAACAAACTCCCTGCCTTCTCAGGGCAGAGGGCATGGCCACTGTCCTCTGCCTCCTCCCAGCTAGTAGCCACAGTCACTCAGGCCATGAGCACAAGAGGGAAGTGCAAAACCCAATTCGCCTACGCTGATCCCCAGCTCAGCAAGGCACACAAACCTCTCCCTCTCTCCAGCCTGCAAGAAGCATTGCACAGAGGTGTTCCAACTGGTCATAAAGACCACCACTGAGGCACACAATGTCTTTTCTTCCTACACCACCATTCCCCCACCTCCCCTCTTCCTGCATTCAGGCAAGACTCACTATTCATTTTCCCCACATGCTCTGGAAGAGGGGAACCATTGTAGGATTTTTTTGGTGGTGGTGAGGTATTATTTTGTTTGTATGTTTTCCAAAGCCAATGGATACAGGGTGAGGCAAGCCCTTGCAAGTGTGCAGCAGCACTGCTGTGAGCTCCCATCAGCCCAAGTGGCATATTGCCTGGGGACACTGACGAAATCCTTGAGCTTCTGCTTCATTGCACAAAACGCCCCTGAAATTGCCAGGTCAGGAGGAAAGGTGCAGTGCAGGAGGTGACAAACAGATAGCAAAACCCTAAAAGACCAGCCAAAATCCCTGACCCCTTCTCTACCTATATCAGTGCCCATGAGCCAGGAAACCCACTCCACACCCTTCAACAACCAGAGATGGAGTACACAGATACTGAAGGTTTATCAGCTCTTCCTTCACAAGCATCGACAGAATCACCCCCAACCTGTGTCTTCCAAGCACTTTTAAGATTTTTACCATATGAAAACATTCGGTAGGTTTTTGCTGCTATTGAATTATTATTTTTTCCCTTCTTATACAATGACATGTTTTATCTTATTTGCTCAATGGGATCACTGCTTTTCCACTGAAGAGCCTATTTTAAATATCAACACAGGTTGGTATTTTAAGAGTTATTTAAAATGTCACCAGTCACAGAATGTTTAATTATTGCAAACATCTTTCAAAAAATTCCACTGTGGGTTTCTTGAGCCAAGTGATTTATTTCGGATATAATTTCTGTTTAATTAATAGGGGATTTAGCTCTGACCTGGAGGGTGTGAGAACCAGCAGAGGAGCTGGAGTTGAGTTGAGTTAACATTAAACCTGCTTGTGCCTGTTGGAGGCTGAGAAGGAAAAAAAAAACAACAAATCAGGCTGGCACTTATTCAGGTGCTGCTGCTACCCAGCAATATTCTCATGTTGATTGCAATGGAAAAATTGTAAAGGCAAACAGAACTTGGGGGGAAAAGAATTAATCACCAGAATATGAACACTGTGCTTTGTTATTTATTTTAACTATGTATATAATTTGCTATAGAGTATAATTACCCCTAATTTCAGCTGAGATAATATCTGGGCCACTCTTTGTTATTCATATAAGCTCAGAGAGCAGTTTCTCAATCAGTCTGGCCTGAATTTCCTTACACCTTGAGAACAATTGGAGTCAAGGACTAAAAGGCTATTTTGGGAGGGGGGAAAAAAAAGTGCACCTACTTAAAAAATTTACAAAATTGGAAAATGCCTAATCTATGCTGCTCAAAACACCAGGTTACATCAGAACCAACTTTAATATCCTGTTAAAATCTCTTAGTATGACGCATATACAGCTGTCTAATATTGCTGCTTAAAATGCCTTCACGTTAAATAAGATTCTATGCTGTAAAATTTTGCAAGGTGATAAAACAAAAAAAATATATAATAAATATAAACCATCTGCATTTTTAACAAGACATTTGGAAATGGATTTAATTTATATTTAGAATTGTTTTGAAGTGTTCTCTTTTTTGAAAATGTCCCAGTTACAGTATATTAGGTTTTCAGTAGAAAGATTAAAAGAGCTGAAGCACAAATAAACATGCATGCACACCCAGAGCAATTTCCAGAGCTATGAGAGCATTTGATTCTTCAAGGATACTACAGCTGGCTTTTAGTCACATAAAAAGGGTTAGTGTATGCAATCGGCAGCTCTGGAAAATGGGTTCATGAACACAAATATGCATTAAAACAACATTAAGATTTTGGCAATAATCAACACAAGCCAGGAAACCAAGCTTCAGGCTGAATTCGCATCCTTAGCTCCTTCCACAGTGCTTGCTGAAAGGGTCAGTGGTATTCTGCAGGAGGAGAAAGCCCATCCTAGGGCTTCCAAACATCACAGGAGAGACACCGAGGGGAGCCAGGACTCAACATGGTCAGGGCAAAAGAGAGAATGATGCTTTTTTGTATGACCCAGCTCCTGTGGCATTATCTCCTTTAACAGACTCACATCTTGTGTCACAGCTCTGTTCAGCCTGGCATCTCCATTGAAAAGCTTTCCACTTAGCTCTTTGTATTACTTCTGCTGCCTTGCACTCTTACCTCCACTGCACAGGACGCTCCTGAGCGCTTCCTGAGCATTTGTTTCCAGCAAACCTCCAGTACCAGCGAAGCAGGGATGAGCCAGCACTGTTCAAGGATCTCAACATTGCAAAGACCTTTGTATGCCCTGGAACCCCTGCCCAGCACCCTGGGCCCCCTCCCCTCTCAGCTTGCCATCAGCTGCACATTAACCCCCCAAAACTTAACTCAGTCAGTGGGAGACTGGTATTTGCCTTTTTGAACTCACTTCAGTTCAGCAATCCCCAAAACCACAGAGTGTTTTCATTCTGAGGAATCCCACTCCTAGAAGAACTGATGGTTTTGGCTGGTTTTGCCTCCTATTAGTTTCCTCTCAACAAATCCCTTCTTAAGATTAAAAATCAGGGGTTTTTTTCCCCAGTACATGGATGGTGGTATAGTACAAAAAAAAAATTCTAAAAATAAAAAAGGGGGCATTTTGTGTATGTCCAAGCAGGCACTGTATTAAAAGGATGGGGCTGTGATCACAATACTTTTGCTATTCCTTCTCCCAGTAGAGCAACATCTACCAAGAAGCATTACAAAGTATGAGAAAGTTACTTTTTAAAATAAATTAAGCACTGTATTAGTACTACAAGCATTATCATGCCTACTAATAAATATCTGAATGGTCATTTGTTTAATTTTAAATCATTCACTCTATTAATAAGTAAATGCACTATTGACCAGATATTAAATGTAATTCTTCTGCCTGAAAACAGCTTCTGAGAATGTTAAGTTCATCCTCATTAAGGAAAAAAAAGGCTTTTATTGGACTTTCTCTTTCTATTTTATCATTTAATTACCTGGGGCTAACATCTGATCGATGACATCAAAGTTTGAACAAGCCAGGGATTTTTCAAAGACACACCTCTGGACAGAAAACTGCATTTACAAGGCCAGCATTTTGCCTTTTTTGGCACCTAATTGCCTTCCTGTACCAATTAATGTACAGCTAACAGAGATCTACTCTCTTTGCTGTAGTATACACAATCCCAATTCTCTATACCCTCTCTCGTGTGCTCCTTCACAGCTTCTCTGTTAGCATCATCACAGCTCACTGCCTGCTTGAGTATTTGAGTTTCTTACTCACTTTGGTTTTTTCTCTCCTTCCCAGAAACCCTTCACTGCTCATGCAGCCCCAGGAATGTCAGGACTCAGAAGGAAATTTAAAAAATCTAATTATAAACTTGTATTTATATTTTCACCTTGCAGGTTTTCAAGCTGTGAGGGGAGGAAGAATTCCTTTCTACCTCTGAAATCGGGAAGTTCTGCCAATAAGATTTACACAGCTGGCATCTCACCCCCAACACATACGGTGGGGCAGTCATCTCCAAGCAATTCCTTTTTCCCTTCCTATGTAATTCCTCTGTTCCCTTTCCTTATTTCTGGGTACTTTGAGGATGTGGTTTCTGTTGCCCTCAAAAAAAAGCCCAAAAAACATTAGAAACAAACAGAGGAACTTCATAGCTCATTTGTATCTACTCCCCCTCTCTGTTTTCACTCATTCAACCAAGGAGAAAGTAAGCTGTATTTCCAGAAGAGAGGAAGGATTTAGAGGGTAAAACATCATCCTTTGGCCGATGTCTGGATTACTTGTTTCCAGATAAGAATGCATACCAAAGAAAGGGTAGCTGCCCAGGGAGGTGGAGCTCTTCAAACAGAAAAGACACTGGAATGGCAAGATGGCAAGACTTTTCCAGCAGGATGTTTGCCTTACAAATAACAGTTTCTCATGTGTTACCTAGCCACCTATTTTCAGCATCAAAATTCCCCAGAAGCAGTGATCTTACAGCACCAACAGTGTCAGAATAAGAATTTTAGACAAGGAAAAAAAAAAAAGAGAAAGTTAAAGTGATAAAAGTCTGAGAAGAATGTAAAAACTGCTTTGGTGACTGTTTTCCCCTCTGGGTTTCCCATTTTCTCCTAACAAGGACTGGAGAAGAGAGAAACTCCTATACTAGGAAACTATTTTGTCCTTTTTTTTCAGATTTTCAGATGCACACGGAGAACATGTTCCAAATAACAAACAAAATCACAGATATTTTTAAAAAGTATATACAACCACCACCATCAGGGCATGAAGCAGGTTTGGAGGTGTGTAACACCAGTGGAAATCACTGAACAGGACAACTAAAACCTTTTCTGAAAAATGGACCAAGATAAGGCACAATGCTGTTTTCAAAGCAAGAATTTTTCCTTTGTCATTAAAAAAACAACTAAACAAAAAAAAAAAAATAAAAAGAGCTCAACAAAACATCAGTTACAGGATTTGACCTCCGAGTTCAGCACAGAACCATTCAGCACAAGACAGCAACCCTCAGTGCAGAAAAACAAAACCCCAAGTAATTCTCATGTTGCCTGATGTTTCCCCAACACCCCAGAGCTCCTCTCCCAAGAGCGCACACACCCACACGCATCAACACATGCACGCTCGCACTCTCACCACCCCACCAATAATCCCTAGCCTAATGATACTTCAGGCACCACCCCGGCAGCCTTGAAAACTGCAAGGTGAAAATATAAATACAAGTTTATAATTAGATTTTTTAAATTTCCTTCTGAGTCCTGACATTCCTGGGGCTGCATGAGCAGTGAAGGGTTTCTGGGAAGGAGAGAAAAAACCAAAGTGAGTAAGAAACTCAAATATTCAAGCAGACAGTGAGCTGTGATGATGCTAACAGAGAAGCTGTGAAGGAGCTCCTGTGAATGTTGGCTATGCAAAGATCTGGGTCTCCTTCAAAGGCCCTGGAGGGACTCCAGCTGGGCTACTTCAGGGGGCACATCTGCAAATCCACATTGCCCATCAGAGAAACGTTGTTCAGGGGAATACATGTGACTGATTTGCTCACACAGGTTGGAGTGTTTGCATGTCCAGCTCTGCAGGTGTTTTATGTTGGGACACAGGAAAAATTCTATGCCTGCATCCACCAGTGGCAACATCTCAACAAAAGGAAACTGATGCTTCTCCATTGCTGTCTAAAAATCTCAATCTTAGAACACACATTGTGTGTCAGTTAAGCTCAGGCAAGACTGAAGTGCAGCCTTTTGTGGACCAGCTCTAGCTCAGTACTAATTCAGTGGGACTGCTGATTTTCCACTGGACAGTCACCCAAAACTTGGACAGTCACCCAAATTCTCACAGAGTCAGGTTCTGCTCAGGGACAAGTGGGGTAACTGCAGTCCACTGCAAAAACAAAATGGGGAAAGAGTGCTTATTACTTGCCTCTACATTCTTAATTTACAGGGCATTGCATTGTAGAACACCCTGAAATCCATTCATGGATTGTTGAACAGGCCAGAGGCAAAAAAAAAAAAAAAAGGCATTTCAAGGCTTCTTCCTTTTTTGGCCAGGACCAGTACACGAAAGAAGGATGCTCCTTCACCTTTTCCCACTCTGGGCTCACCTCCAATAATGTATTCTTCTTCTTCTTCTTCCACCCCTTTCTCCTCCTCTACATGTTCTACTGGTGTTTTTCTCCTTCATGCTGCAATAGAGGCAGTGGATGTTGATGAGGTGATAGTTGGGGCAATTCTAGAAAAGCAGCTTTTCAGATAATTTCTCATGACCTTGATATTCAAACTGTTCATTTTAACAGAATACAGATCTACTTGCCCATATATCAGCATGTAGTAGTCACTGGAAGTCACTGTAGCATTTAGTAGTCACTGGAAAAGTCTGAGAGGTAATCATATTTGACAGGAGCCCTGATTTCACTCTCTCTCACCCCTTCTCTCAAGAAAAGTTACTTGCAATCATTATCTTTGCTCTAACAGTGCACATGTTGTATGGGCAGCCAAGACTGCAGCAGAAAAACAAAAGGTAAATTTCAGTAAAAGCATTATTACAAAATCTAGTCAAGCATTGTAAATAGAACTGCCATATTATTATTGAGAAAAGGTGTAGTGCCCATGCAAACTACATATTTGATTAGGATCTGAACTCTTTGCTGAACCATGAATCTGAAATAATTTAGGTGATACATATAAATTTAATTTCTTTGTTCAACATTACACATCTGAAACGATGCACTGCAAATGTGCAGCTCTCACTGAAGTCTGCAAAATGAGTCTTCTTATAACTCGCCTATACTGTGTGGAAATAATCGGAAATAATCTTAAAGAAAAAGGAATAAACCTATTTTAAAAACAGCTGAGTCCTTTAGATTGTATACCATAACCAATTTATGGAGATAAATGGAATTCAATATTAAAGAAATACTGGGTTTTTCCCCTCCTGTGGAAAATATAAATGCAGAAACAAAAGGGGGGGAAAAAAAGAAAAAAAAGAGAAAGGAAAAGAAAAAGAAGGAAAGAAAGAAGTGGCAAGATACAAGTAACACTTGGCTATTGTTTCTATATCAGTGCCTGCTAGAGGCACTGCACCTTGTTTTTCCTGGCCCAAGCTAAAGGCAAGCTGATTGTGGAAATGACTCATTCCATCTCTATAATGGAGATACACCACCTATTGGACATCTTTATTTCTCATTCATTAAATGAATCCAGTGTCTACTGCTGTGATAGCCATCAACAGACACAGACGAGGAAATAAAAAAAAAGGGGAAAGAGCAAGAGGGAGAATACAAATTAATATTATAGACTACTGTATGGACCCTATTACTAAAAATGAATACAAAATACTCTAAAAAAATGCATTACGCCAGTATTGGCTTACAATGAGGTCAATATTGTGATTCATTTAACTCAGGGGACAATAAATCTTGATATTGACTGAAAACATAAGTCAATATGCGTACTGTTGTGTGCATTCCATTATACAAACGAGGGGGGTAAGTGTAATGGAGAACACTTTCAGAAGAAAATTAGTTTTGCCAAAAGATTTTGTCTGGTTTTTAAATTCACTGTTGCAGACCACCATAGCTGAATCCTCGGCCCTCACCTGTGAGGCTGTAGGTTGGGCTGGGGCTGGAGACCATCTCATCCCAGATACACTGGAAAGCTCCAGCACAAATGGGAGCCTTAGAGGCCCAGAAAAGGTGCCAGGCTGTAGAAGACAGTGACCTTTATATGGCTGATCTGGTAACATTTAAGGCTATTTGTTCCATCTGCAGGGATAACTTCAATGAGAAGAAGTCAAATATAACCAAACCTTTCATACTAATATGGAAGAAAAAACTCAGAGGATCTGTCTAGATTCCTAGATTCCTTCAGCTTTAAGTTGTGTTGAGCTGTAAGTTTCTTCTTCTCTAATGATCTGAAAAAAAGAATTATTTAAAAACAAAACAAACCCCTCCCCCAAAAGAAAAGCAAAGAAACCCACATACATGCAAAAAGAAAACCCTCACATTTTTAAAAATGTCAGTTAAAAGCAGAGGCTCTGAGCCTAATATCAAAGCTCCCAAGGCAGCTCAGCTCGCACTCTGAACCTACCAATGCAGCCTGGCACTGACACAAGACCAGGCAGAAAAACCAAGAAGGCCTCACAGTGCTCATAGCTTTAGAAGACTGTAAATAAAAAGCCCCATTTTTACAGGAACATTTTGATGTCAGCAGACTGTCTGGCCCAACACATTGCTCTGCTGGAAAACTCCCACCAACACCTAAACTGTAGACACTGGGCTTACCTGCCTGTGCTGTCTAAGCACAGTTATTCTCCCTTGCTGCCAGGTCTTCCAAAACATCCCTTAAAGACCAGCTGGGCCAAATGCCACAGGAAATCCACATGCAGCTCCAGCTGATTTCATTAGCACCTGACCTCCTGCATCCTGACCTCCTGCATCCATGTGCAGGCCAACCTACTCTACAAACACTGAGCCTGCACAGTGGGCACTTCCTAGAAGTCAAAGAAAAAGCACTACATTGCTCTTGTAAAAGCATCCTTTTTAACTGAAAAAAAGCTGTGCTACTATCAGGGAAATACTTCAACAGTAAAATTAAGTTTTCCACAAGCTACAAGAACAGCATGTGACATCCCAGGCAATCGTCTGGCCCCAAGTTACTGACCTCTGAAGTCAGCCAAGGTGAAGAGCAAAACTTACTGGCTCAGCATGTGACCAGCTTCAGCAAGTCAGCAACTGAGGAGGATTCCTCTTCTGATCTTCTATCCAAAGATGCTGAACCCCCACCACCACTGCCCAATTCCCCAGGAAAAGGGGTGGGCAGCATATGCAGATAGGAGGAGAAAAAGATCCCACCTATCAGTAATATTGCAAAAGGAAAATCACAGGACCAGTACAGAAGCATGCAGGAATCCAGCTCTTATGCAAGCTAGGATGACACCCCTATATGGATACATGTACACATAAATACACACACATTTCTGTGACAGTACTTCAGCACACAGTCAATCACAGGGAGAAGGGAACGTGACTAGAGGTACCTTAGTCAGTGTTTCCTGTATAAAACTAGCACGGCAACATGCTACAAAATAATGTAAAAGAGCAGAAGACCACTTCTTACAGCTGGATGTCACAGAGCCGGAATGTCACCCACACTGGTTCACAAGCTAGCACTGCCCTCTTCAACCTGCTTTCATCCTCGCTGGCTCGGGGACAGGCGGCAGCGATCAATACCCACATGCTGAGCTGTAACGACTGAGAGTGCTCCTGGGTTAATGCATCTCGGAGAGAAGCCAAGAAGCTCCATGCCACTGGCATGCACAAAATTCAGAGGTTACAGAAACAAGGACCCTGCACAAGTAAGTGAAAAATGCCTGCAGTTGTTTAGGAAAGCATATATCCAGACAGAGCACTGAGGCCGGGTATCACAAGCCATGAAATGTCATCATCTCACTTAAACAACTAGGAAAGAGTGGCAGACAGTAAAATTACTGCTCGTTACTCCCACCACTCCTATCTAGGTATGAGTTTAGTAATGCCTGCCTGTCTCCTAGTCCAACATACTGTCCTGGTTACATCCAGCACAGGGTTAATTTTTACAGTAACCTGGAGATGGTAGGCCAGGTATGGCCAGGACCCAGAGGTTATTCTATACCACCTCATGTCACTGCTAGGGCTGGTGGAAAGGGAGTCTCTTCCAAGGAGAAGGGGCCTCTTCCAGTTGGCATAGCATGAAGAAGGAGCAGTTGGGTGTTGTCTGTCATCAGAGGATTTCCTTGGGAATTGTTCACCTCTTTCTTGTAACCTCTTGTCATTATTACTGTTGCTGTTTATTTTCTTATCTCATTTCTGTTTCCAATAAATTGTTCTTACCTCAATATGTGAGCTTTACCTTTTGTGCCTCCAATTCTCCTTTCTATCCCACTGTAGAAGGAAATTAAGTAGGAGGGAGCAAAAGTCTCATGATTTGGAGATTCTCAGTGGGAGCACTAAACTGGGGAGTACCATTCCTAGACTACGACCTGTATGCTTAAAGGAAAGCAAAAGACTGCATAGGCAATGACCTCATAAGATTTCTTGCTTTATGTGACATCCTTCTTAAGATGCAGCACAGACTTGCCTATCCCTATGGTGCTCCTGACAAAGACAGCTCACAAGGATCAGGCCAGCAGCAGAAGCAGAGGGAAGGACGTCTCACTAATTTTAATGGACATATCAGCACTCTGATGTCCTGCTAACCTTGTTGAATAAGCTTTCTCTCAGCAGAGAGCACATCCTTGCTGGGAAGGACTAGTCAGAGCCTTGACCAAGGCCCATTTCAAACCTCAAGTCTGGTTATAAGCACTGTTGGACTCCAACAAGCCTAGATGCACATCTTGGTTATGTTACTGCATGTCAGCAGTTTACAGACATGCTGCTGCAACCAAAGCTTTGCCTGGAACCCCCCCAAGAAGAAAATCAGCACATGCCTGTGTTTGTGTCTGTCCAGGATTGGCTGCTTGCAAACAGAGTCCATCCCCTTTCATACTGAGAGTCAAGAGCCTGGCATCTGGCATAGAAAGTGACTTCCAGCTGAGAAGAGCTTCAGCTCCCCTGGGCAGCAGCCAGGTGCCTTCTGGCAGTGGGGCACTGGATCAGGTGGAGCTGGGATGCAGCTCCATTGTGACAGCATGCCCACACATCCAGGAACAGGCAGGAGCTCTCCTCGTTGCATATGGACCTGCTGACAAGTGGGAAGGAGGCTGGGATCCCGGCTCAGCTACAGCCCAGCCAAAGGACAGCAGTGGGATAGGGAGGATGAAGATAGCCACTCCAGCTAAAAAGGGACACTTCACAAACTTTGTGCAAAGTTTGCTGATTTGGGCCGGCGGTGGGTCAGAGAAAGCTGGCCACTCCCCTTCACCTAACAACAAACAAAAAAACAACCCCAATGACCCTTAAAATTGAACAAAGGCATAGCATGCCACTGCTTTACAAATTAAAAATTCTAGAATTTGTTCCCATGGAAATCTTCAGGAGCCTTTATTCTTTTCCTGAGTAAGAAGAAATCTGTTTCCTATTTTTAAAAGGCACTAATTCTTTTGGACCCAAAGCCACAGAGAGACTCTACTCAGTGTGTTCAGATTTTCTCTCCCCCAGCCCAGTCTGCCTCCACAGTGAGTGCTGAGGCAGAGCCCCAGTGCCTGCAGCCAGGCTCTCAGCTGGCTTGGAAGTCACTCCCAATTGGTGCCAAGGTAGGTTAGTTATGAGAACACTCCTCCTGCTGCCCAGGTGTAAATCCACTTTTGCACCCAGCTAGCCCAGACAATGCTGGGAAGCCAAAGGTGAGGTCAGAGCTTGGAGGCAGAGCCCCAGCTGTTACCAGATTATTGTGGGGACACACACACACCTTCCTTCACACCCATGTCCAGGCTGGGACTTTAATTCCTCTCCCAGGTTTGGCCTCCCTGCTCATACTTCCATCTCACACCACACTACCCCCATAAGAAACCAGGCACCCTGGCACAAAGCAGAGTGTTCACCCCCCAGACTGTGGGAGGTTTGGGACTGTTACATGTACTTCACAGCTCAGACCCAGCTCAGCATAAAACATTCTGTTATTCTCTCTCTCTTTTTTCCTTTCTCCTTTTCTGAAAGATTCCTCCAGAGATAGACAAGGAGGAAGCATTTTTGCCTCCAAGAAAGAATGAAAATTACAGCCCTATCTACATAGCAAAGGATACTTTACCCCTGGGTGCAGAACAAGAAGGCTGAAAGAAATGTAAGCTAACACAAAAATTATGAGCAACTTTGGATGTGGGTAGGTCTCTGGTGTGAGACCGGCATGCAATCCTTTCTTATTTCTTCCTCCTTTCTGTTTCTAAGATGCAGATAGATATTCAGATCATATAGTGGGCAAGACAGATAAATAAATAAAGTTTTTGAGATTGCAGAATACATACAGCTCTGTGGTTGGGACTCTAATCACACAGGCAAGGATGAAGAATAAGTCCTGAAGAACTAGTAAGAACAGGAAGATGAAATACATTCAGTGCTGTGATAATTAATTAAACTACTTCAGTTAGGGACACAGGTTGGTGCCATTTCTTGTGCAATGTATTTATAGGCATATCAGTCCAACAATGATGGAGAGTGAAACCTTGTCTGAAATATTGCTCTTCAACAGCCAGATAAGCACACTAGAACAGCTCTCAAACATGTAAGCCAGCTCTTTTCCAGCCCTCAGTTATTTTCTGCCAGCTGTTTAGTCTTCCATAAAGAATACCAACATTTTTCCTGCATTCAAACATTTTATCAAATTGCCATATAAAAGTCAATGGATATTAAAACACAGTAGTACTGTATATTCTTGCTACAGCCCTGAATTCAATTATAATCCTTCAAGACCCCAGGGAAAAGTTACAAGTGGAAACACTGTGTGCTAAAAAAATGAGAAACTATGGCATTCAGCATTTGTAAGTTTATTTCCACTACCTTATCTTGGGAAAGCAGGTACAAATAATTTGCAGTTATGATATTGCTTTTGTTTGGAATCTCTCCTTTGCTTTGCTGCTAACTGCAGGTAATCTTTAGTTTAAGTTGTCTTGCTTATGAGGATACCAAAAGATTCCCCTCCCTACCTAGATGCTTCCAAAGTGTTAGGCTTGTGACTAAACAAGGGAGTAGATTCAAAACCCATACCAGTCACCAGCAACTGATCAGAAAAACAAATAAACAAAAAAAAAAGGCTTTTTTACTTCTCTCCCTGCCTCTTTTTTTTCACAGATACCTTAAAAGACTTTTACTTTGAGCGAATATGGGACTCACTTGATGATTAATTTGCATGTTGATAGGCAGTCAGTGTAGCAGCTTTCAGATTAGGGACATTCCGCTGCACACTAAAAGGCACAAAGAACAAAAAGTGAATTTCAATCTTGCCCTTCTTTTCCAGTCAGTGCATTCCCAGCCCATGTCTATTGATGAGCAGTTGGAACAATACCAAAATGCAGTGTAAGATCAATCCTGCTGTTTACTTCGCTGAGCTGAAGGAACAAAGGACAGAAGAAAGGACTTAAACCCAGCTATAGTAAAAGAGTGGGGATGAAGGATGAAAAATGTGCCTGATGGGCAGTAGCACAGAGTAAACTCATTTAGAAAATAGGCAGCTCCAGCTGAGATAAAACCAATGATGATTTGTATTTTGTACTGTATCTTCAGGGGATAAAAGCACTTCTATCAGATACCATTGGAGGCAAACTTGAAACACTGCAGTAAAATGCTATGTTCCCTACCAGGGAGGGAATAAAAATTCCCATAATTGCAAAGGAGTGTTAAATATCTGATTGTGCATGCCTTTTTCCTCCCATGGTGAGATAACTCAACCCGGTCCTCTTTTTAACTTCACAGGACCTGTCTAATAGAATATTCAGCTAGATGTTTTTGTATCAAATGCAGCATGACACCATGTTTTACTTTGATAAATACTGATAATTGTAATTTGGGGGATTATTAGCCTTTAAGACCTTTATTTATTTTTTTTTTTTAAAAAGGAAGCTATTTCAAATGAGAAGGCACTCAAGTGCCTGAACAGGCAAGAGGATGTGAAGAGAGAGGACAAAGTTCTTCTTCAAATGCAAATGCCTTAACAAACTGTAACTAATGAGAAGGAGAAAATAAAACACTCCCTTCTATTGCTAAACATAAATTATTCTAAATCAAAAATCTATTTACTTTTACTGAAAAGCAAGAATATCTGACACAATGAACTACCACCATCTCAGGCAAGCATAGCACAACACAGAATAATAGAGATGGTAAAAATGAGCAGCAGGAGAACTGATGGTATCCTTGTTGATATTGAAGTACAGGGGAATTTTGTTGTTTACTGATCACTATTTACAGGGTTTGTTCACCTCTTTAGCTCGAAAAATTACTTCCCAGAGGCTATTACTTGCTGACAGGGATGTGTTGGCTCCTCTCTTACACTGATCAATGTACATTCTTCCAGTAAGGATAAAATTTGAAGTAATTTATTTGATTTTCTATGATGCTTCAGAAGAATCTCTGACTGTCACCAAGCAGCAGATAAACAATGTTCCCATTTGCAGGAGTAAGCACTTGGAGACAATTATAAATTGACCTGCCTAGACACCAGCACACCAGAGTGTGAACACTGTCTTTGCACATAGGGAGCTGATGTAGATACATATATACACACATATATATGTGCATTGTGGGGTAGGGAGGGTTATTGTTTAAGGAAATAAGAGGCAGCAATAGCAGAAAGTACATAGAAAAATCTGAGAGACTTGCACAAACCTCACATTTGAGAAAAGCCTCCATGGTACATCAAAATGCAGCTGAGCCAGCACAGCAGGAAGGATAAAAGGGCTAAAGTTAGGTACAAACATCTTTATTGCTGACTCAACAGCTGAGATTTTTCTGTGGGTTGATGAAGATCCAAAACATTTTCTCCATTTCACCTCACTTTCCAACCCCACTGTTTACTCAAGAAGTGACCTGACGTGTCTCTTTTGTCCCAAGATACAATAGCTAAGAAACTTGGGCCCTGATTCTGCAACTCTCTTTTTTCCCTGTTATTCAGCAGCAGACGTCAAAGTGCTGCTGATTAAAAGCCAGCATATTAGAATTAGAAAGGAGGTACACTCTGTCTTGTCTTAACATTGCTGCTACCAGCCCATTTCTGAGCTAGAAATTTAAACCCTCTTTCTTACTAAAATATTTCACCTGTGGATGCTCTCCTGCAGTCTAACAGCCTGTCAGAAATTAGTCCAGCTGGGCAATAACACATCCACCTTGCCCTGGTGAGAGAGAATAGCACTGTGTGTGGACCAGTTCCCAGAAGAAGGAAGGGGTTTGGGTCTATTTACGGCATCTTTCTCTGAATTTAGAAGTATTTCTGTTTAGTTTTGAGTGCACCCTCTCTCCTTACATAACAAACAGCAGAATCAGACAAACCACTGTTAATTTTAACTCTCTCTTCAGAAAATTCATACAAGCACACCCACCCATGTTTGGAAAGAATCCTCTATATTTATCCATAAGCATAAATATTTGGTACACTGATGGATCTTAAATTTTTAACTATGTTCTTCCAAGCTTGAGAGTTCATGTTTCTTCAGAGACAACACGAGCCAGTTTATAACCCTCTAGAAACTCACAGGCTCTGATAAAGGTTCATAGCTGAAATAACCCTTACTACAGTGTTGAAAATACAACACCATCAGTATAAAATAAGGCAGCATTTTTCTAAGCAATCCTGTGTCCATAAATAGTGCAAGATTAAAGTGCCTATAAATTGCAGAGTCTTATTTACTTCTACATACAATTACATTTACAACAGATAAATGTCCAAAGTCTTTGAAATCTTAAGTCCCTGGTGTGAATTTCTGGATGCAAACATATGCTGCATGTATGCGCAATGCACATTCCTGTCAAGAATATAATTCATTGGGAGTCTAGTGAGAAAAAAACCTACCGCCTTCTTCTAGCTTTTTTCCCCATTGTCATTTGCTCTCTGATGGAATCCCTGACAGTTGCCTCGAGTTTCTACAGTGTTGCAACCAAAAAAAGAAACAAACAACCAAGTCACATTCTTTTCCCTTCTAGTTAAATAGCATCAGCAGATGATGCTCAGGTCTATAAAGCTGTATTTTGGGCACACCTCCCCAGCCCTTTTCAAGGTGAGAGGAAGGTCTGTTCACCTTTTAGGAATGGCCTGCTTGCATCCCCAGCAGGGTGAGCCCAGCAGCTTTCAGAAGACCCACAGCTCAGAGCCAACAACGCAAACACAAAGCTAAATTTTCAGTAGCTGCCAGGCATTTGAGATTCCCTGACACATCAGCTGGATTCCTCAGGTCAAGGAAATTGAGCCTTTCTGTTTTTGAAAGAAATTGCCCTTTTGCGATAGAAGGGCAGGAATAGAACGTTTGAATGCTTTACCCTTGCTACGAAATGAGAGAAGAGCCTTAAAAGGATTGAGAGCTGCAAGGGGAAGCACATCATGTGAAACACGGGCACACAGACCAGCCAGCACTGATAGGGAACATGCTCAGCAAACCAAGGACAAACCCTCTGTCCCACACCCAAGGTTCATGCCCAAACAGGCACAACTAATATTTGACCTACACACTGCAAAACAGGACTATAACAAAAAAAATACACCAAGAAACATCATTCAGCCTCCTCAAAGAGTTTTCAAAATCTCAATGTTATTAAATTCCTTAATTACTAATTACTTATATCTTAATTACTTGAATCCCACAAACAAGATTTTTTTAATGTAACTGACACATTTTTAGAGGTTATCCAAAATTCCACAGAAGTTGCCAATTCACAAAAACCAGCCAACCAGACCTCAAAATTGCACTAATGTCTTTGGAATTTCCTCCTCTTCCTCAGCTCACCTCTTTTTTCAGTTCAGTGCAAACATAAGAATACAAAGATAGAATGTAGACTGATTTATCTTTTCGAGGCTGGGCATGCTGGTATCCTTGTTTTAAAGGGAGGAAAAGTTCCCAAAACTTTAGAGACCTTATGAACCTAGAGATGGGCTGGTGGCAAGAAATCAAGCACAAAATCTAGGCTAGGTGGCTTATCTTGACAGCTCAACCATCAGCTCAGTTCATCCCTGAATTTAAGTACAGTAAGGGGCATTTACTGGAAGAAGCACTCCAGCAGCCTCTGCATAGATCTTGTTGATGCCAACAACAGAGTGTTGGATGCAACCAGTTCTTGGCATCTTTCCAAACAGCTGGTGGGCACAAATCTAATGCCCAGATATCAGGGGAGATGCTCCATGAAATCTTACCTTTCTTGCCCAGTTCTAGCATAGATTTTCTGAGCTTTCCTTTACATTTCATCTGGCTTGGACCAAATCCTGTTTATTCCAAAAGATTTCCACTAACATTATTCTATCACTGCCTCCCTCCAAAGAGCTCAAGTCTTGGAGCAGACACAGCTGGCCTATCCAGAACATCCTGTCCTGAAGCATTTTGCTGTCAAAGCAGTGGGCAACATCCTCTTCATCTCAGTGACCTCTGTTCTTCAAGCCAGAGGAGTAGACAGACATACCCTAAGCAGGCATTAAATTGTTTTGAAAGGCAAGCCATGAGGGAAAACAAACTATCCAGTGCAAAGACAGAGAAATGAAGAAGCAGGAGGACTAAGAGTCTCTCTAATAAGTTTCTGTAATTTGCATCTAAAAAACAAAAAAAAAAAAAAGAAAATACTTTTACAACTTGAGCTTGGACAAGAAATCAACTCCACGGCTCTGTGAGATAATTACAGCAGTTTCCAAAAGAGGTTCTGGAGCACACAGTTGACAGGCAGAACATGAGCTAAGAGGCTAAGAATGGGAACAGCAAGTAACAACAGGTCAGAGTGCAAGGCTGGAAAGTCTGCTTTTAAGGGGTTAGCATAGAAATAAATAAATAAATAAGTAAAAGAAACCTGAAAGTCAGTGCTGACTTTTATCAGGGACAAGGGTCAGTGCTATGAATGGCTGCTCTAAAAGGCTGGACTCCATCAGCTCTTGGACTGCTGACATCTGTGGGATTTACCGATGGCGGCAGTAGACCTCAGACTGATGTCTATGGCACTGAGCTGCAGGGACCACCATTTCCAGAGCTTTTCATAGGACCAGCTGCCTTCCACAAGACAAAACTAGTCTAGGCTCCAAGCATAGCCCATGAACCCTCTCTGTGCTCCATACTACAGCAAATCACTTGTATGAGCAACAGTGGATTTCAGAGCTAAAACCAATTCAGTGGGGCATATCCCCAACAGTTGCTGTTTGAGGCTGACTGCAGACACCAGCATCCATTACATTTGGGTGACATCCAGAGTGTCCTGTAGCTATGAAAGCTAGAAACTTTCCCCAAACACATATTTCAACACCATCACCAAATGTTACTCTGATTCCTATTTCTTGATACCCCTTCCCTTGCTTTCTCAGCTTTGCCAAGCTTCTGTGTCATATGCTCCTTCCCAATCCAGCCTTCCTCAGAATTACAGGGAGGAGAACAGGATTGAGATGTTAAAAAGTAGCAATTTTCTAAAAGGCTAAATCATATGATGGATTAAAATCAGATGTTCAGGCTCTGCACAGGCAATTCTCATGGAATGTCTGCTGTGCAGGAATCAAACGTTATCACTATTTGGCTGATGTGATTAAATCAAACATGTCAGTGGTGAGTCTGGCCTGCATTTTCAAATCTCCAAATCTCTTTCCACCCTCCTGAAACACCAAACCAAGAAACTTGTCTCCAATTACCACACCTTCCACTTTTCCCAGCAGTGAGGTCAGAAACTCCACAGATAAGAAGGAATTATTCCTTATGTTACAAGAGGTCTAGTGAGTCTGATTCTGTATTTTCCAACTGAGTAAAAACTCATACAGATCCCAAAAATAAGGCCTTCATCTAAGGATGTCAAGGAGGATCAGCTCAGGTCCCTAAGAGCAAATAACATGGAGAAGTCTGCTCAGATGATCCATATACAGGCAGCAGTATTTGGAAGACCAAAATAGTCTCTATGTCATCCTGCATACCTCCAGATATTTACACATTTTCCTGTAGAAAAATGGTGCAAATGACTGAAGAGTAGAGAAGAATTTCATTTTCTCAGAGAAAGTGTCTCTCTCCTCAGCCTTCACACCACAGGCAGAAAGGGGGTTTGGTATCAGATGCATTTACTCCATTTGGAAACCTTCACAAAAAGTTTCACCATCATCAAGGAAAAAAACCCTGGAAAATTAAAAATGTGCAGCTATAGTAAGAGCAAATTTACACCAAACTATCTCTCCACCCTGTAATGAGAGCAATCAGGGTCAAGGGGAGATAATTAGCAAAAGGAAAAAGAAAAAGAAAAAGAAAAAGAAAAAGAAAAAGAAAAAGAAAAAGAAAAAGAAAAAGAAAAAGAAAAAGAAAAAGAAAAAGAAAAAGAAAAAGAAAAAGAAAAAGAAAAAGAAAAAGAAAAAGAAAAAGAAAAAGAAAAAGAGATAATAAATCAAGGAGCAGGGAAGAATGGATGTCTGAGCTCTTCCCCTTTTGTACTTGAGGTCAGTAGCTTAATTTTCTCTTACATTTGAGTTGTTTTTAATTTCCAGGAAGTCTTCTCAGATATCTTGAAACTTTGCCAAATTATCATTAAGACGATATTTTATCTCCTCATAAAAATGCTACAGTATCTCCCC
This sequence comes from Motacilla alba alba, assembly GCF_015832195.1. Taxonomy (NCBI): domain Eukaryota; kingdom Metazoa; phylum Chordata; class Aves; order Passeriformes; family Motacillidae; genus Motacilla; species Motacilla alba. The sequence goes on from NC_052018.1 coordinate 98,211,092, forward strand.
CACTCAATACATACTGCAGGAATAGATCTTAAATCAGAGAGGATGGGAATTTGTTTTTAAAATGACTTAACTATTTCAACCATCCTATGGAGAAGGAAAAGCTTTAAGGGGAAAAAAAAGATCCCTTTAGTGCTGTCCTTCCCAAATATAATAATTATTTTCCTGTGACTCTGTTTAAAATATCAGCACCACATATCAACATTATGTTTGCTCTTCACCTTGCACAGCTGACCACAATGAAGTATCACAAGAAAAATAGCTATTAAACTTCCATGTGTGAAGCACTTACAGACATGGGATCTACATGGAAGCTTCACAAATCCATCATTAGTCATGGTCTCCAGAAGCCCTGCAGGGAGGAAGCAAGAAAACCAAAAGCACACTGAAGTACAAACACTCCTTTGTGGATCATAATAACTTGAGAGAGAAAAGGGATGCTCAGACAGTTAAGAAATATGAGTCCAGCCCAAAATGGATGTTTGACAGCCCTTCCCTTTATTAAAACAGTGCATTTTCAGAGCAAAGATTTTTTGCTCCTGTTGTCACTACTTCAAACAAACAAACAAAAAACAAACCCAGTAAATAAGCCCAAATTTGGCCCAGCAGAATAGCTGCACCATTCTGTAAATATGGCAGTTTGGTGAGGTCTCTTGTCATCATGGAAAAGCCTATAAAGAGCACAATTCCAGGTAAATGAGGTATAGGAAATGCAGGGAACTTATCTAACCCATCATTAACCTTATTCTGAGACAGCCCCAGAGGCAGTTCTTTAGCCACCAGCACAGCCAGCTGTCAACTGTGTCAAACCAGTAATGGGTTCGTTAGCTGGGGAGCAATCTGAAAAGCCAGCCATAGACCCAAATGCCTAAAAAATATTCTCAAATGTAGTAATTATGTCCTGCAGCTGCCAAGAATGTCCTCAGAGAGTTCACAGATATTGGGTGTACCAGTGAATCAGAGCAGATAACCACTGTAGCCTCAGTAGGAGCATTAACAACAGGCAAAAAACTGAAACTTGGAAGGAGAGATTTTGAACCACCATCAACAATTGGCATGGTAATTGCCATGCTACTTTAAAAACAGTCTGCTTTTATTTTTTAAAAGCATGCCAACTTAGCATCTTCATTGCTTAATACAAAATTATTTTAAAACACAGGGTAAGACATGACATGATAACAGGAATGATCTTCAGAGAGGGATGCACAGAGATCCTGGAAAATGAGGTTGTCTTTGCAGTCCCATAAGTTGGGCAACTGAGTGTGGATGCAGATCACAGAGAAATCAATGCCAGCTTTTGAAAACGCTCACGTGTTTTGAATGGTGACCGAAGGAACAGCCTGTGTGTAGCCTCCTGTGAAGGCTCCAGAAGGATTTACCAACCAGCCTGAAATTAGCAGCTGTTTCATGCCCATCTTGCAGTAGAAAAAATTGCTTGTGAATGATATTTGGCAGCTAGTAGATGACAGAGCAAACTTCTGCTTATTTCAGTGATAAGCAGCTAGCTAGCAGGACTGATAAGGTCTGCCAATAGTGACAGGAAAAGTAACTTTTACCTCTGAGCAATTTCCAAAGGCAGAGATCAGAATAACCAGGGCAGAAGGAGCCATACCACAGAGTAGCCCCAAGAAAACCAAATCCCAGATTCCAGAACCCACTGACAAAATTCAACTTTTTAAACACTATTTTGCAAAGCTGTATACATTATGCTTTCAGTGGGGGGAAAAAATAATGGGATGATTTGGGGTTTGTTTTTTTTTTTAGTCTTTCTGTAGTATCAAAATGATGGATTTTGCTAATCTGAAAAGTTTTGATTCAACTTTTCATTTTAAGAAATAATTCAAAATAATTCAAGGTTTTTCCTATAGATCTCCTTTCTCTTTCCATCTGTGTTTTCATTCACATGCAAAATGAAAATGATTGTTTCTAAGAATTTGATTTTTTTCTAAAGAGCTCTTAATTATAATTTCTCTTACCACAAACCAAAGAGAAAAATCATCCAGATTTTGCCCAGAGCCTTCACATTCCTGAAGTCAGAAGAGCCAGTGTAATCATACGCGAAGTTTGCCTATCATACCACAAAACAGCTTTCCTTAAAAAAGCTACTACAATAGAATAGAGGAACAGAATGCAGACACATCTCACATATTACCCAAAGTACATCCTAAAGCATTAGGAAATAAGGGATTATGAAAACTAGAACTTCTGGGGAATGTTCAAGTGAAGATAAAGTCTGTTCTGAGCATTTCAGAGACAGAGCCTGGAACAGCATCAAGATTTGATGGTCCCTGCTGACCCACAGTTGCAACAATCCTCAAAACCAGCAGTTTTAAGAGACAGGATGCAGGAAAATCAACTACAAGCAATTAAGATAATCTGGAAAAGAAAGAGCCTGTCATTTAACATCAGCTAGATCAGGTTTGCTTTCCAAGTTTTGTTGGTATTTTAGCTTTCAGCACTGGTTTATTCAGAAGACCTGGAATGAAGACTCAAGAAAAACACTCACAAAGCATTTCTTGATGGTCAAATGCCAATGTTACAGCATTCTCAGAATGCAATGACCAACATTTATCCAACTTTAACTCTGAGAGGCAAAAAACTCAACAAAAAACCCTACATGCACAGCAACTTAAAATCAGGTGTGTTCAGAAGGAAGTTTATGTTCTGTAGAATTTTCAAAATACATGGGACACTCGAAGTCTACACCAGAGGAAAAAAAAAGTAGAAAAAAACAGCAGTAATTTTAAACCAGATCTCAAAGTTTGTCAGTGTGTGGAGGAGCAGCATCCACATACAGAGGCTACAGAATGCCCAGCACCAGCTCTGATCTTTGGAGGAGGCAGGTGACCATCCATATCCTTTGAGGCATTTCTTCCTGCAACCATTTCTTTTCCATATCTTAATATAGCAGAAATTAAGCAGGATGCTAATCCAGGAAAGAAAGGATGGATTGAGCATGATGAACTCAAGTAGAAGAGACCCTTAACTTTTAGTCCCTTTCCTCACATTTCTTTCCAGAACCTCTCCTTCCTCTGTAGTCACCAACATCCTTTGCTCAAATTTTGTCTCAGTTCCATCACCATTACAACAGCCAAAATATCTACAAACCTCTGGACATTTGCCAACACTGGAATAGCACTTCCAAAGTGTAAGGCAAAAATGTTTAATTGAAATTAAATAACGAAAGGATGGTATTCCTGATGGTCAAAAATAGATTGGTCATTAGGCTGTGGCTGTTGTGCAATAGGAGCAGCTGATAACATTCATCAGTTTAAAAATTCTGAGCACTTTTGTTAGGTCAAAGAGATCAGCTATTACTCCTGTTCCATTCTTAACAACATGCACATCTAAAATGTTCTTGTCAATAGACAAGATCTTCTTGTTGATATTATTTGAAAAAACAAGGCACATTTTCAAGTCCACACGGGTGACATTATATCTTCAACACCTGTATTCATAAATGACTTAGAACTTTTTTGCTTATCCAAACTAAAACTGTGAAATTTATGTAATTTTTATTTTCTTCTGTCCAACTTTCATCAAGTTGGATAGATAAACAGAACTCCTGAATCTACTGTAACAGGAAAGCTTATTTTATTTAAATACAGAAAATGTTTACCACTCTCATTGTAAAGAGGTCACTAAAGAAGAGCATATGTGGCTCTGGTCTTCCATTCCAGACACTTTGAAACTTGAAGATGACAATATGCTTTTAAAAATCTTAATTTTAACTGTTCCATTACTCATTATTTTAGCAGAAATGTCCTGCTACCCATAAGCCTCTTGCATGCTTTCTGCTCACAGAGGCAGGATGTCAGATGGACCATCTAACCTTTGAACACTTCACATTCTACCCCAACAAATGTCAAAAAAAATATGGCTGTGTGCTATCCAGAGAAAAATAATCAGCCCACACACCATGTCAGGTGGCACAAAATGGAACGCTCAAGAAAAACAAATAACAAATTCCACACTTCGGTTCTCTAACCAGAATCAATGACCTAGGCTGATTTGTTTTCTGGGAAGTGCTCATTTTTTGTGATTTCTTACATCTTAATGTAATGTTCTTTAAACAAACTTTGCCATTAGAAAAAATTAAATATTTTAAGTCATCAGAAGTCCTCTGATTATTTCAAAGCCCTCAGGTTCATGCAATCATATTGCAAGGATACAAAACAGTTTACAAAACAAGGATTTTTCTGTGTATGAAATCCACATGAACCTCAAAGCACAGTGAACAGTGCAAAAGCAACTTGTTTAGACCAAATCTTTCAGAACACTAACAAGGCCTAGAGCATTGTGATTAGGCATTGCTGATGATAAATAGATCAGCAATATGACAAAAGGACACCACCAACCCTTGCTCCTCTCTCAGGAATCCCTTTCCCAACATTTATTAACTTATCGTTTTCAAGACTCACTCCATTTCCTGGGTCATCATTTCTTCTGTCTCCCCAGTAACATTCAGGAAGCCCAGGCTGCCCAGGGCTCCCTCAGGGGACACAGCAAGCACACAACTCTTGTCTTTTTCATCAGGATGCCAAAGGTTTGAGTTTGGCACGTGGCTGCACCACTTACATAAAGATGATCTGTTCTATGAAACTTCCATCAATTTGCTTTTCACAAGCAGCAGGCACCTCTCTTTGACTCTTTAATACCAGACACTAATCCAAGGCACAAGTTTGGCTTCTGCAACTGTTCCCACTCCTCCCATATCCCCTTTGCTGGACTACTTAATCATGCATAAGAGACAGACACTAGTGGCTTATCATAACTTTTTTTTTCAATTTATTTAGCCTGTAAATCTGCCAGAAAATAATCAGCCAAAAAAAGGTCTCCTTACCCATGCCTTAGCCATGACATACAACATCTCATATCACATATAACTTGATGGTGACCTGCTTTGGGTCTGCAATTAAACAGCCTGTTTGCAGGAGGTATCCATGCTTTTTAGCACCGGCTGAGTTTGGGGGTTTGTGCTAAAAGAGCACACACTGAATTCCTGCTGGCTGGACCTGCCAGGCTGACTTACCCCATTTGCAAATGGGGGAAAACTGCTCTCAAATAACAGACTAACTTAATAAAATTGCTGACAAACACAAACACCTTCCTGAGTCTGAAGTGTTTCATCATTTACTGTCATTCACCAGCAAAGTACTTTGCAGCTGCCACTGCTATCACCCTCACAAGGGCTTGTGCTGGTTCCTACCACAAGTGCTCTCCTCAGACCAGATCTGCTGTCCTGCTTGGATGGAGGGGGACTGTGCCCACGTTGACAAGTCTTCATCTGTTCCCCAGCCCTCACTAGTTCCCTGTCAGCAGGTAACAGCCTATTCACAATGTGTGGAGCACAGGCTTCCTTTAAAAGGGAGGAGTCACATGCTTGAACATGTGCTTTAGCATTCTACTCAATTTGCTTTCAAAAATAAAGTGCCAAGAGAGTGAGGACTCCACCAAAGCCGGTGGGAAGCCGAAAGAAAGCTATTCTTTCACCAACAGCTTTGAATGTACATCTAATAGATATTTCACATACAGGTGAAAGTGGTCAGTGCAAAGCTGTAACACTGCTGGAAATACTTTCATTTACAGGCTTGGCTCTCACAGCCAATTATTTAAGATGATAAAATAACTGGCCAAACACCGCATTTGGCTGTGGCTGCAATACGCATTTTTCTTTTCAGTTGTAGTTCCCTTTCCCAAATGCTGTTAGAAGTAATTATTTATGTCTACAAACTGGATCCATCTCACTATTTTTTCCCCTGGGTTTCCTACATTATTCCAACTATTGATTGTGGGAATTCATTTTCCAAGAAAAGGTAAACTCCTTTACATCAAACCAGATTTTACATCTGGCACTCCCTATGAAAGCAACTGGCACTTATTCAAGTGTTCTGAACTGCAATCTTTGAAACTATCAAAATCTTTCACCAGGTGCAAGCACCAAATCTTTCATTTGGTGCAAGCACCAAATCCCAGTGTCTACCCCGAGCTCCAATGTAGAAATGGAGCTCTGTGTATTGAGTGGCCACTGCAGGTTCTGCGGAGTGTTGTTTCCTATCATCTCTTCTCAAAGAGACGAAATAATTTCCTTAAACACCCACTCTGATTGTGCAAACCAGCATTCACCTTGAGACTGAAGAAGATGACACCATGTAGGTGATAGGAAACATGACAGAGGCCACTGCTACTCAGCACTTCACAAAGACAGTAGCGGCCTCAGGGTACACAACAGAACGAGAAACTTTTTTTTCTCCCTTTACCACTGATGTTTATTGATTTGTCCAGTTCATAGGGAGCATCCCTTAATGTTCTGCTTTCATGTTTCTGCTTTGTTGCATGGGTACAGAAAAGAATATTGCAAATTGATCTTTCTTCCCTGCCTTTGTTGGGAACGCACTCCTATTACGTTAGCTCCCCTGGCCTGTCAGCTCCTGCTTACTTTGCCAGTATATAATCAGCATGGCTAAACACCGAGGGCTGAGCTGATTAATTTCCAGCCTTGGCCACTGAGCCCATTGATGCACTCCCTGTTTGATGATCTGTGCAAGAGTGGACCACTTTTGATTGCTTGACCCTTGCCCTTAAACCTCAAGCTGTCGGCTCTAGCACCTGTCTAAGTTAACATAACACACATTGTGTTTATTTTCAGTTTAAAAGGAAGCCCTAACAATGGATTACCATTCTCAAAGCACAAAGAGCCTGATTTTCTGCTCAGCACTGAACTCTTGCAACTCACACAGATGCCAGATGATTTCAGGGTACTTGGTACCACCACAGACATGCCTGGAATACAAGTTTAAACAAAATATATCTCACTCCATATCTGGATACAAATTTATAAGCCATATGCATTAAGTAAAATCAAGATGGAGAAAAAAACCCTACCAATTAATTTACATCCTCATGCCTAAATTATTCACCTGAACTGGTTCAGTAAGCATCAACAGTAAAATTTCCACTCACTACATTTAAAATGAAGTGCACAGCATTCATTTTTTCAATGATGCCAGAGATGTTCCTTCTGTTTATTTCAGATTAATAAACAGAGTTAGTTTATATTCCAGGAAGGAGCAGTGAGTGATTAGTGTTAAGGCTGTAAGAGTCACAATACTTTCCCTTACACAGAAAAGAAGTTTTACTTAAAGGCTCAACATTTATTTTAAGAATGTTATTTTGGAGTCCTAGGGATGTTTGGACTGAAAGAAAGGAAAAGAGAGGACAAGAATGGCAAAACATTTAAAGGACAGTTGGTTAGCCTGATTTTTTTTATGTAAATACATGTGTATAATTCTGGATACAATTATAGGTAAATATCTGCAGATATGAGCATTATGGATCTTGTACAATATAGATATACAATTTAACTGCAACAGCTTACCCTGGCAGCCACATTTTCACAGCAGCCTAGAATTATATGCCTAGTGCAGCAGGGGTGCACCTGTGAAGCAAGAAGGAAAAAAAAAATCTGTATTCATGAGTGCAAATTGGCTAAAATTGACAGACTAGCAGTAGTGAGGTTTTGCTTCCCTTAACTCCCATCTTTACTGCTCATCCTGCAAATGCTTCAGGTAATGGCTCTCTGGGAGGAGCACTTCTTCAGCTGTTCTGAAGGTCATCACAGTGACCAGGTGAGACGCTGCTGTCCTTGTGTCAGCTGGCAGATCAGACTGGGGGAACGACACTTCTCTCTTGGAATGCCAAATTCACTTCCAGGTGCTTCTTTCAGTTTTATGTGTGACTTAATCCCTTTGTGGGTGTTTGTAGAGAGGATAATGGGCTTCAAGGGCACAATCCCATCCCCAAGCCTAGTCCCTAGAAGTGGATGGAGAAGACTGCTGACTCCTCACAGCAGCCTCAGAGAAATTTCAGAAGGTATTTCACCTGCCAGAGCCCCATGGTAAGCAGAGGTTTCATGAAGACTTCATGGAGGATCACAGAGGTAAAAACTGTGATCCAGGTAAAAACTATACTCCCAGCCTATTAGTAGCTGTTTGCTCTTAACACTTATTATCCTTTACCATAAATAGTTCCTCCCTATTCTGAATCTTTTCCTAATTTGTTATGAAAAGGTCAGATGTCCTTGATTTTAAATGGACTATGTAGGCCATTGTTACCTTCCCCTGTAAAAGGAAACTTCCACTTCTTCACCTGCCTGCACATGTTCCTGACTGAATTCTTCCTTCTTCAACATGGATGGCCAAAATGGTGAACAGTATTTACACAAATTTTCACCTGTGTTTTCCCACTGCAAAAATTCCACATAACATATCTGAGGCTTGTGTTACCCACAGTAATTAATAATGGCCAGAAATTAGTGATCAGGTTAACTCTTAACACAGGTAGGCCTGATTCTACCATTATGTCCAAATGCAGCATTTTCCTGCTTATGACAGAAACAGGAAAGCAGCACTGCATTCTAAAGTCCTTGTTTACTTTTGTAACTACTTTTATTTTTTTATATCTTAAACTCTAAAATTCTAAACTTTCTTCTACTTGATGTGTCTCTGCTTTAAACTATAAATCTACAGTCTCACTTCTAGCACCTAGTTTGGAAGCTTTTTCTAAGGTCTCAAATCCTGTGTTTAATTCTAAACTTCAGCTTCAGGCCCAAAGTTCTGAGAATTCCCTGCATTTTGGATTCCAACATATGACCAGGTTTAAAATTCCATTCCTGAGGATGACCTCTCACAGACTCCCTCCAGTCAAGCAGCTCCCTTACAACTCTGCATTTTCAGTCTTCAATTTGGCCAGGTTACTGTTCTTCTAATCCCCTTTCACTTCACTTTGCAGCCATAACACCACAATGGATGGAAATTTGCCAACTCAGGAATTTGCCAACTGCTTTTCCTCCTTTAAAATCAAAGTTACCAACCCAAGATATGAGGTTAGCCTTGTGCGAACATGAGCAATATTTATTTATGTAGTCTAATTGTCCAAAGGAAGGATAATCTGAGGTTTCACAAGCAATGTCTATAGCTGAAGAGCTGATTCTGAAGGAATCATCTATTCTCCATAGCTGCAGGTCTCAGGACATGGAAAGAATGGTCTTATAGTAGACATAGAAACTTACAATGGTATTGGGAATTGGAGTGGAATAGACAGATTGGGAAGCTCATTTTCATGCTGTCATACAGCTGAAGACCATGGATTTGACAGACCCTTGTAAAGCCAAAATTGACCCGATTTCTCATCAATTTTCTCTTTGTTCCCTCACCTTGTATTGCCACACTGCTGAAGTCTATGCTGAATAGTGTTTCTACCCACACATGTGTGCTTTCTTGTTTTTTCTCTTATTCTTCCTAATCTTTTGGACATGCCAAGATAGCCATTTTCTACCCATCACTCTCTGAAAGGTGGATATATCCTCTACTTTTTGAGTTTTTAGTTCATCTTAGTTCTTACATTCGCAGAAAGTCAAAATATAGATTTGAAGGACACACTGAGACAAAAATCACACCACTGGCATCAAAATTACAGTCAACCTTCCCAGCACCTTCAAAAATTCTAGGATTTTTAAAGTTAAGACCAAATTCACCCTTCCTTTAATGGGGAAGAGAGTCAGACCCAAACATGAGCAGAGTCCAGAGGCACCCGGTTCAGGATTCCCATTTACCAGAATTCTTGATTTGAATAATTAGAAGTTTTTCTTTCCCTATCCCACTTCCACTACTACTGTACTGTAGACTAACTGTATTACTTCAGAATTTCAATAGTTACATCAAATTACCATACCTTAATCCTACTTACCACTGTTTCTAATTAAAACTTAATAAACAGGAAATTATTTCACTGTCAAAACTAAAACTACATTGTTTTTTAAAAATCAGTAGATACTTACAATACAGTAATTGTCTTAATGCAGCTTAATTACATCCTTACAAGAAGACAATTTGAAGAGTGACCTATTTTATTCTCTAGATTTACATAATACAGCAAGCAATCAACGGTGTCCTGGATACATGAAGCAAATATTTTAAAGATTAAAATGACTGATGAAACAGCTACTTTTCACAGGGCTTGCTTGAATACGTTGTTGGGTTTTAACCTGAAAAATATTCAGGGTGAATAATGCTCTATAATGATAATGTTTCCAAGGAAAACTTAATTTAAAGCTCTGGAGGAAAAGTCAACAAGACTTAGTGGAACACACAGTGAGAGACTCAGCACTGTCCGCAGTCCTGTTTGAGACACTGAACCAAGGGTTTGTGAATGCAGGGAGAATGCTGGGGGGGAAAGCACCACAACACTTTCTCATATTCCCCTCACAAGACTGGTGTGATGCAAAAGCAGCCTTGACTTAAGGACATATTCCTTTCCATGAACCACATTCCTTGGCAGTCCTCAAAACAAGTCTTTAACTGCTTCTCTGGATGGGACCTTATTCCCAAGCAACATAGCATCCCACTGCCAAAGCCATCAGGAGCTTGATGCTCATCTCCTCTTTGATCCCCAAATCCCAGTTCAGGAAGAAGTCCCTTCCCCAGAGCACTTGCACATGTGGTCAATTCCTTCGGGTGGGATGGCACTTCACAGTGTGCTGACCGAAGCTCATTGCTGAGCAAGGATGGCCTTGGATGCAACGACTGCCATGGTGAGTTTGGGTACCAGAATGCAGTCAGGCAAAACTGAGCTCTAAATTCACCTCCTTCTATTAGAGAAACACTTCAGATAAACCAAACTCTCAAAGTAACTCTGCTTTCTGAACAGTTCAGCCCTAAAGTGTTTTCTCAGAGATGTTTATATATCTGTATTGGAACAGGACAAATGTCCTGTTTTATCTACATTCATATGAAACCAAAGTCATGGAGATTTGAAATGGCTTTTAATATAGCAAATGCAACACACACCCAGAACTCTCACCCTGCAGAAATCAACAGGCAAGAGAAGGCAATATGACCATAACTACTATCCAAGAACATGCTGGAGAATTGCTTGTATTTTCCCAGAAGATCAAGGGCCAGGCAAAATTACATTTAGGTAGCACACCAGAAAAAGAACATGTGTTGCTCAAAGAGAATTTGCATCCCACATCAAAAGAAATTACTGAGGAAGGTTTACTGCAGTTTTGACACATCAGAGGACTAACCTCATTCAGCCAAAATCTGAACTCCACAGTGCTCCTGGAAGCAGTAGTATAAAACATGAAGAAATTATTGAGTATTCTTTATGCATTGAAAAGGAGTCATACTTCTTCCCAAGAAAATCCATAAAAACAAAAGAACTGACATTGCTACACAATCTTTGAACTGATCACTGGACCAAGGTCTATATTCTATCTGGATGCAGAAAATGGCTTTCTAGACTGACAACTGATTAGTATACAAGGATGATTATATGCAAATCTCCAATTTCTATTGACTTAATTGTGATCTGATGTAACATGTATAATTAACACATGCATTTAAAATAAATGTATATTTAATTAACATGCATATTTATAAAATGAATATTTATATTTAGCATATAATTTTGGGCAAATTTAGGTGGCACAAAATTGAGGGGTTATCATTACTGATGAGAGCTAGTCATAGCAGAACAGCTTTCACACCTCAGGCTCTCCCTGGGGATTTCAGTCCCAATTTATCTCACCTCTGGCAGGCCAGCCTTGGGCCTTCCTCCACTAAACAAAGTCTGCAAGTCGCACCAGACAGATGTTACTGTGGTAAACATCTTCATTAAGGCTGGGGGAGGGGGGGTCACTCAAATCATAGTTTAAATAGGAAACTACAACAGTATGACAAGCAGAGTCCAAATATATCTGAAGCCAAACATCTCGAAGCTGGGCATCAGATTACCCAAAACTGTTAAGTATTTCCATTACGGATACAAGCTGCCGTGTGACTCCAGCAATTCAGGGAAGTTTATTCCCATGACATCCTCTTCTGCAAAACAGAAAATGTAAAGCTTTTAAAAATAAATTTGAGACACAATTTTCATAGCAATGCAAATACATGATGCCTTAAACACACTGGAAAGACCAGTGCACCAAACTCCAGCCTTCAATCAGAAATGCTGATCTGGAGAGTCCATCCAAGCAGCCTTGCCCCTCGCTACTCTCATCAACAACTGGGTCACGGTGCTTATCACCAGGGTACCAAAAGCATAGGAGAAAATATCAACAATGACTTCTTTAGTTTAGAATGTCCCTGGTGCAAGCAAGATTTCTACAATCAACACAAATCTCTCATTCTCAGGTGTTGCCCAGGAAATAAGCAGCCTCAAAAATCAAGAGAAAGTCCACTGCTTTCAACAAACAAACAAACAAAAAAAAAACCCCAAATGGAAAATGAATGACACTCCCATGGCTCTGTTGTATATTTCATATCATCTCTTCTCTGCTTGAGGAAGAAATACTGAAAAGGTACCTTAATCACTGCTGAGAGGTGTTCAGTTGTGCTGGCAATCAGCATCAAAGGAAACTTATGTGAAACCCAACCCAGAAATTCAGTCTTTGCCTTGAGCAGCATTCTGAGGCAGGGCTCATGTCAAGCAACTATTTGTTTCCCATCAGCCAACACAGTATTTGTAAGAAGACAATTATCAAATACCTAGTTTCCTTGGGAAAAATCAGGGGAAGAGGAATACCACATCCCAAATGGAGTAGTCATCCATTTCACCTCAGGGAGAGCAGAAGTACATTTTCTTCTTCACTTCCTAGGGAAAGTAGAAATCCTGACAGCTCTTGCAAGGTTCAAAAATACCCCAGTGTGCCCCCTTTCCACAAAATGATGGAGCATATCCTCTTTATAAAGGCCTAGAATATAAGCAGTTCTACCATGCTATTCCTGCAGTATTTTGATCAAATGTCATCTAATTCTAGACAAATACTTCTTCCTGATATATTTAAAAATCAGGTTTAATGGTTCACATACAGTGGATGCAAACACATTAGTTTCAAAAATGTACTGACAGAAGGAAATATTCTGACTAGAATGACACTGTGCCTTCCAGCACCTTGTAATGGCAAAGGTTACACAGCCAAAATGACCTAGTGCTGCAAACACCAGCTTTGGCAGTGATGTACTTACACAAAAATCAAAACTTACAAAGGAAAAAAAGGATTAATCAAACTGCATTTCATCATTAGCAGGATGTGATCTTTCTCCTATTGCACCAGATCTATCAAATCACAGATTTTGTAGTTAATCATTTGGATTTCACATCTCCAGGAAGCCAAGGAATCAATTTACAGTCGCCTTTGTCCATTTCTTCTTCTGCCCCAGTCCCCATACTTTTCTTGCGTGGTTTTATTGCCTGTCCCCTCAGACAAATCTCTTCCCTGCTGCCATGAGTCTCCCATTCTGCAGCCTCTGTTCACCAGAATGGTTTTTATTTCTCTTCCTGAATGCTCAACTTTCCCTTCCATTCTTTTCATCTTTGCCTATATCTCTTAACTCGAAGCAACAAAGAAGAACAGATTTAACAACTGTCAGGATGCCTTTGATAGGGGAGCATGTACACAAAATGAGTCTGCATTGTGCTAAGGAAGGAAGAGCCACAAAAGAGTGTTAATATTTTTGTTGGTATCAACAGGTGAATCAAAGCTTTGTAACATGGAAAGCAATATCATTCCATCATTGCCATGTTAGTAAATAAAGCTTGCATCCATAATGGAACTGAACTTGGATGCTTTAGGAATAAACCTTTTTACTGGTCTGGATATAATTTCAAAGTGATGTTCAAAGACTTTTTTTTTCAAAGACTTCCTGAATGTTCATTAAAAATGTGCATTTCCAATGCATGTGTTAATTTACAACATACATACTCAAATAGAACTAAGTAGTTTGTAAAATGACTCTTCAGTCACAGTGACCAAGAATACACCAAATTCTATGCAGACAACAAAGTTGCTCCAGGGCAAATTCTCTATTAATACATATATATTGTTCACCATGAGAACAACTACACATTGAAATATGGTTGCCCTGAGAGGCAGTGGAATCTCCCTTGCTGGAAACATTTGAGACTCAGTTTAACAGGATCCTGGAAAAAGTTTTCAGCAGGAGGTCAGACCAGGTGATCAACAGAATTCCTTTCCAACGTCTTTTTCACACAGTTTTCTACTTCTGCTACAGAGTTGAGTTACACTTTCTGAGGCACTCACAGATGGGTGCTAGTTTACTGGAGGCAAATATCATAGAAGAGGCAGGGCTTAAACTGACAAGGAAAGAGACTCTGAACCCCCATTCATGCCTCCTGCACAGCCCAGTTGCCTGCTACATCCTAACACCCTGCACTCCTGTTTGACTTATGTTTTTGTAATAAAATTATTTATGGAGAACCATCTGGCAAAGGAAAAAAACTCACAAAAAATTTGCATGCATTGAAGGTCTCTCCAACAAGAATATCTTCTGTCCTACATAACACTTGGAAAGAAGGTGTATTTACACAAAATCATTGTTTACTAGTTTATATGCATCCCAGAAGGATCCCACAAAATACCTACAAAGGCTTCAAAGGATCATAGCAAGACACATCCAGTAATGTACTCTGTTGAAGATTGGAGGGGCTGAAGATGCAGAGATTTTCCTTTTGTGTATCAGACTCCTCAGAAAATCTGCTGATCCAGCATGTATTATTTTGGTATTTCAGGTTGGTTTTATGGGGGTTATAATAGCTGTTCCTTAAAAAAAAAGAGATCACTATTTTTTCATGTGAAATTACAGGTTACAAATTCCTGTGATTCATTTTCTAATTAATGAAGTCTTCCCTCCCCCTTCTCTCTCCTCCCTGCCTCCTTCCAAAACAAAACCAAAAAAAAAAAAAACAACTAACCAACCCCTCCCCCGCCCCCCCAAAAAACCCCTTACATATACACTAAATAACTTGAGATCACCAGCACTAAATTCATTTTACTTCAAATATGAAGTAAATTACTTGGTACCTCTCCCTGTATTCAATGTTGCATGGAAAAACTGTTAACTTTGCCAATGCCCCAGTGGAATTGTCTCTGCTCTGTCAGGAGAGCTGGTAGCATACACAGCCTCTGACACACAGTGTATCTGTCCTTGGATCATTTGTGTATAAGATTACTGGATTTTGCTGCAGTTTGTTACTTTTTGAACACAGGAAATACTTTTTATGTGCAGGATGAGTAAATGAAACTAGACAATGACACAATGTGATAATTAGTTGTTGTACTGGGTAAACAGAGCTATAAATAAAGGCAAAAAGAGAATTTATAAATATAGGGAAGAGTAGGGGGAAAGAGCCATTTGCTTTCAGATACAGCATAGTGTTCAGGGTTATCATTTGTGTAAACCATTTTCCTCTCTCTCCTTCATTGGTATCACTGCTGGTGGTGAATACAGCAGGAACCCTGCCTCGTTTGTCACTTGTGAGAAGAAATGAACAGGACAAGTGATTGCGAAGCCTCATCTAATTAGACAAGACAAAAGATGGATGTTCCTGGGTATTTCTTTAGTGAGGAAATCACAAGGTAGGGAGGAGGAAAGTGAAAATACAGACCAACACCTTCTAAAGCAATTGCCCAAGAGCCTGCAGCTGAGTTTAGGAAGCTGAGTAACTGATGCTGTGTTCAGGAGAGTGTGGCCACAGTAATCTTCCACCAAGTCCCTTTGACTTGTTTGGAGTGCCCACACCCACAAGACAAGCCTGCGCTCTGAGAACAATGCTGTACATTTGCTTTAAAATGAGCACAAGCATTTTTGTACAACAGGAAGATTAAAGCCAGTATGACTTTAATGAGGAAAAAAATTCCAAGACAATCTCATATGGTAATTTGTATTGAACAAAATGTGATTTTATGATTTCTAATGTAAAACAAGTTTTTAAACACCACAAGCAAAACTCCACTGCAGCACCCTAAGCCCAGGTTGCTAGTCCATGGGAACAAGGCCCTGAGCAGCCTGCAGGGCAAGAGGTGACTGAGAAGAGCTTTTAAGCATGTCAGCTCTGCCTTGGGACTCTCCAGTGCTGGCACAAGACTCCTTAGCTACAGATGCACACTTGCAGTAAGTGTCAGAAAACCCCAAATTCAGCCCAAATGCTACGAAGTGCGAAGCTACTCCTATAATAAGTTGGCAGCAGAAAAGTTCATTAATAATTAAATAGGAGGCACAGAACTATGGTCTGATCTTGCAACACCAATTACAGATCGTAATGCTGATTTGGACACTAAAATCAAGGAGGGTATTTTTTCATACAGTTCTGTTTTATTTATTTATTTTTACTGCTACTGTGCTGTTGACCCTATTTTTTGCTGGCATTACTACCTCGATGGAGATACTAAATCCATATTAAAATAACATCAGAGCTTTTTAGACATTATGGATATTTAGCCCAAATACCAATCTATTAGTATATGTAAGAATCCTCTGCTTCTGGAAACATCTTGCTTCATTATGAAATTTCAGCCTAGCTTAAACTGAAATTTGGGGTTAAGGAGACCAAAAATACAGTAGCTATTATTGCTCCCCTCAGCGAAATACAAGAGGGGAAATCCACACCACGCTACCAGCTTGATTGCTGCTGTTTGAAGATGATGTGCAGCTTTACCCATTTGGATGGCTTTTCAGAGAAAGTAACACCTTGTTGCTTTTATCTGCATTCCAATCCTGTAGTCGGGTCTAATTATAGGGAATATGGACAAGCAATAAGCAATGAACACACGGTCTCTGGGGAAAGTATTAACAATAGCAAGATCACATCAACAGTGACTCGGGAGGCACAACTAAAGCTAATCAATGAGGGATCATGCAGCTGGAAACCCCTTCTTCAGACAACCTTCTCTCTTGCTATCAGTCATTACCCAAGCCAAAGGTCAGCAGCTTGGTGCATGTTAGAGGCAGACTTCAAACAGCACACGAAACAGCCCAGAGCTGGGAGCAGGACTAGTGCAAAATGAACACTGTAGAGAGGCAGCAGCTCCAACCACCCCAAGGTTCCCTCATCTGAATTCCAGCAGCTGATGCTTTCCCCCAAGGCAAGATACTGCTCTGAGGCCCAGGGTACAGCAAAATGCTTCTTGGTGAAGGACCATCTTCTGGCCTGCCCTGGGGTCCCAAATTCAAGCTTCATCTCAAAACAGAGAAAAGCGCAACCTGTCACAGTTCCCTTCCAAAGACTGCATGTCTCTGGACTACGGGACCTCACAATACAACAGTACAGGTCATTTCTGAGCCATCCCTGTCCCAAGCTGAAACAAGACATCAAGGCTGAACAAATGCAGTAAGTGAACCTAAGCAGGAAAATTTAATTTACAAAGGTTGTTTTCCCCCACTTCTGAGGGTATCACGTCTTGTTCTGATTAGTATCCAGAAACACAGGTTACACACGCCCTTTGCAGGCTGGGAAAGGGAGCCAACTATGCTTGTTCAACATTACAGAACAGATTCAATTTTGCACATGCCATTTGAAATTCTTCCTTTTTTCTTAAAAAAAAAAAAAAAAGACATGTTAGACTATCAGTCCTGGATTACACTGATTGGATGGGTCTGGCAACCTATTCTGGGCTAAAAAGGACACATTTTACAATGTGCACAAAAGGCAATTTCAGATTTACAAAAGTCAGCAGCAAAATTCCCATTGACCACCCAAAGGATAGAATGCCAGCTAGCTTCTCTTCCATAACCAAAGGTTTATTACAGCAATTATTTTCTACTATTTGTTTTCAGTCCAAATTAATAGACAATCTTCTATTCCAAACTACGCAAATTTCCAGAGCTGAATTCCATCTTTAATCTAATAAGAGCCATCATATTTTAAATAATAGGAAGTCATCTGAGAGAAACACCTGCCCCAGGCTCTACTCTGCTTCAAGAAATTCAACCAAAAATTGTGTTCCTCTATTTTTTCATGTTTTTGCCCCAGTCTAAAGCCATTCAGCAGGACTGTTAGTAATCATTCCTTCTCTCACACACCCATCCCTTGACCAGCTGGCTGCACTATCTTCTTTCATCCTTTTTCTCCAGGGTAGTTGCAGGAATCAGACCATATGTAATAGTTGCCAGTGTTCCCTTATAAGCATAGGTATAGGTATATGGGATCTGCTAGGGTTCTGGACAGGAACAAATATGATCCTTTCTTTTAAAATACTTTGGAAAACTGGAAAGAAAGTATGTTAAAATGCCTAGGAATCATAGAGACTCTCTAATGCTTATACCACAAGTAGTGTTTTTCCAACTACATCTGGTTTATAAATGTTGTTTTCAGAGATAAGCATATGTCAAATCCTTTTAGTATTCTCAGTGTGATACTTACTGCAACATTTCTTCAACTAGGATGTTTTTTAAGTAATTTGGAGATCACTCTTCCCTGATCAGAATTTCCCACTCTACTTTTACATGAACAAATTAAATGAAAAACTGAAGCCTGAAGATCTATCAAAGCTCAAGCATACAATCAAGAGAAAAATATTTCCTAAAACTGTGATTCCAGTGAGACTGCTCATGGATCTAACCTTTGTTTTTCTGTTTTTTTATCTGAACAGGTAATGTTTTGGGCACACAGCTCCATAGCTAAGGTGGTTTCAGGACTCTCGGAGGCCAACAGATTGAGACCAGCCTCTACGTAACCTGATCAATTTAAGATCTGCTTTCAGCAGGAGCTGCAGCACACAAGGCAGGAATTCGCCCAGACACTTGGAACACACAGACTGTCTTCTCCAGCAGTATGACTTGTCTGTCCTTCTTGTTGCTCTGCATCCAAAATTTCTGCTCAGTTCTTTTCTTCCTAGGGAAAATGATGCCACAACACAGTTGCAATCAATATTTGACACAGTATCAGATTCCTTGCAGTAAAAAATACTGGCTGAAAATCTTGCACATGCTTTCTCCAAGAAGCCTATGGTAGCACGCCTTGCTTCAGCAAACCATCAATTTAAATGATTGGGAAAAAAACAACACATAATAAGTGACAGATTTTTCAAATCAGATAAAGATGGGAACCAGATTATCTGTCTGTGGGTGATAGATTGCAGCAATAATAAATTCACTTTAAGACACTGGATCAATTTTTAATCAAGCCAAGAATTATTATTGCAGAAAGATAAAATGACCCATGAGGAGATGCCTTAATTTTCCACCAATCAAATTATAGCCTTTCTAAATAAGATGTAATGAGATCCATGGAATATCCAGGTTACACAGCCTACCTAATTACCCATGTTCCCTGTTATGTTGTGATATAGCAGTGGTAAACTGACCTCTGAATTTACCAAGATGAAAAGGTAATTAGTTTTTCCACAAGGCTGTAGTGAAAACAACAGCAATGACATATGTCACCTCCTTCCACCAAGTCACAATCTCAGAGGTGTTTGTTCTTAAAATACATACAGGATGTGACCTGCTGGGTAATAAACTACAGTCATTAAGTGAAGCATACATCTGACAGAAAAACAACCACTATCTCCAAGTTCAGAATATAAGGTCTGAAGGTAAAGCAATCAACTCATATTCCACATGAAACTCTATCAGCGTATTACCACAGAGTGTCTCAGGAGATAACAGAGTGTTTTCTAATTAAAGAGATCACAATGACATATTCAAAGGAAGTTTTCCTGAAACACAGGCACCATAAGTATAATTTTCCTTCCTATTGTCCTTAACCACACAGGCACTTGTTTCTGCAAATTGCAGCACAGCATCACTGGAAAGCATTCCTGAACACATCCTGAGAATGTGAAGGCATATTGAGATCAAACTCGGAAATTGTAATCATTATCATGAATTTATCATTATTTCAGACAGAAGATTCCAGTTTTGTGCACACAGAACAAGACTAATTATCTCTTTACCAAGATTTTGAAGGTAGGATTAAGAACCACATTTGCAACAGCTTCTGGGACCTGATATCTTCACCAAAGCTATCAGTAAGAACAGAGACCAAATTTTTTCTGACAACCTCAGAAAGCAGGAAATCCCCTCAGTGATTTGTCCCTGTCTGTGTGCCCTTTACTTTGGGCACCACTGCAGTTTAGAGATACAATGACAGACGTAATTGGCTCATGCAAAGAAAGCCATCATAAAATTAATGAACTACAACAATTCATTCCATCTGCTGCCACTTTCTTGCTAATTTATTAATAACTCTTACACAAAAAAGGGGTATGGATTATAAATTTCAATTTCTCCTCTTTACCTGAAAATTCAGTCTGAGAGTCTTAAAAAATGATTTCATATTATACCAAATAGATTTATGGCTTATTACTAGTAATGTGGCAGCACCCAATTGACCATAAAAGCTAACTATTTAAAAGTAACTCAAATTACTCCTTCTGAGCAAATGGATATTTGGTTTACACATCTTGCACTGCTTTTACAAGTGCCCCCCTTCAGTCACCAACCCATCACACTGCTCTGCTTGGATCTTCTTCAGCTTGTCACAGACATCACACCGTGTGGCAGCTTTGCAAGCCACATGCCTAACAGTACACAAGTTTTCCTTCAATAGCAAAAATGTAGTGATACATGCAGAACAGAGAACGTGGAATGGGTTTTCTGTGGTTCAGAAAAATTCTACTCCTTCATAAGACTGTCAGACATGGACTTCAAAGGAAAAAATTACATGAAGGCCAAGCACTGCAGAATGGCTCTTTTGTGAGTGAACATAGAGGTAGAAGTTGATGAACAGATTGCCACTGGTGCTCCTGATACAGGAAGCATGAACTTCACAAAAACCTGTGGAATTCTCCTGCAGGGCATCCCCCAAGTGTGAGTGTGCATGTGCTAAGCAGGCATCCACCACTGCTGCCTCTCCATTTTGTACTGAAGCATTTGAAAACCTCACAAAACCTCACTGTCCCTTCAGGCTGAGTTAGGCCACACAGGAAAGCCTGACTCCCTTGTATCAGGGCAGAACTGATATTTCATTCATCTGAAATAAAGCTTCCCCACACCAGTACTATAGGAATGTAACTTCTTAGGGTTTTTTACTTATTTTTTCCAGTGTATCTCCTGCAATTAATGCAGTTCTATTTAAACAAAACCCATGATATGTAGAAATGTCACCCCCTCTACTGCAAAGAAACAGGCCTCTCAATACAACACATCTCTGCAACAATGTAAAGATCTATGCAATAGGCAAATTCCATGGCTTTTGTGGGACCAGGCAGCAGAGCAGTCAAACTTGAAGGGAATTACACATCCTAGACTGATTTGCAAACACTACGGAAAGTTTGTTTTAAGTGGGATCACTGTGTATTACCTAATACGTGATGAGGTAATGCTAAAATACTAAAAACCCTCAACACTTTTTCCAGTAAAGATTACAGCTGCAGTGGGGGGAACCTATTACTCAGAAGGAGTGCAACAGTATCAGAATGCTATCTGTTAGGATAGTCTCACTTTGCATCAATGTTCCTATTTAGATGTTTTGATCAAAACACATCAGTAAATTAAATGCAAAGATTGTTGATTAGAACAAAAGATACATTACACTACAATTAAAGTCTTGGTATTAAGTAAAATAACTGAGCACTAATTCCTAGTTCTGTAATATTTCCATCAATACTACTATCTCCACTTAATTAGGACATAAAAGTAAGTAAAGTTAATTTAAAAGGAAATTTCAAACAGCATTCTCATTTGATTTCCTAGCAAATTAACACTTTAAAACCTCTAATGGGCATCTTCAAAAGAAAATGTTATTAACAAAATATGTGATAATTAACATAATTAAAACTCCTTAAAGTATACATTTTTTTAATAGCAATTGTTTTGTTAAAAATATGCAAGAGTAGTGAATCCCACTCCCCTCATAACATAGACGTGCATTAGATAGCATAAACATTGGACAATTCCTCATGGATACCCATTAACCTAGAAATTGCTAGTATTAACCCATAACAAGATTACCTTCTGTGGAACTGGATTAACTTTTACCCACTCCCTTACTCCAAAAAGGAGCTCAGCAAATGGCTCCAAGTTCTCCAATAGTTCAAATTATGTAGTTATTAATTTTAAGTAGGAGTATTTTCTTTTTTCTTATTCCAAACATTTTAATCCCCTCTTATTCCTCCTGTTTTTTAACACCTATTCTAGCACCAAAAAATTATTAGTTATCTCACACACAAGATTAAACTGGCAAAATAAGACAATTTTTACCCTGTCAAAGTGTCTGAATTAGAAGATTTTGTGATTTTCAACAGTTATGACACCAAGCTTTATAAGGAGCAAATATTTGTTCATCCTTGGTCTGGGTGGATGCACCTCTCACCTAGGAAAACCATCACACCTTTCGGGAAACAAACTCAAGGATCTCAAGTACATATTTTATGCCTTCTGCACTCTCAGGGATTTATATGTTGCAACCAGCTGGGAAAAAAGTATGAAAAACTTTAGTGACTTATCTGAGTTGTTCAAACTTCCAGTCTGCCCAGGGAGTGAGATATCTGAGGAGAGGGTCTCTGCTTCCTGCTCCCAATCCACACAGAATTACCTCATGAGCGGGCACTCACGTCACTTCACACAGAATGCAGCAATGTCCTTTCATGTGGGTAAGCTCAGCACCAGGTGCAACAGTACTGCTGATAAGACAGAATAAAGGCAACTTTCTTCACGTTTGGCTTCCTCCCACATGTCTTGGGAGGGGAAAAAAAAAGATGGAGGAAAACATATGAACCTACCCCATTAATGTTTCCTGGTTTATGCTCACTCCCTAGACGCAGAAGGGCTCAGATGTACCTGACATTTTTAATGAGCTGGACTAGTGGGGTCCACCCCAGAGCACCACATGGGTCAGCTTCTCCCTGAGGGACAGGGAGCCAGGACCTGAGGGGAATCCCATGACTGAGGCCTTACCAGCAAAACCCCCGCCCCACCACTCCTTGACACGGTGGGAAAGGCAGTCCCAGGATGGCACCCAGGGTCATCTCAGAGCTCAGGGAGAGGAGGCAGGACCAAAATCAGGCTGAGAGCACAAGTCAGAGCCAGGATCAGACCTGCTGAGGCCAAACAAGTCAGACACAGCCCAAGGGTCAACCAGGGACATCCACGGTGACAAGACAGGCCCAAGAGAACAAGTGAGATTAAGGCCATTCATAGCCAGAGAGGAGCACAGCTACAGCTGAGCTGGAGACTAAAGTTCCTTTAACAAAGCTCAGCTCAGGCAGGACAGAGTTCAAATAAGGTACATAGGAAGAGGGTGCAGTGGATGCTTCTGGTGATGTTGACCATTAAGGTCTGATGGTGTACTTGGGACACTGGCAATAAAAATGTAATTTCTTCTGAGACTGTAGGGATAGGTCTCCCACAAACCCAGCACTCTCTTGATCCCAGGGGACAAGGTCACATCCCTGCACCTCTATGTCAAATCCATTTATATCAAGCTCTTATATGCAGGCTCCTGCATCCACCATCACACTACTGCTCAAGAGTAAAGTTCAGCTCTATTGAGCTCCCAAGGAAAAAGAAATATCTTGTGTTGCCCAGCCTCTGGAGCAGGCTCCATGCTCCTGCCCTGGACAAAGCCATTCAGATGACAGTCAGGAGCAGAAGGCAGCACTGGATTCAGCAAGGCCCCTGTTAAACATCACCCCTTAGACAGCCCCCCGTGATGGGGGACCCCAACAAGTGCACATCAGGACCCCTGCTCATGCTGAGGCCTTGCTTCTGGGCAGGTGGGAGTCCTGCAGGGCTGCAGGAATTCTCACAATCAAGCAGGAAAGAGGGATATGAGAGAGTTAATAACAACAACAGAAAAAAAAAATTCTTGTTTCTCCAAAGAAAAAACATTTGCTCCAAGAGCAAGAACTGGCTGAGTATTTGGTTTATTTTTGATTTTACTTGAGCCTTGCCAGCTACAGCTAATAGATATTACCACCTGAATCATGAGCTGATTTACTAAATAACAGCCATGACACTCTACTAGTGTAACCTCATAATAAGGCAAATATTTGCCACCATCTGCAGTAAATTCAAAGCATCTGCTGTAACTTTTTTTGATGAAAGTAAACCAGCATACCCCGCTGTAAATTCTTTTGATATTGTTATTACAATATTCTGTGATAAATAAAACAAATGCACAAATATAGCTCAGGCTAACAAAATAAGTCAGCAAGGCTTACCAACTGCTTTAATTATTATTAGAAACAATTTGGTATTTTTCTTACCTGTCACCTTACAGAACTATTTTACTCACCACTTAAAGAAAAGCTTTATCTACTCTTTGAATACCTAAGAAAAAATTTTGAACAATATCTGTGTTTGTTTCAACCTTGACTGAAATTTTTCAAAATAACTCAGAAGTTACTCAACCTCTGCTTCCACTGAAATCTACACAGTTGTCCCCACAGTTGTATAGGTAGAAGCCAGAGTGATGTGCTTCACAAAAATTCTAGCCTAGGTATCAATGCTGTGTTTATCACCACATTATCCAGCAAACTATCACTCTTGCACTAAGTATAAGAGATTCTCTCTGTCCACCCACTAATGGCAGCTTGGCTGATTGTGGGAAAGCCAGCAAATCTTGCTTTTTTGCTCTGTGGATGGATGAATTCCCAGGCATTTTTATCTCCTGTGGAAGGAGTTCAGTTACAGCCGACTGGCCTTCATCCAGGTACTGATCTTTCCCAGGCAATGCAGAAAGCTGTAGAGGGAGTCATTTCCCTCTGGTATAAAGATGATGTGCAACAGCATGTTTCTGGGAGTCCAGTTGTCACACAAACTCCACCAGACATTTAAGAAAGATGCTGAGTAAGATGACATGGGATCAGGGGAAAAAAAAATAAAATTCAAATAGAGAGCTGTTGGAAAGATGAATGAAATTAAATTGCCCATTACAAATCTTCCAGCTTTCTTGGAGTTTTCTGAAAGGAATAAAAAGCACCATCTCAAAAATCTTCATACAACTTTATAGTAAAAAAGGCAGCTTTAAAACAGTAGTGGTAACAGGAACAGTTGACACAGCCACAGGAACCATAAAGGACCAAAAAATGTCAGCCAGTAGCCAAAAAAAGACTAGACTAGACCACTCATGAACATAAATATCATCATTTCGCATTACATCATAGCAGAAGAAGGATTCAAGACACCTGCAACAAACAGATGGAGTCAGAGTTAGCCATTTATCAGCTTTTTAGCTAAAAAAGATGAAAGCACTACACTTTTTTCAAAGCTTGGGATACACAGACATAGGAATTTCACCCTTAAAGATGATATTGGAGGTCCTGAAGCAGGCACAGACTCAAGAAAGAACATTCTGCTCTTGCTAAAGCTGCTTCAGGGAAACAGCTTTTTCCATGCCTAGTAATCACCTTCTACTTTTCAGACTAAATGCATTCTATATCTGCCCACCCTCCACTGGGTAAACCCATATTTTCAAGTTCTTCCAGGTTTGTTTCATGGTGGTGTTTTTTAACTCGCATTTCATACATAGCATTTTCCTACCTTTTATTTGTGATTTTACAACAATATTGTTTTCTTTCAGCCTTGTTTTCTCTAGGCTAAACAAATTGTACTCCCACAGGAGATAAACCCAGAGTACCATAGGAAGTCCTCTCCAAATTCCTCTTCTTGAACATGGTTTGCTCGTATTAGCACATGGGAATATTTACAGAGGGTAGATCTTTTTCTCATCTCAGAACACCGTTTATGGAGATACTTCACATATTTCAATCATCTCAAAGCAAGTACTATATTCCAGTCTCCCTCCTACTTACATACTTCTAAATTATGAGTTTTCAGTGGAAATAGGATTCCACTTTGGAATGGCTTTACATTTTTCACTAGTGCATTTAATGCCTTTTCTTTCACTTGCTTTCTCAGAGTTATCTTTATTTTCCCATGGGAGATTTAAGGCCTTCTCTGTATTGCCAGTTCATCTCATTTTCCTCTATCAATGCAAGCATGCTCCAATTTTCATGCTTGCATCATTAAAGAAAAATCTTCAACCAAATCCAGTGCCAAAACTCACTCAGGAGACCTTCCTTTTGTAACTTGCTTTCAGCATAGCAATATTTCTTTTAGTATAACTGCTTTGTCTCTTACCAGTTCCACTCCACATTACAGTTCTAGTAGCTGCTTCCTTAACATTTTAAATTAAGAATTGCCCATGTAACACCATAGAGACTCTGAAGATGCTATACAGCAGATCAAGCTAATTTCTTCTGTTTAAGAAATTATTACAAAGAGGAATTAACCCAAAGACACTTAGATAAAATACTTTTGGTAAAGTTATATTTCTCTTTTTCCGCTTGTTCCTTCTGAATATTCTTTGTTTATTGCTGTCCTGGTTTCTTAAAACCATGACAATAACTGAGTCTGGAATTTGGGATACTCAGAACCTTCTCTGAGCCACCAAATTTAAAAACAAAAAAACCAAACCAACTATGTAGACACTGTTATCTCTCCAGCCTCTGCTGACCTCCGTGTTTGATCACAAGCTGCTCATCTTCAGTCACTACACTTAAGCCAACTGACTGTTTTTGAGACAGTATGACACTGAAATTCCTTGAGTCCAGAACATGCTTCAGCAGTAAAAAGTTCTCCCAGAAATAATTTGCCATTACTAGTCAGGATTTAAAGGAAAGCATTCTTGGTTGCCAGGAAGATTTTCAGCTCAGACTACTATGGAGGAATGTGATTTAATGGCTCACATGCAGACAATGACACAAAGTGGTCAGGTCCAAAAATGGGCTTATATGACTTTTTCCCTAAAAACTTTTTTATTCATATTTCTTCACCTCTAATGTTACAGTTCCTTTTTTTTTCCTCAGATCACAATGACATCTAAAAGCTGGGGACTTTTACAACATAAGCTTCCAAGTACTCTGTGTGTCTACAGGGACCATACCTAAAACTACTCTGGGAATTTGTTAAATTATAAGAATTAAATTAACACTAATAAAAGTGATAAGTCCTCATCTTCTGGAAGCATTAGACTTTACATCTATGTAAAAGAAAAACCAATGCTTTGAAAAAGCTTCCTAAACAGAAAGACAAACATGGAACTGTATTATTCTCTCTTCCAAATTTCATCTGTCTCTAAAGCCCAAACTTCTTCAAACTATTTTCATTACACTGTTATCTTTAGATAATTAATTTGCACCAAAGTCCCCAGTATTTTCATTCCTTAGCATCATGCTCACTGTGGCCCCAGAGTAAAGAATACATATTCACTCTCTTAGAAGCTAGACATCTTACTATATTTAACAAGAAGCATCTCTGACAGTAATTGGAGTTTTGTATCAAGGTAAATAAATGGTAAGATCATAAGAACATACTCTAGTGGCCACATGCATCCGGCAAACAGTAACATCAGAGAGCGAATTTAACATACAGTCTCAGTGGATATGAATTTTCTGTAAACAAACAATCTGAAGAAAGCCTCACGTTTGTCATCTGTTATTCCCATTGAAGAAAAATGAATATTCTGTTTCATACTTTTCCTATCAGGTGGCTTCATTATTTACCACTAGTCTTTTTCCCTCAACATGTGTGCAACACTGTAATATCCTCAATGACAACAGATTAACTTTTTTTCCTCAACAGTAGCATTCAATGCAAATCACCCAAATAATCCAATATGCCAGAATAACGGTACTTCGCAAGGGTATGTTGGAAAGCCAGTTTCTCATACTGCTGGGAAAAGAAGCTCACTTCTATCAAGATACAAAGGCCCCTCCTCACAGAATATATTCCAAGTACAGGGCATGGAGTGAACAGGGGACAATCACAGAGGCTCCAATCTTCCTGGCCACTGAGCATGTGAGTAGCGTTGGGCAAGTCACTCTCCCTGTACACTGGCTATCCCAGCGCAATCCAGAGATAACATTGCTTCCTCCCTTCAAACAAAGTGCTGGAGGCATAAAAATTCCTAGACTGAGAGGTGTAAAATCCCTTGATGATGAGGTAAGTGCCTTGAGCAAATAGTGCCTGGATAACTCAGACTGAAGTTTGAGCATTGTGTTTAAAGAGTTAAGTTCAGAGCAGAGAAGGCAAAGACAGGCATGAAGGGCTCCTTTCTACATACCTAGAAACCTGTGGCTTCAGCAAGCACAGGACTGGCCTGTAAATGTTGAAGCTGTGCTAAGATCCCTGCTATAGAGAAAGAAATACTTATTCTGACCTGGGAGGAAAAAAAAAAAAAGGCAAATGCCATGGCTTTGAAATAAAAGAGCAAAAAGAAAGAATAGGCTCAGGAGGGTTTATAAATCCTCTTAGGCAGCCTCTCAATATTCCATTCCCTACAACTTTAGAGCAGAGCTTTAGAAAATTTCAAGCAGAATGGTCAGACTCTATGATTATAGCCATTTCTGGCTTCACCCTGATTAGAATGGCAGTCAAGTTTGATGGGTGTTAACTCATCAGGTCCCAACAAACCTCAGTGTAAATATAGCTTATTATAGTACGTGTGCTTTGGAATAGCTTTAGTTTGCTTTAAGCTTATTCAGTGCTAGCATTCCTGAGTATCTGCAAAAACAAAGTAAAAATAGATTTATAGTGACACCAAGAAACGGTCTGGGGGCAATATTCAGATGAATGTCATAATCAAGGGGAAACCTCTAAAATACTTTAAGAAGAAATTGCTATCAAATATTCTAGTACAAGACAAAGAAATTAAAACTTTTGGAAGGATTTTGAAGTGTTGAACCAGCAGGGCAAAACTGGAGAGATCTCCTTTGTACAGCTCTGGGTTATGAAAGGGTCAAAAGCTCTCTTTCAAGGAAAAGGACAATTGTGAAGGAAAGAACAGGCTAGAATTGTTCAAGCTGCCCCACCTTGTTGTAGGGGGCTGACACGATCCCCAGGCAGCTGTCAGGAATTAAACAGGGCAGTGACAAATCACAACTACATTTGCCCCCTTCCTCCCTCAGACCTTTAACACTGCATGCCTAACTCCAAGCACTCTCCACAGCACTGCTGCTGCCTTGCAGCAAACCATCCTCCGTTTATAAGATTCCAACAGCTTCCCAGCTGGGAGTGCTCTTTCCCCCCAAACTACACAGCCTAGTTTGCAGTAGCTGCGTTATCAATGGCTTTACCCTCGTCAAAGCCCACTCAACCTTTTCACAGCCGTATCACAAAGGCGGGAGATGCTCTTGTATGACCAGACCTGACAACGCCCCAGGCTGTATTTCCCCCTTCAAACACCCACCACAGACCGATGGCCAGCTCTTGTAGCTTCCAGGTATTCCCGGCAGGGCAGGCATTTCTATTAACTCAACATTCAAGAGGTGTGTGACTGAGAATCGGGGAGAGTAACCAAAGCATTTGAAATGCCAGAGTCCTACCAAGCTCCCTGTGCTGGGCTGTACCCTGCTACATTCGTTAAAACTGCAAGTAGCCACTCTCAGCAGCTGATCGAGCAAAAAGCTACTTTGGAGCTTTGGAAAATTAAGGCATTCTCAGCATGTGATTTGAGTGTGAAAGCCTCTCCCAGTCTGCTCCTCTCTATTTTAAGATCTTAGCTCCCTACAATCCCAAGAGGAAGCGATAGTCTCTAAACTACAGTTAATGCAGAGTGAAAAATAAGCGTCACAAATCCCTAGCTTCTGCTGCAAGTGTTGCAATATTTCTAGAAAGCTGACAAAAACTTCTGTTTAGGTGACCCATCACTTATTTTGTCACTTAGATTGCCTTTGTTACTGGTGATGTCCAAAGGCTTTCCATGTAGAGCCATCAGAGAAGCCATTGCTGAACATCTCCACATCTTGGGCCGTGACAGGAGTGTGCCAGATGCACATTTTAAAACGCAGAGTGTGTAATAGCCTCCTCATAGAGTCCT